>NC_063350.1:46348976-46410078 GCF_021869965.1 Rhincodon typus | reverse complement strand
ATATATTGATGGTTTTGCCAATGTTTCAGTTATATTTGGCTTCAATTTTGACTTCTTTAAATGGCCATTTAAAAATTTCTGAAAATACCATCTCGTTCTCATTCTTGTAGTCTCAGTTTACCCCTTACCCTCCCTTCCCAGTAATGCAGCACTTTATTTTCCCAAGTCTTACAGCTGGCTGTATTTCCTATCAATTTTCCCTATTATACATTTTTTCTGTTTTGGTTCTGATGGGATAGAATTGAAAAGTAAAATAATTAATGAATTTATAATAAAAACTGTCTCTGTGAACCGCGTTGCTCTGATTACTTCCAGTGATAGATGTAATTGCAGTGTAACTGTCTCATCCATGAGACCCTCCACTTGCTCCTTTGCTGCACTCCCATAAAAATGTTTACCACTCCCTTCTTGGATCTCTTCGATCATAGTTTAGTCCTAACCTGATATGAAAATACCCTAATTAAAGTTACAAGTGCCAATGAGTGTTTTTATAACTGAGTTGCATGACCTCTGCTTCCACCACTTCCTCTGGCAGTTTGTTCCACATGTGAACCACTCTGCTTTTTTTTTAAAAAAAAAGCTGCGCCTCAGGTTCCTTTTAAATCTTTCTCCTCTCACCTTCAAAATATGTCTCCTAGTTTTGAACTCCCCCACCGTAGGGAAAAGGCCCTTGCTATTCACTTTCTGTATGCCTCTGATAATTTTGTAAACCTCTATAAGGCCACCCCTCAGTCTCTTACATTCCAGTGAAAAAAGTCCCAGCCTATCTTCGTAACTCAAACCTTTCATTTGCAGCATCACCCTGGTAAATTTTTTCTGAACTCTTTCTGATTTAATTATATCCTTCCTATCGAAGGGTGATCAGAACTGTACTATACAAGCTTAACATGATGTCCGAACTCCTATACTCAAAGGTCAGAACAATGAAAGCAAACATGCTAAACACTGCTTTAACCACCCTGTCTATCTGTGATGCAAATGGTGGAGAATTTTGTACCTCAATCCCTAGGTCTCTCTATTTCTTTGTTTTACCAAAATGGCAATACCTCATATTTATCCAAATTAAACTCCATCTGCCACTCCCCAGCCCATTGATCCAATTTATCGCTATCTCCTTGTTACCTTAACCACCTTTACTGTCCACTGTACCATCAATTTTGGTGTCATCCGCAAACTTACTAACCATGTTTCCTAAATTCTCATACAAATCATTTATGTGAATGACTAATAAAAACAAAACAAAACTCCTGGATTTTATCACTACTGACCACATTTGCAAGTTAGTTCTAAGCTACAAGTTAAGTCAGCTATGTACATATGTAATTTTGCCAACCCTGTCACCAAGGGATAATAATAACTGCAGATGCTGGAGTCAGAGATAACTGTGTGGAGCTGGAGGAACACAGCAGGCCAGGTATCATTAGAGGGGGAGGAAAGTTGATGTTTCGGGTCGGGACCCTTCTTCTGAAGAACAGTCCTGACCCAAAATGTCAACTTACCTGCTTCTCTGCTGCCTGGCCTGCTGTGTTAATCCTGTCATCAAGTTGTGCATTTTCATGTTATTGCCTGATTGTAAATCATGCATTTCAAATCTCGTTTTCACATCAGGCTGCACTCCATCCTAGCTCTATTTGGGCACAAATATGGGAGGATATCCGAAGCGGATGTTTCGGGGTAATATATTTTGTAAATGTGTTTTGTTAAATTTTTTTATCCAATTTGTACCTGAGGAATTGGGGAGAATGGAAGGCTTTTTTCAATTTCAATGTCAGCCAGTATATCCAGATTTAATAAATCATTCATCCTTCAGTTTTGTAAAACGAGTTGCTTTTTTGCCAAATTCAGGAAAAGCGCATCCCAACTATTCAACTAACATTTTCTTCATCTTCTGAACTAGCTGTCATTTAGGATGCTCTGTTCGGAGACGAACAGTTATTTTCTGTCTGATTGTTTACTGAAAACTGGACTGAGTCTGTCCAGGCTAATTTTATCTGATGCCCTTTGAGTTGATGCAGAGAGAAGAGACTTCATCCTGTTTATTGTAGTTAGATTAATGTTCAAAGTCATACTCTGAAGGAACAGTGTACAGACCCTAACTACAAGATACTTGCCTTATTGATAACTTATTTCCATAGTTAAACCATGCTGTTCCTGTCTTCATGCTTGTTTCATAATGGGGCATATGTAGCCTTTATTGTGGTATAACTTTCTGCAAATGTAGTTGTTGCATGTAAAGAAATGATTAATCCTTCCAAACTCTAAAAGTTTGTTTTAATTATTCATGTATTTTCACATTTGGAGATGAAACCAGAAATAAATTTATTTTTATTGTTTTGTGAAACCATGAGACTCTGTAATTTTATGAAGCTTAGCTCTTGATTTGTCAGTTCTGAATTTGCTTATGATGGCCACTGTCAGCAGGTAAAACTGGTTTCCTGTTATTGGAATTAGTTTTTGATTTCACACATCTCCTGTCCTAATTTTAATTTCCCCCTTTGTAAAGGAGACTGTTTCTAATAATAGTTTCCATTCAATCCAGTATCAGCGTTGAGCACATTTGATATAACACCCTTATTTTGTACTTTGTAATTCCTCACAGGCTCAAAATCACCACCTGTCCTACAGTATTGGAGCTGAATTTGGAGTCACTTTGTACTTTTAACCACTGTCTTAGGGAAATGGATGAAATTGTGCAGACTCTTGGCATGAAGGATTTCCAGCTGGCAGATGGGGCACATTAAATTTTGGGATTAGTTCTCGAGCTGGCTTTGACATCTTGTGTTTACCTATTTTAAACTGCTGATGTTGGTGATAATTGAGAATTGGTATCAGGTGAATTTGCCATAACATGCATCACATGTGGACTTGAGGGGAAATTTTGCCAGATCTCTACTCACAGAATGTAACTTGCATTTTCAGTTAGGTAAGTCCTAGCTGGAAGGAGCTTCCCCAGGGAGGGGAAAAAAAACAGGAAATTCATTGAAGTATGTGATATAATGGAAATGACTTTGAAAGAGGTGTGACTAAACTCAGTTGTCAGAGCAGGAATGAACTTAGCATTGTCTGCAGCTTTTGTAAAATTAATGTCCAGGATTGTTAGATTCAGTCTTTTGTTCGAAACCGTATTACTTTTCCAAACTTGCTTGAATCTAAGATGGCGACAGGTTTTCATTCAGGGATATACTAATTATCATAAATCATTTGCCTGGAATATTCGTCTATTATTACGAGACTGACAACAAATCTGTATAGCAAGTGGGATTATTATCAAGTGACAACTGCACTTCAAATAGTCTATTCTCAATGTTTTGTTTCTTGCAGTTGGATCCTTTGGAAAAGGAGTGGCTGAAGTGTGCTGCCAGTGGGCAATTAACTGCTTTGTGTGATCTCCTCAGGCAGGATCCATCTTTGGCAACAAAAAAGGTAAATAATGTTTGAGTCAAATAGAAAGTAATTGCCACATATATAACTAAAACAAAAATACAACAACTTAAAACTTCTCATGAGTTGGAATTTGGTGTCAGCAACAAAGGGTTGGCACTCACCGCTGATCTTGAAGAAATTTACCTATGAAGATTAAATGATCCTTAGAGTGTAAATTTGGGACTAAGATAGTATGCCAAGATTGCCAGTCTAGTAAATTAAGTGAAAGCTTGTGCTGCCCAGGAAATCTTGAGTCATCAAAAGACTGTAGAAAAACAATTAAGGGCATGAAGGGGTAATAATGGGGTGAGTTGACCTTGAAGAGAAACTCACCCTGTTCTTGCCACCTCACCCCACTCATTATGTTCTGGGGAAAAATGGTCATCTCGGCCTGCCACTAATTAAGGTGGTTTCCCCAATTTCCCCAGTCTGGTTGGTCTCTAACCCCCACACCCCTGCACTTACTGATCTCCCTGAATGCTGTCTCCCCAAACACCCCTTCCCTTATGAGATTTCCACCTGATGCTGGATCACCAAAGGGGTAGGCCTCAACTGATGGACTTTTGGATTGAGAAGCTGCTTGCCCCTGATGGGCCAAATGATTCTGGCAAACCAGAACACCACTGTCAAAGCCTGCAATTTTTAAAAAAATGTTTTATTTAACCTATTTTTCTAACCAATCTGTTCAGAGATATTATTACACATCTCTGGAATAGGTGGGACTTGAACCCAGACCTCCCAGTCCAGGGATAGGGACACTACCACCACAAGAGGGCCCTAAAGCTTGCAATAGACCTAAAGACCCAACTGTACTCATCCTGTCAACTCTTAACTAACTCGATCATGTCAATCAACTTGTTATTTAAACAATAGAAGTGGCTTATCACTGCCACTTACCAAACTCGCAAGCATACACTTTTAAATAAAACAGATAAAATTCCATCCTAAGAAACTGTGGGCTGTCCTAAGTAAGTCTGCAAATGTTGTGACAACAATGGTTTCCTTTTTGTGCATATGTGCATCTATTGTTCTGAGATGAACAACTGACTGGTTGAGAAAGAGAAGTTTGGACATCCTAGTCCTATGAGAAGATCGGTGTCAGATGAACGTTGGAATCCGGCTTCACTCTGCATCCTGGATTAGGAGGTTGTCAATTTTTGGCCGTGGAATAAGAATGACAAATTGAATAGAGTGCCAAAAGGCTATAGTTCCCATGGAACTGGACCTTAACCTTCAGGAACAAATGTAAAATGAAGCAAAAGCATTTTTGATTTAATCTGTTACTTAGTTGTTAGTTGATCTGCCACTATCATGCTCTATTGAATTTGGAGCACTGTATGAAGGTGAAATGCTGCATTTCAAAATAAAACAAAATGCTATCGTCATTGGATCTTTCAGTCATACTTCTTGATTAGCTGATCAAAGCGGTATTGATGCTAATTAATGAATTAAGTTTTCCTTACAGTTAAGGATGATATGCTTACCTTCAGAGATGGGGTAAATCTTTAAATTCCAAATCAATGCCTAGTTCACCAGGAATGTGTAAATTCAGTATCCATTAGTTACATTAAGTAGTGTGTTTTATTTTAGTAGTGTGTTGTTCTGGGAGCTGCCTAACTGCTCTATATGTCATTACTTATTACTTATTACTTTACTAGTAAAGAAACATCTCCGTTAAAATATCTATTTTCTCTCTCTTTATAAACCTCCTGATGAAAATCTAAAGGACTTCACGTCTGTAAGTGACTGTTTGTACTTCTACGTTTAATTTGGAGTTCTGAATTTATCATCTAAAATCTATAGTACTTAAATATGTTTATATGCTTGTATCCAATCCCTTACACAATGAGTAAATTTAAGCAACAACTGAAGAAATGTATGTGAGTGAGACAATTGGTTAGCACCACCAAAATGATATTGTACTATGTAGTTAAATTACAAAGGTAAGAATTAATTCACTTAATATGTACTTTGTCACCTGAACATGCGACACAGGTTCCTTAATATATTTTTAAGAGGAGTTTAAGAAAGATACTAAGTGCCCTTGATCTGTCTCTAGACACTGTCCCTATGTTAATTTTATGCAGGGTTTCATTTTTTCCCTCCAAAGGCAGTGGACATTCGCGCACCACAGATTCTCATGTTGTAATTCTGAAATACTGAATAAAGTTTATAGCTATTTAGAAGCTAAATATTAGAAATTTAAGCAGCCATGTCTGGATGCAAGTTGCAGAACATCCTACTTGCAATCTGGTTGCAATTCATTTTGCTGATATTTCAAAGTTGGAAATATTATTTTGAGATGCTTAACATGAGGATTTTTGCTTTATTGGGTTTTTTTGGATTCATGTAAGCTGAATAGATTATCTGATGAAAAATGTTCTGACTTTGTGTAGTTTCATATTGGCCAAGATGTCATAAGAATAGGGAGAACTTGTATGAATATCTAAGTTTTAAATTCTTGTCTAAATTTATTTTTGTTTTTCTCTGTGCACTGTTTTTGTGAAATGAATCATCCTGGTTGATTACTATAACTTCAAAACAATCTCTCTGATGTTAGGGGGTAAGTACCTAATCAAACAGATTCTATAGTCTGTATATCTCTGAATTTTGTTTAGGTTTCATTTGTCCCACACTGGTATAAATTGCAACTTGTAAAATTTCTCGTCAGAAGCCAGTAGAATGCTTTTGAATTAAAAGGTGTTGCATTTTATCTGTCCTAACACTGTGTAAGCTTTTTGCACGTTTTAACAAAAACGTGCAAAAAGCTTACTCAATCATTTAAAACTAGCTATGTACTATGTAGTAATTCACTTCTATTTGCCCCTATAGTGAATCTTTAATGTATCAGCTAACATAATTTATTGCTAGTTTATATTAACCAGCAACTTAAATCGAGTGCTTTGCAGGCTGCAAAAGACATTTAACTTAACACAAGCTTGGGGAGGATGAGAGAGAAATGCGGACAGTGAGCATTCACAGGGTTTAAAAAATAAATCAAATTTACAAGAAGAACTGGGGGAAAAGGGGAAAAAAAATCAAGCCAAAGCTGCCAAATAATATAAACATTAAAACATATAAAACATTTAAAATGACACCATAAAATTTGTTTGACTCTTCATTATTTTGTGATCACTTAATGTGTTACATTAAATTCTTCTGATTTACTTTTTGATTTCATCACTCACTAATCTTTGATATTAACATGATCATATAAACCTTCCATAAATCAGTGCATCTTCTTAGACACAGTGTAGATCGGGTAAGAGGGATTGAAGGAAACTAGATATTGATCTGGATGAATGGGTTGGTGGATGTATGTTAAGTTGAATTTTACTATATTGGTTAAGAAAAAGATTACAGCCCTTTGTATGAGCTAGTTGACTCTGTCTCCTCTGGGACAGAACATTACATTTGAATTGAGTTAAGGAGAAGCCAAATCTGTCACGATTCTTGGTCCTCCACTGCTCAGTGACTTCTGTTGTAAAATCAGCAGAATTTAGGATTGAGTTTATCATCGGAACCTCACTGTCCAATCTTGCTAGAGAAGACTAGAGCAAGGCTGTCACTTCGAATAGAACTTTTTAAATGGTTTGTAAACTTTATAAATATTAAAATAAAAACTTGTTTTTTGCTTTGAGATTACTTGAAATACCTCTTGAAAATTCTGCTTTAACCTTTTGGCTTTGGGATATTGTGAAGCGTTCAAGACAGTGCGCTTTAGGAACAATAGAAAAGGTAATTCAGAGGTATGGGATGGCAGTTGTTTGGATAGAATGGACAAGCTAGGGTTATTCACCTTAGAAGGGAATGTCAAGAGGAGATTGCTCAGTTTCATGAGGAACCTAGACAGAATAGATGGTGAAACTGTTCCTATTGGCAACAAGGTCAAGAACCAGAGGACACCACGTTGAGGTGATTGGCAAAAGAACCAGCTTGAGACAAAAATGTTTACACAGGAAATGGTTATGATTTGGAATGAACTATCTGAGAGTAGTGTTGGAGACGGGTGAAATTGCAGTTTTTGGAATGGAATTGTATAGACACATGAGGCTTTCAGGATAGGATGGTGAAGTATGATTTGCTAAATTACTGTTGTAAAGTGCTGGTGTGGACAAGATGGGCTGACGGGCTTCTTTCTGTTGTATAACAATTCTAATTCCACAAGACTACTTTGAACCCAACAAGGAATTCACGTGGATTTTGAAATTATTTTTTAAAACCCATTGAGCATACATCCATATTAAAGAGCTACTGATATCTCAGAATAGGTCAGTATTGATATTGAAAGTTTTTTTGTTATTTTTGCACTCTTTGGACCAACTCAGACAATTTATGATTTTTATGTTGGTGAACATTAAGCAGTTCATCATGGAATGTGAACAGTGAGCACCAAATCGATGAATCACACTAAAAAGTGAAGTATCAAATTCTGGAAATTTGAAACTGAAACAAAATTGCCAAAATAAATAAAGTTTGATCAGCTGTTGAAGGAGAACTTCCAGGTAAATTATATTGAAGGATCACACTTAACTCTAAATAATTTGCCTAACACTTTCTTGCAGCTGTATGCTGAAGCTGTTTTCAAAGCCACCGTTTTGTAGTGAGATGTTTAGACTTCCATTAATGCAGATGTAATGGTACCATATAAATCATTATTTTAAGCTGTTTGTTTTTAATATTTTGTTGCTTGCAACAGGATCAATTAAGTCAAGTGTTGCAGTTAATCATGGACTGCTTTAAAAGTTGCCATTTAATGTTTTCCTTCCTTTTTGTATACAAGAATGAGAAGTTCAAGTGAAAAAAATGAAGTAGTGCTCGCGTGAACCTGATTTTTGATCCAGTCTGTGCCATTAGAGACCATCAAATTCTAGCCGAGCACCTGGGTTCAAGCTCAGTTCCAGGCGCGCGCTCTCTCCAGCCATGGCTCCTCTCCAGCCTCTGGGACCACTAATTACTTCTCTGTAGCATTGGCCAGATTTTCCCGTGCATGTGTTGATCTCCTGAATTCTTCAGACTTCTTCCAACTCTTGCATCAATTTTTGCATTTTAACTTAATTGTTTTTTTTTCAAGCTCAAAGCACAAATTGGAAGAGAGAGTTGACTAAGTCAATAGAGCTTGAAGCAAATGAGAAAGCCAGTGAGGAGAGCCCTTTCACTGGAAAGGGAGAAATAGAGCAACAAAACAAAAACAAGTGGATCAAGAAGATGGGAAAGAAAATAAATATATAAACCAAAACTAGAAAGAGAATGAAAGAGGCAAAAAGTGAGAGAAAAAGTTTAGGAGCCAGCAAGGAACACACAAACGGGGATTAAATGGGAGAGCCTGGAGATGAAAGAGAAGAGAGGGGTGGTCTTCCAGTGTGCAAAACTGGGCAATGAGTCTTGGACTCAAATGAATTACAGATCTGAGATCACTTTCCAAAACTTTCTAACAAAATCAAACATGTACAGCACTTCGAATATGCTACCAAATCTAAAATTCTTCCTTTCATTTTATGGTCACCATTACAAATAGACCATCACAAATACACAGTGGGTCTACTTAAGACTGGTTTCAAGTGAAATTTTGGCACAGGTGACAGTTCAGCTCCAGTGAAATATAAAAGATATTCGTCACAAAATAAAGATATTTTCCCTTGCACATAATGTAATGCTTAGCACCATCCCTGTATCTGTTGTTGCATAGTTCTTGTTGATAGGGGAGAGATTATTTGATTGCCATAATTTTTCCAAGAAAAACTGACTCAATTAATCTGCAAATAATCCACAAAAGAGGGTCGATATTAATATGAGAACTTCAGGTTGAGTGCAGTTATGTGAAAAGTGTCTGTATTGTGGTCTTTGCTGTATTTTGCAAAGTAAATCTGGAGTTGAAACCACAGTTGTAAATCTCATTAGTTTCTATTATTTGCCATGCAGTAGAACAGTTGAACGTTTAGTTCTGTTGGCATTGCATTTCCTGAAATCCTTATGACAAGGATGGACATAACTTTTGTATTTGCATAATGAAGTTAATTGTTTATTTGGGGAATATTAACTATCATTTAAGTAAGCACTCTTGTGGTGCAGTGGTCATGTTCCTATCTCTGAGGCAGTCCAGGTTTAAATCCCAACTATTCCAGAAGTGTAATAATGCCACTTAACTTTAGAAAATATCTCCAAACAAAGTAACCCCCACAAAACAAATGATGGGCTCAGTTCCTGCCAGTGTCAGTTTGTCTTTTCAGGAGCACCATCAGACTCTCAGTCAAATGGTCTGAAACCCAGCATCTAGTGATGATATTCAAAAGGATAGATGCTCAGGCATAACAGGAAAGGGGATCAACTGGTCAAAAGGCCGAGTGCCATTAAGAAGTCAACGGAAATAAAGCATCTTCCTTTAAAAGATGTCATTCTGCTTCAGAAATATGTTAGCATATTTTTTCAAACATAAAACACATGTCATTCAATCTGGCAAACAAGTGTGGGCATCTGCTTGTTCACAATTTTAAAGTTAATAAAATATTAAATGAATTCTATTAAGTGATTTATTTTCTCCCGGCACAGGCTTCCTAACAGTGATGTTTATGTAGATTTGGATGTTTACAGGAGTTCTGGCTTATCATCTTCAGATTAAAAACATATCCAGTTTGGACTAAATCTCAGAAGCTGAAGTGTATGTAAACAAACATTTGACTCCTGATTTAATAGAGAATTTATTTCCTCGCTTTTTCTTCCCTGCTGCTTTACAGTAAGTAAATCATGTTGCTGTACAGTTGTACAGGTGCCAAAACCCCTTCGTTATTTTGTGCAACTGACCATTCTTTTTGGTGGAATCAAAAATAATGCAACTTGAAAGACTGTTTGGCTTGCGGGGTTATCATTGATGAGCCCAGTGCTGACTTCTTACATACACTTTCTAGTGATCAGGAGTGCGAATTTTTTTTTGTCAAAATGACCTTCAGCTAAGTTGTATTGTCCCAGTTGTGACCAACTAAAAACATTACAATTGTGTTAGTTTTTATTAAAAAATGGAAGTGTCTTCTCATGTGGAACTGGCTTATGTTATGCTGAAATTCTTCCTTAGTATTGAGAGTAGGGCAGGCAAGTTTTAGAGCCCTTGCTGTTTTTTTTCTTTAAGTCAATTTTGGCTTGCAACTATGAGCTAAAAATGGCTTTTGGACTATGTTAAATAGAAAAAAGACCAAATAAACTTTTGTTTATTTGTGAGGCCAGGTGTGGAAGTTAATTGCAGGTTGATTCCTAGTCAAAAGGTTCTGCAGATGCTTCATCACTGGAGAACAGCATTCTATTTAAACAAATAGTTGAAGTTGCTAATCAATGAAGTCAGTACCTGGAAATTGGTTCCAACCAGTCTGGAAAAGACCTTTTGCTCAAGCAGGTTGCAGATGTTAGATGGTAACTGGGACCTTGTGGAGGGGATAGTCAGTGTGTCAGGGAGTGGTCAGTATTTAAATTGAGTTTTGGGCTCTGTTTTCTATGGGAATGAATTTGGCCATTGATGCTGTAGCATGAAGGTTTGAACATTCCCTGCCTAACATCCCATGGGCAGTTCTTGAAAGTTCAGGGAATAACAAACTAAGATATAAATATTACTGCCTTTATCTGAGGTGAGCTATAACGATTACCCTGATCGACATCTTCAGAAAATGAATCCAGAAATATCTATGCCTTTAGAACAAAGCATAATTTATGTAATCTGGCCAGTTCTGATGTTTTCTTTCATTTATGCCCTAACTGTTTGTCTTCGTCTTTGTCACACAAAAGACCGACAAAGGTTTTTGGGTTTATAGCAAAGACCAGTTAGATTACTTCGTTAAATTGAAACAGAACTGAGGATGCTGGAAATATGATTTGTTTTTTTTTTTCAGATTACTTTGTTTGTTTGATTTTACTCAGCTAAAGTTACTATATTGATAAATTGCTAAGGGGCTGCATGGTGGCTCAGTGGTTAGCACTCATGCCTCCCAGCTCCAGGGACCCAGGTTCAATTCCACCATTGGATGACTGTGCGGAGTTTGTAAGTTCTCCCCGTGTCTGTGCGAGTTTCCTCTGGGTACTCTGGTTTTCTCCCACAGTCCAAAGATGTGCAGGCTAGGTGGGTTAACCATGGTAAATTCAGTTATGGGGATAGGGTAGGGGGCTGAGTCTGGAAGGGGTGTTGCTGCTGGGTTAGTAATTTGCAAGCATGTAGGTTCTAGGGCTATTTTGTTTGTTTTTTAATGAGCAGAGTGTTGATTGCAAATTTGTAGGAGAGGGGGAACAATATCTGAGGAAAGAGAGCTGCAAATACTGTCAGCTAACATTTGAACCAGAGATGTAAATTGAGTGATCAGCATTTTATTGGGAATGGAACCAGTGGAGGGGGAACATAGGTTTCATGGACAGGATGAACTTCGAGATCAAAAGGAAATTTTGAGAAGAAACTAGAGAAAGATATACATTCATGGCTAGGTAATGGATGAATCTTGAGCTATGGGAAAAGAAGGAAGCAGCAGAGATGGTTGCATGGATCATCTTATTCTTAGTGAATAATATTCTTTTTGCATTTGTTGGTTTTGAGGGTGGAGCAGACAGTAGAGTGATTGAATTCTGCAATAGAGATCAGGTAATAATAAAAAAATCTGTTTCAATTCTGTTAATGTTGATCAGGTAGGTTACATGTGAGGGACTCCTGTTTAACAAAAAGTTTAATTTTTGCATCCAAAATTTGTCAGTGAATATGAAACCTTTTTTGAAAAAGAACATTCGCAATAAATAGGAAATCTATAATTTTTCTTTTGCAGACTTTAGTTAAATTTGCAAACATTGGATTTGTTAGCATTCTTAACACGTTGGACTGATTGTTTAAAAAGAGTCTATTTTTTGTTCTGACGTAGGAAAGCCATAGTCATTCATTTTAGGAATAACAATTATTAACCTAAAACTGAGCTATGACCTTATTGATTGTCCTATTTTTGCTTTCCTATTTTGTTATTCATTGATGCATTTTCAACTTTTTTTAAAGCAATTCTTACTACTTTTACAGTTTCTTCCTCCACTTTTCCTTTCCCCCTTCCCCACTGTAATCCAAATCTCCAAGGCAACCATTTACCAAGTTTGTGATCATTTCGAATCTATTGCTCTCCAGTGTGCTTTTTTTAAAAAAAAACAAATTCAAGAGGGAAAATTATGCTGTCAAAATGAGAGAAGAATGAAGTGTATGAAGAGGATCTATGCCAAAAGAGGCAGACATAGCAAAAGATATACAGAAAAGAATGCAACTTTCAATCATGTGGAACAAAGGTTACAAAATGAAAAACAAACTTTTAAGGAAACAAGATGGTGAGAAAGAAAAAAGAAAATGTATTCTAAGCCAGCAAGAGAGGAGGAGAGTAACTGGAGGATAATAATACTGGAAACTAGATTTTAAAAAAAAAAATTGTTCAGTTACATCAAGACGTAAATCATGTTTTTTGTATAATTGCATTGTCTACTATATTGCTAAAAATGAACTTCTATTGTAGGAAGAATTCTACTTGTCTAATATTATTCCATATAAACATTAAATCAATCATTTTTGTGAGTTTGGATTGGGAGCACAGATACTTGCCTGTTGGGGATACATTATCAGGAACTCAGACAATGCCTGAATTCCCAACTCCTGGCAGGCAAGGCTATGTTCCAAGATTGCTAACTGGTAAAATTACCCCTTCCTTGTGTGCTGCTATTTTTGATGATCTTTCAGTTGATTGCTCAGTGAGTTAGAACCTGCTTGCAATTATATTTTGAAAATGTAACTTGCTAACTTGGTATGTTTTAGGTAATGCCGAGCCTGTCCCTATATTTAAATATGAATACCTCAACATTTGCTGTCTTTGTTTATTACTTACTTTTGTTTTCTCCCCTATCAATGGCAATTTGATTTTCATCAACAAATTGTGAATCATCTCTTCAACATTGGAAATTATGACGCTTCAAAATAGTTTGTAAGTACTTTTCTGTATCATATTAAGAAAAATGGTTAATGAGATGAGATGATTGGAAAAAGTTTGACTCATTCCTTTTCAGCTTTTAGCAGTCTTTACAACCCACTGAAGCTACTCTGTAGTAATCCAGTTCTGTCAACCTAGCATTCAGCTGCAGTTTAAACCCGTACAATGTAATCTTCCTTCAAATGTTAAACTTTCCCCAGTGCATCCTTTCTGTAGCTCAATGACCTCTAGGTGTGGTAGAAATATTATTACTGACAGTCTGAATAATCGTCTATTTTTCTGTTCTTCCTATATGTTTGCATTAGCCTTATTGTTATTTATACAACTACATTGTGAGACAAAACTGATAAGTCTCCTATTTCTCCTAGATCCTTCAAGAATCTTTTGATTATTCCTTATACTTGACAATGGCAAAATCAGAAATGTTTAGTACTTAACTGTTAGTATTAAATCTATTTATTTGGCTTAGTGTGAAACTAATTTAAATGTTTCAGCAAATCATTAATTGTATCTACTGTCTGTCAAGTAAAGCCAGCAGTAATTCAACAATAGCATAAGATACTAAAAGACAAAAGAATTTAGAGTATCCAGGTTACCCAAGCACTTGGTAACCTTTCATGTTGTGCCACAAGCCAAGTTTGGAAATTCAAGACAGATTCTGTGTTACTGTGTAGAGGAAAAAGAGGAGGCAAATTTGGAGGTCTGTGTTGAATGGATCTGGGTCAGATATATTTTGCAGTTAAAACTATAGTGATTTACAGGCTCTGTATTGAATTTTAAAGTCATGGGACCAAGGGAATTGTAATATAAATGTACTTAGGACTAATTCAGGCAGAATTCCTGAATTTGTTCTTTCAAAGTCATAGTAAAGCAGCAAATGGTTGAGTCTCTCAAACAACTTTTACCTGTCTGTTAGCAATGGCAACTTGCATAATTTCAGCAGAATTGTCAATTATGGAAAGAATTCTTGGTTTGCCAGAAAAGAAAACTGCCAGGGGTTTAGAAACAGAATTTTTTTTTCATTCCTGCCTATTCTTGACCTTAAACTGTAATTGTTTCTCAAAAATTGGGTGGTTTATTATGCAAGTTCTGTGCTTAGAAACTGAATGCTGTCCATGCACAAAGAGTGTGCCAAAACAAATTTTTCTTCTAGTTCAAGCGACCGGCAAATGTCTTCCAGGAGTTAATTAGTCTCTTATTCCTTTGAGTTAAAAGATATATTTGCTTTCACCTTGATCAAAGCCATGCTCAGCTATACGCTCTGGAAGTGATGACAAAGAAAGTCAATTGAACTACCAAATCAGAAATCTAATCTAAGCAAAGTTTGATTATGGAATTTTTGAGAAATGTTTTGCACGAGGATCATGCTCCAAATAATAATAGACGTTTTTATCAGAGGGAAGATTCTGTACTACTTTGATTTAAAAACTTGGCTTTGTTCAAGCCAGCTGGTGACATAACAGAACCCAGTTTCAGAGCTCTGGGTTTGCAATGGTCAATAGCTTTGTGCTTTCTGAAGTTGAGTTGTTTCATCTGCCAAATATTTCCATAAATCAGACTGAATGCAGATATAGGATGAACTTGTGTTACCTGATGTAGGGAATTGGGGTGAATGGTAAGAATATTTGAGTCCCTGTCTTCCCAATCCACACTAGATTGTTACGAGCTGCCGGCTGACCTCATCCCCTCAAATGGTCACTGTTTCATTCTGAATGCGGTTATTTGATATGTTCAGTTGGTGCTTCATTATGTTGAATTATTTTGACACAATTAATTACTTTTGGAGCACAATGACTTCTTATGTAGGCAAACTCAACAGGCATTCTGTGCCAGCAATTAGATATTTTCTGATTGAGAGTGCAGTGTTGGCCAAGATCCCGGGAAACCGCCCTTTTTTTGGTAAAGCAATCAAATGGAAACTTTGTTCAGTCTCTCCAATGGAGTACTGAAGTAGAGTTTTACCCTAGATTATGCAGTTGAGTCTGATGTAGGGTTTGAATCCGCTGATCCAAGTGTGCAACCAATGCCACATTTATGTTTACAATTATTGCAGTTTAAAGCCATTTGTTGTAGATTGGTGGTCTTTTGGTTGCTTACTTTGCCAAAAGACAGAACACGCAATGCAAGGCTCAGTGGTTGGATAGCTGAACATAGGGCATGGTACAAACATGTAAAGTCTTGTTAATGAATCATTTATTTATTGTCAGGTGTATTCAATGTAAAAATACAGTGAAAAGTGTGTACCTTCGCCATACATGTGTGGCACCATTCACATTAACTTAGAATAAGATAAGAAAAAAAGCTTGTGTGTCCAACTTTCCTTTCCACTGCCGCAGTCCCACTCAGAACTTTCCAGCCCTTGCCATGCTGCCGCCAGAGTCCTGCTTCGGTTTTCCAACCCATGCCATATCACCGCCATTGTCCCCCTCTGGGTAGCCTCCCTGCCTTGCTTTCGCTGTTGCTGCCTCACCGGCCAACTCTTGGCAGCCCACTCTTGATCTGTCGCTCTCGCCCACGCTTGATTCGCCGTTGCTACAGAATGCAACCAGCACTTAACGCTCCTGTCACGTGGTTCCCAGTCGCAACCTGGCTCCTTCCCAACTCCTTAGGTAGGTAGGTAGAAAGGGTGGGGGTGTGATACGGGCAGGGAGAAAAGGGAAGGACAAAGGGGGGAAAAAAAACTGGCGAGCAGAGTGGAACTCTGAATGGAACAACTTACCCTACTGTCATCTTGCCAGTTAACTGCCCAACATTAGACTTGTGTAGACTATAGTAGCAAAATCTTTCTTAATTCAAGTATTGTACTCCTCAAGTGAACCACTACCTTTGTGATATTTTTGGGAGTTTGAAGCTTTCAACATTGTCTTTATTTAAAAAGATCTGTTTGTCTGAACGTGTTGTGGTGGTGCACCATTCCTCCTTGAAAACAGAGTGGAAGTAACCCCTTGAGTTTATTCTGTCATTCATTTGAGCTAATGACGCAAACTCCATATGCCTGCCTTTGCCCAATGCACCTTTGCTCTATATAGTTAGCAAAGTCCTTTTTTTTAAAATGACATTTCTTTCATTTTTTGCTCATTTATTAGAGGTACAGGTATTACTAGCAAGGCTGGCAGTTACTGATGCCCGTAATTCACCTGGAGGAGGTGAGTTCTCTTGAACTACCATAGTCCTTGAGGAGTAGGGACACTAACAATGCATTAGGAAGGAAGTACCAGGATTTTTGACACAGGAGAGCCAAGGACCGATGACCTACTTCTAACTTGTAGGGGATCTTGCAGAAGACAGTGTGCTCATCCATTTGCTGCCCTTATCCTTCTAAGTGGCAGTGGTCATAGGCTGTTGAAGGAGCTTTGGTGAGGTACTGCAGTGCATTTTGTAGATGGTGCACACTAGTGCCACCATGATTAGGCTGCGAATATTGACAGTGGTCACTGTGGTGCCAGTCATGTGGGCCAATTTGTCCTAGATGCTGTCAAGCTTCTCAGGTTTTGTTGGAGCTACAATCATCTCGGCAAGTGGAGATTATTCTATCTCTCTCCTGATGTGTAAATGATGGATAGACCCCGTGGAGACAGGAGGTTTGTTACTTCCTGCAGAAATTCCTAGCCTTTTCCTTCTCTTGTAACTGCAGTATTTGTATGGCTGCTACAGTTCTGTTTTTCATCCATGATCACCCTCAGTGTGGTATTATTGGGGAAATAGCAATGGTATTATTGTTGAAAGACGACAAGGCGTGATGGTTAGCTACCTTCTTGATGGAGATAGTTATTTCCTGGCTCTTGTCACATGGATATTAGTTGTTATTTATTAGTCCAAGCCTGAATGTTGTCCAGGTCTTGCTGCATATGAACACTAACTGCTCAGTATCTGAGGAGTCATGAATGATGTTGAATAATAATCCCCACTACTGACCTTATAATGGAGGGAAGATTGTAATTAAAGCAGCTAAAGGTGGTTGGGCCCAGGACACCACTATGGGGAGCTCCTGCAGTGGTGTCATGGGGCTGAGATCATGTACTTCCAACAATCTCAACCAGCTAACTTTTGTATTAGACATGACTGCATCCAGTGGAGGCTGTTCCACCTGATTCCAATTTACTCTAGTTTTGATGGTGCTTCTTGATGTGAATGTTTTTTTCAATTCATTCTTGGGACATGGGCATTGCTGAAGGCTAGCATTGATTGCCTGTCCCTGGTTGCCCTTGAGAAGTTGGTGGTGAGCTGCCTTCATGAACTGCTGCAATCCATATGCTGAAGGTCGATCCACAATGCCCGCCGGAGGGAGTTCCAGGATTTTGAACCAGCGACGGTGAATGATGGTGATTTAATTCCAAGTCAGGATGGTGAGCAACTTGGAGGGGAACTTTAAGCTGGTGATGTTCCCGTGTATGTGATGCCCTTATCCTTCTAGATAGTAGTGGTTATTTGTTTGGGAGATGCTGTCTGAAGATCTTTGGTAAATTTCTGCAGACATCTTGTAGAAAGTACACATTGCTGCTACTGAGCATTGGTGGTGGAAGAAGTGGATGTTTGTGGATGTAATGCCAATCAAGCAGGCTGCTTTGTCTTGGATGGTGTCAAGATTCTTGTGGTGTTGGAGCTGCACTCATCCAGGCGAGCCGGGAGTATTTCATCATACTCCTGACTTGTGCCTTGTAGATGGTGGACTTGCTCTGGGGAGTTGGGAGGTGAGTTGCTCATGAATGTGTTCCTGGCCCCTCTTGTAGGCACTGTGTTTGTGTGTCAAGTCCAGTTAAGTTTCTGGTCAATGGTAACTCCTAGGATGATAGTGCAGGATTCAGTAGTGGTAACACCATTGAATGTCAAGGGGCTGTGGTTAGATTGTCTTTCATTTGGAGAAGATCATTGCCTGGCATTTGTGTGGCGTAAATGTTTTTTGCCACTTGTCAGCCCAAGCTTGAATATTATCCATATTTTGCTATATTTGAATATGGACTGTTTCAGTACCTGAGGTATTGCGAATGTTGCTGACCATTGTGCAGCCATCGGCAAACATCCCAACTTCTGACCTTTATGATGAGGGAAGATCATTGATGAAGCAACTGAATATGTTTGGGCCTAGGCCACTACCCTGAGAAGCTCCTGCAGAGATGTTCTAGAGCTGAGATGACTGGCCTCCAACAACCGTAACCATCTTCCTATGTGCCAGGTATGCGTCCAATCAGCAGAGAATTTGCTTCCAATACCCATTATTTATAATTTTGCTAGGGCTCCTTGATGCCTTGATACCCTCCTAATGGTTTCACACCCTCCTGAATTCTCTCTCCAAAGTTCTTTTCAACTTTCTCTTCTGGTACTTCTTGACTATTGGTCTCATGCAGTATTTAGCAAGAAAAATCACTGTAGACACATCTCTGGAGTTCCTCTCTTGTCTGTCTTTGAGACAAGGCTGTAATGAAGTAAGGAACTGAATGGCCCTGGTGAAACCCAAACTGGATAGAGGGGACAGATTATTATTTTGCAGGTCCAACTTGATAGCACTGTCAGCAACCCTCCCATTACTTTGATGATGGGGAGTAGACCAGTAGAACGAAATTAACTTGCTTTTTGGGCACAGGACAATCCGGAGACATTTTCCATGTTGCTGTGGGAATGTTAGTGTTGTAGTGGCATTGAAACGGCTTTACTGGGGGTCTAGTTAGTTTTGGGGCACATGCCTTCACATTATTACCCCCTTGTCATCAGGACTTAGCCTTTGCAGTGTCCACTGTCTTTAAACAGTTTCTTGACATTGTGGAGTGAATCAAATTGGGTGAAGACTGACATCCATGATGCTGGTAACTAGATGCAATAACAGAGAAGGATTATTTAATCAGCCTCATTGGCTGAAGATGGAAACAAGTGTTTCAGCCATGTCCTTGCATTAATGTGCTTAAGCTCCTCCATCATTGAGGATGAGGATATTTGTGGAGCTGCTGCCTCCTATTAGTCATTAAATTGTTCACTACCATCTATTACTGGATGTGGCAGGACTGCAGAGCTTTGATCTGATCTGTTGGTTGTAGAATTGCTAAGACGCACGCTGATTCCTGGCTCACTGGTAATGTTTGAGTGAGAAGATGTGCCATGCCGTGCCACGCCACGCTATGAAGTTACAGATTATCTTTGAGTATAGTTCTGATGCTGATGGCACAGAACACTTCGTGGATGCTCAGTTTCAAATTACAAGATCTGTTTAAAGTCTCTTGTATTCAGCAGACTAGTGGTGCCTCACAAATGATGGGAAGATAGGTTCACTGTGAAGATGAGACTCCATCTCCACAAGGACTGTGGTGTTCAGTCCTACCAATACTGTCATGGATAGATGCATCTTTGACTGGTAGACTGGTGAGGGTGTTGTGTTCTCCTCTGTATGTCACACTTAAGAAGGATGTAAACACACTGGGGAGAGTACAGAAGTGGTTTACAAGAATGGTACCAAGGATGAGAAACTTCAGTTGCAAAAATAGGTTGGAGAAGGTGGGACTGTTCCTTGAAAAGCAGAAGGCTAAGCTGGAGTCTGAAGGTAACTAGCTGTTAATGGTAGCTGCCTTCTTAGGCCCTCTACAGCGCTCAGGATTCAGCATAGTGTTCATGCTCTGAATTTATTTAATACAATCCTCTGTTTTCAGTCTCCCCCATCCCCCACCCCACTCCCCTCTACTGCAGCTATCATCTTGTTTTGGCTGTGCTCAGGATGGCACTGATCTATTTTCTCCTATTCATAGCAACCATTGACACCTATTTAATTTCCCAATCTCTTCACCCCATTCGCGCACCCTTTCTGTTTTGTTCTGGGCAGTCTCACCATCTGTTCGACTTGCTCTTCCTTTCCTTTTTTAATAGCACAAGATTCAGAAAAAAAAGAAAACAAATTGCTGGAAAAGCTCAGTAGGTCTGGTAGCATCTATGAAGAGAAATCAGAGTTACTGTTTTGGGTCAAGTGACCCTTCCTCAGAACTGCAAAAGAGTCACCTCTTTCTAGGTCACTTCAGTTCTAAAGAAGAGTCTTTCAACTTGAAATGTTAGCACTATTCCTCTGTCCACAGATGCAATCAGACCTGTATGATTTCTCCAGTATTTTCTATTTTTCTATTTTTTATTTTATTTTTAAGAAGCCATAATGCTCATTTGGAGAGCTGGTATGCACATTTAGGATTGAACGACCTCCTCTTGCTACATATCGGTCCTGTAATTGTTAGTTTCTGCACCAGCTGCAAACCCAGTCTAGCAACTATGTAATTTTCAATATGGTCAGCTTGATTGTAGTGAATCTGTCTTGGTGATGAACACTGAAATTCCCTGAACCAAAATATTTTGTGCCCTTGCCACTCTCGGTGCTTCCTCCAAGTGGTACTCAACATGGAGGGATACTAATTTGTCAGCTGAAAGCAGCCAATAGCTGGTAATCAGAAGGAAGTTTTCTTGTCCATGCTTGACCTGATGTCTTGAGACTTCATGGGACCCATAGTTAACGTTGAGGACACCCAGAACGGCTCCATCCTCACAGTCAGCTATTGTATCAATATCTCTGGTTCATGTCCTGCCGTTGGGACATGACATACCCAGTGATGGTGGCATCAGCAACATTGTACGTTTTGATTCCATACATATGACTATGTCAGTCTATTACTTGAGTAATCGTGGTGTGGTATGGCCATCCCAATTTTGGCACAAACTCCCAGTTGTTAGTGAGAAAGACTTTGCCAGGTCAGCATAGTTGTGTCTGCTGCTATTTCTAGTGTCTTGACCGATATTGGGTGGTTGTCCAGTTTCATTCCTTATTTGCATCTAATATCAATGCCATTGGAAGAGAAACCCTTTTATATTATAAGTGCTCCCTGACTTTAGTCATGAAAGATCTCTTGCGCTCTCGCTCTCCCACGCACTCGCTCGCTTGCTCTCCCGCGCTCTCTCATTTTTGCTAAATTCCCTGGTCATAGCCTCACCAATCAGTAGTAGTCGATTCTGTTTGTCTATCTACCAGATGTTCTAATACCTTGTAAACTGCAATCCACTGCTACATCTTTAGAATTCTAGGAACTACAACTCTCACAGTTCACACTTTACTTTCTCCCAATTATTGGTATTCTCTTAAACCTGAATGATGACAGAAATTTTACAAGACCTTGATGGAAACATTTTATTTTATAAGCCTTGGTTTCAGAATTCGGTTCATGAAAATCCATGTAAAGTTAGGATTTGTATACTTCTCCAGTTTGAGAATGTATTTTTTTTTTCATTCCTCATTCAGCAATGCACCAAGGGATTAATTCTATAATCTGATCTAAGTAGTGGAAGCCTGGTTTGCAGGCTACAAAGGTTGGAGATGGGACTTGCAGAATTGTTCCAATTGCCAGCCCCTTGTGTAGTGCTGCTTAAAGGCACAATATCCCTCTGCAAGTGTGGGATTGCAATTTATTGTAATATAATTTCAATTTATAATTTAAGTTTCCACCGGTGTCACAAGGTGGCTGAAGAGTGATCTGGTCAACTTGTTCTTTAGCTTCTCCCCACTACAGCCTCCCCTCTCCTGTTCATCACTCCCTATTCCCACACCAAGTGTGGAGTTACCTTGCTGCAGACTGTGGCAGATGGGATGTTAAAAACTAGGCTCTAACCACAGAATATTTCAAGTGTGAAAGAGAAAACTTCAAAGAAATCAATCAAGAGAATGCCGCTTTTAGAGCTGATGGCTTTTATTTATGTACGTGTATAATATGTGCATACCATAAAAATTCTGTAGGTAAATAAATCCATACATTAGTCATAAAAATACCAGTCTTTGCCACACACATCAGAGCTTCTGCATCTCTGTACAAACTGTCACAAATTGCCATCCAAAACTAGGCATGTATTGTCTGAATTGAATGTTTAGATTACCAGGAGACAATCAGAAAAGCTGCTCAATTATAATGAAGTGGTAATAATACTGTCTCATGAAAATAAATTGACTTCTCGTGGAAGTTTCTTCTCCCAGGTGTCTAATGAGCCCATTGCAATTACTGTGGTTTTCTTTCTTTCAGTAAAATCATTTTTAACATAAATATTAAGCTTCAGTTGTGACATTCCCACTGAGTGGGATTTTGGTGAGAGCATAACTAGGGCCCTGTTCAGCACAGCCGATGGGTCGCAGCAAACATCATCAATCATCGGCCTTGACAGGCACTTACACCTTGGCTTCATTTGAGGCACGCTTGGTTTGTTGTTTCGTAATTAGCTTGGCCAAATGGGCAGGAAATGTCGTACATACACTCCTCGTGCAGCTGGCAAAATTGGGGAATTTTCCAGAATGAAACAGACGGTGTACTACAAACACAGGGGCTCCAGGGAAAAGATACACTGATCAGGTAGTAATAGGCTGATGTTTTTTTTTGGATCATCAAGGGCAGATCCATGTTAAAAACTTGTCATTTCAACATGGCACTTAAACTGTGGGTTTATTTTAAGGTAAACTAAAAATATATAACATAATACGTATATATTTAGCTTCAGCTATTTGCATTTCTGAAGAATGCTCATTTCAAATTTTGTAGAATTACGTTAAACAGGGATTTTGGTGGCTAATTTGCCATGAAGTTATATTTTATTTATCAGAAAATACAATTCCTATCTGACAAGTGCCTATAATTCCTGTCTTCATCTGCTATCACGCAAACAACTAAGATATAGAACATAGAACAGTACAGCACAGTACAGGCCTTTTGGCCCACAAAGTTGTGCCGACCTATTATCCTACTCTAAGATCAAACTACCCTGCAGACCCTACATGATACTATCATCCACGTGTCTATCCAAAAGTCGCTTAAATGTCTCTAATGTATCTGACTCAACTACCACTGCCGGCAGCACATTCCACGCGCCCACCACTCTGTGTAAAGAACCTACCTCTGACATCTCCCCTATACCTTCCTCCAATCACCTTAAAATTATGTCCCCTCGTAATAGACATTTCTGCCCTGGGAAAAAGTCTCTGACTGTCCACTCTATCTATGCCTCTCATCATCTTGTAAACCTCTATCAAGTCACCTCTCATCCTTCTTCGCATCAATGAGAAAAGCCTTAGCTCCCTCAACCTTTCCTCATAAGACCTGCCCTCCAGTCCTGGCAGCATCCTGGTAAGTCTCCTCTGCACCCTCTCTAAAGCTTCCACATCCTTCCTATAATGAGGTGACCCAGAACTGAACACAATATTCCAAGTGTGGTCTAACCAGGATTTTATAGAGCTGCAGCGTGACCTCGCAGCTCTTAAACTCAATTCCCCTGCCAATGAAAGCCAACACACCATACGCCTTTTGAGGGATCTGTGGGCGTGGACCCCAAGGTCCCTCTGTTCCTCCACACTGCCAACAATCCTGCCATTAACCCTGAGTATTGGGCATGTCTTTTTGTAGCCAGTTGGTGTTCATGTACTCTTGTTGTTCGTTTCCTTCCTGTTTGTCCGACGTAGTGTTTCTCGCAGTCTCTGCAGGGGATTTTGTACAATACATTGGTCCTGTCCATGGTGGGGAGCAACGAATACTTACTCATCTCAATCCACATGGACAAGGAGAACCACGACTTCGACTGGGATAACACCAAGATCCTGGGACAGGCTAGGCAAAGACGAGCACGAGAATTCCTGGAAGCGTGGCACTCCACGAAGCATGCTATTGATAAACACATTGAACTCGATCCCATATACGTTCCACTACGAAGGAAAACCGGAAGTGAGGCAATCCATCTCAACAGACCCCGGAGTTTAATAGCCAGGTGGGAGAACACACCAACGCTTCATCGGAGGCTGCACTGAGGATGTTAACAAGCATGGTAACGCGACGTCTGCGAAACAACAAATCAGCTCGGCGAGCAAATGAACCTCAACTAGAGGTAGCATTCTAATGAACCACAGCCTTTTTGCAAATATCTTTTCCTCTTTTATTTGTTTTTGTATTGTCAATGTTATTCCTTCTCTGTCGATACTTAACAGTCTTTCTGGAGTAGAGTTCCATGGGGACCTATGGGATAGTATCCAAAACCAGTTCACAATACTCTCACCAGACTCCCTGTATCTCGGTAGATTTAAGTCACTTGTGACTTGAATTTTTTGGCTGAAAATTGCAGATAGCTTCTTCCTGAAGCTGTCAAACACCTGTGCTTGAATGTACTACACTTTAAGTAACTTTTTCAGGGTTTTATCCAAATGCTTCTTTGTTAAGACTAACACTAACTCTTCACTCTAAGGTTACCTAGTTCAAGATATATCTTCCCTTCTCATCAAAACAGGTCTGTACTGCCATCCTCCTGCAAGGATTTCAAAAGACTGCTCCACTTAGTGTAAAACAGCGAATCAAACTCCCTGTCCTAAGTGAAAAGTGTTCCCCTTAAGCCTAAAAAAAATCAAGTTCCAGAAATGACCAAAAAACATTGAGGCACCATTACTTACTTTCCTGGGTCACAAAACAGTCACAAATAAACAAAAAGTCCATTTGTGGTGCACAAATCCCATTCAGTCTAAAAGCAGGCCTTAAAATAGGTTTAAAATAAATCACCATGGCTGCAAATTGATTATTAACTTCAGACCTACACAAAATCCACTACTTATTGACTGAAACAGAAACCTAAACCTTATATATATTGATATTATTTGTTCCATAAATCCCGCAGTTTATATTATACTCTGCATTTTCATGACCTCAGGAAATCCCAAAATACTTCACAGCTGATGAGGACCTTCCAAATTGTAGTCACTGTTGTAATTTAGAAAGCGCAGTGCATAATTTGCATACTTCATGGTCCCACAAACAGCATTGTGATGATGACTTGGTAATGAAATTACTTTATGAAAATAAATTAATGAGATTACTTTTAATGGCATTAATTGTCTATTGGCAAGGATGCTAAGCAATCCTTTTTTAAATGCTATTGAATCTTTTATATCTCTCTGAGAGGGCAAGTCAACACCTGACAGATGGCACTTCCAACACTGTAGCACTGTACTCAGTACTTCACAGATATGTCTGCTTGGTGTTTTGGTATGGACTAGAAACAGCCTTCTGAGTGAGGAAAAAATGCTACAACTAAATCGAGGGTGGCAATGTTTCTTTTTAAAAAATCTTCAAATCTACTTCAGACATCAAAAATAGGAATCCAGTAAGCTTTCAATGCCTTGAAATAGTTGAAAATAAATGTGGATGGAAATTTTTCTCTCGGTATGCTGGGTTATGGAGGCTAAAGTGTTTTGACATGATCATCTTTGCATTTGGCATATTTGTATTTTCATCATAAATCACAACAAATAGCAGCAAATACAATCTGATAAACGTGCTGAAAGTGTAAAAAGCTCAGAAAATGCATATTATGGGTTCTGTGTTTTCAGCTTTCTATCAGCGAAACAGTGGAAAATGTTTGAACACAGTTGGGTAATCCCACTTAGCTGCCAGCATTTCTCTTCAGTGTACTTTTTCCTGGACCTTCATATGGGCTGAGTGTACAATGGAAGGAACATATTTGTCATCTTCACCCCTTCTTCCAGCTCAAAATCATAATTTTATTGCTCTGTTGAGTAGCAGCAAAATTAGTTCTGCATCTCCCAGAATTATTCCAAAGTTTTCTGATTAGGAAAAAGTGGTTACTTACCGTGAATTAACACTTTAGCCTTGTTAATGCATTTTTTGATTTTTTTTGGCAAACTTCTTAGACTCCCCAAGAACACTACCTCATGGCCTTGCCAGCGATACTCATATTTCAGTCAAATTTAGTTCAGGAACAGCAGTAAAATCTTAGTCCACTTTTTTTTTTCTCAATTGCTTTGAAGGCCTTTTGTAATGACAATGAACATTTTCTCAGAAAACTAATCAAACCTCTTTGTGGCTGTGGGGTTAAAGTAGGTAAGATGGAGTCCAGATAGTGCAACTGTGGAATTGTTAACATATCATATCTGAGGAACTTGACAGCATTACAAAGAACAAAGAACAAAGAAAATTACAGCACAGGAACAGGCCCTTCGGCCCTCCAAGCCTATGCCGATCCAGATCCTCTATCTAAACCTGTCACCTATTTTCCAAGGATCTGTATCCCTCTGCTCCCTGCCCATTCATGTATCTGTCTAGATACATTTTAAATGATGCTATCGTGCCCGCCTCTACCACCTCCGCTGGCAACGTGTTCCAGGCACCCACCATCCTCTGCGTAAAGAACTTTCCACGCATATCTCCCTTAAACTTCTCCCCTCTCACCTTGAAATTGTGATCCCTAGTAATTGAGTCCCCCACTCTGGGGGAAAAAGCTTCTTGCTATCCACCCTGTCTATACCTCTCATGATTTTGTGACCTCAATCAGGTCCCCCCTCAACCTCCGTCTTTCTAATGTAAATAATCCTAATCTACTCAACCTCTCTTCATAGCTAGTGCCCTCCATACCAGGCAACATCCTGGTGAACCTCCTCTGCACCCTCTCCAAAGCATCCACATCCTTTTGGTAATGTGGCGACCAGAAATATATGCAGTATTCCAAATATGGTCGAACCAAAGTCCTATACAACTGTAACATGACCTGCCAACTCTCTTGTACTCAATACCCCATCCGATGAATGAAAGCATGCCGTATGCCTTCTTGACCACTCTATCCACCTGCGTTGCCACCTTCAGGGTACAGTGGACCTGAACACCCAAATCTCTCTGTGCATCAATTTTCTCCAGGGCTTTTCCATTTACCGTATATTGTTGATAGTTGAGGGAATGTTCAGGGGATGTGCTCAATGAACAAAGAAAAGAACAACGCAGGAACAGGCCCTTCGGCCCTCCAAGCCTGCACCAACATGCTGCCCGTCCCAACCAAAACTTCCTACCCTTCCGGAAACCGTATCCCTCTGTTCCCATTATATTCATGTATTTGTCAAGACGCCTTTTAAAAGTCACTATCGTATCTGCTTCCACTACCTCCCCCGGCAGTGAGTTCCAGGTACTCACCACGTTCTGTATTTTAAAAAAACTTGCCTCATACATCACCTTTAAACCTTGACCCTCGTGCCTTAAACCGACGCCCCCTAATAACTGACTGTTCCACCCTGGGAAAAAGCTTCTGACTGTCCACTCTGTCCATGCCCTTCATAATCTTGTGGACCTCTATCAGGTTGCCCCTCAACCCCCGTCATTCCAGTGAGAACAACCCAAGTTTCTCCAACCTCTCCACATAGCTAATGCCTTCCATACCAGGAAACATCCTGGTAAATCATTTCTGTAAACTCTCCAAAGCCACCACATCCTTCTGGTGGTGTGGCGAACAGAATTGAACACAATATTACAAATGTGGCCTAACTAAGGTTCTATAAAGCTGCAACGTTACCTGCCAATTTTTAAACTCAATGCCCTGGTCGATGAAAGCAAGCACACCGTACACCTTGTTGACTACTTTCTCCACCTGCGTTGCCAATTTCAGTGACCTGTGTACCTGTACACCCAGATCCCTCGGCCTATCTGTACTCTTAAGGGTTCTGCCATTTACTGTTTATTTTCCATCTGGATTAGACCTTCTGAAATGCATTACCTCACGTTTTTCCGGGTTAAACTCCATTGGCCATCTATCTGCCCAAGTCACTAACCAATCTATATCCAGCTGTATCCTCTGTTGGTCCTCATCGCTGTCTGCAATTCCACCAACTTTTGTGTCATCTGCAAACTTACTAATCAAACCAGCTACATTTTCCTCCAAATCATTTTTATATTACAAATAACAAAGGTCCCATCACTGATCCCTGAGGAGTCACAGCCATTCTGAAACACACCCTTCCACTGCTACCCTCTATATTCTCTGACCGAGCCAGTTTTTTACCCATCTTGCAAGCTCACCTCTGACCCATGCAACTTTACCTTCTATATCAGCCTGCCATAAGGGACCTTGTCAAAGGCATTACTGAAGTCCCTGTAGACAACATCCACTGCCTACCTTAATCGATCAACTTTGTTACTTCCTCAAAAAACTCAACCAAGTTAGTGAGACATGACCTCCCCTTCACAAAACCATGTTGCGCCTCGCTAATACGTCCACTTATTTCCAAATGGGAGTAAATCCTGACTCGAAGAATCCTCTCCAATAATTTCCTTACCACTGAAGTAAGGCTCACTGGCCTGTAATTAGCTGGATTATCCCTGTCACCCTCCTTAAACAAAGGAACAACTTTGGCTATTCTCCAATCCTCTGGGACCTCCCCTGTAGCCTGTGAGGATACAAAGATTTCTCTCAAGGCCCCAGCAATTTCCTCCCTTACCTCTCTCAGTATTCTGGGGTAGATACCATCAGGCCATGGGAACTTGTCTACTTTAATGTTTTTCAAGACCCCCAATACCCTCCTCTCTTTTGGTCTCAACATGACTCAAACTATCTACACAGCCTTCTCTGGACTCATCATCCACCAAGTCCTTCTCTATGGTGAATACTGACGCAAAGTACTCATTTAATACCTTGCCCAATTTTTCTGGCTTCACACATGAAATCCCTTCCCTGTCCTTGAGTGGCCCAACCCTCTCCCTGGCCTCCCTCTTGTTCTTTATCTATGTATAAAAAGCCTTGGGATTTTCCTTAATCCTGTTGGCCAATAACTTTTCATGACCCCTTTTAGCCCTGTTGACGCCCATCTTAAGTTTCTTTTGACTTCCCTTGTATTCCACCCTTGCTTCGTGTGTTCCTATCCTTGACAAATGCTTCCTTTTTCTTTTTGACTAGGCTCACAATATCTCTTGTTATCTAAGCTTCCCTAAACTTCCCATACTTATCCTTCGTCCTTACAGGAGCGTGCAGGTCCTGAGTTCCTATCACCTTACCTTGAAAGCCTCCCACATACCAGATGTTGATTTGCTCTCCAGCATCTGCCTCCAATCTATATTCCTTAGTTCCTGCCTAATATTGTTGTAATTAGCCTTCCCCCAATTTATCACCTTCATCTGACAACTACACCGATCTTTATCCATCCGTACCTTAAAGGTTACTGAATTGTGATCACTATTCCCGAGTTGCTTCCCTACTGAGACGTTGACCACCTGACCAGGCTCACTGCCCAATGCTAGGTCCAGCACAGCCCCTTTCCTAGTTGGACTATCTACATACTGTTTCAAGACACCCTCCTGGATGCTCTTTACAAACTCTGCCCCATCTGAGCCCCAAACACTAAATGAGTCCCAGTCAATATGTGGGAAGTTAAAGTCAACCATGACAACAACCCTGCTACTTTTCATATCTTGCCAAAATCTGCCTATATATCTGTTCTTCTATCTCCCACTGGCTGTTGGGAGGCCTATAGTAAACCCCAAACATTGTGATTGCGCCCTTCCTGTTCCTGAGCTCTACCCATACTGTCTCGCTGTATGAGCCATCTGAGGTGATCGTCACTGCCTAGGCCAGCATCAGTTACCCAGCCGTAAAGGGCAATTAGAATTGACCTCATTGCTACAGGTCTAGAGTCACATTTAGGCCAGGCCAGGTAAGTTCAGCAGTTTCCTTCCCTAAAGGATGTTAGTGAACCAGATGGGTTTTTCCAACAATTGACAATAGCTTCGTTGTCTTCATTAGACTTTTCATTGCAGATTTTTGTTGAATTCAAATTCCACTATTGCCATGGTGAGATCCAAACCAGGTCCCCAGAACATCATGTGGTGACAATACCACTGGGCCATCGGCTCTTCTTATTGAGATGTATGTATCTGATTTTTGTAATTGCATTATCAATGTACAGCAAAATAGTAAATGTAACCTGTAGAAATGAAAGTAGTTGGATTCCAATAGTATGGTTTTGAGTGAAGTGAAGTACAATGTCCCTCGGGAAATGTCTTTTTTTGCTTTTTACTAGAAAGGTTAGGTGTTAGAAAAACAGAAAGTTTTGAATTCCAATAACATGCACTAATAACTGATCCATCATGTAGGTACGTCTATATGTAATATTAGAATAAATAAATAATTTTATCTTAGCACCATTGAGAAGCTAGCAGATGCTTTAAGTTCTTTATCAATTAAAATATATAATTTGCACGTTGAATAATTCTAATTTTTTTTGCAGACTGCTTTACATTGGGCAGCAAAGCATGGCAAAGAAAACATGGCGCGCATGTTAATAAATGCGGGTGTAGACATCAATCTCAGAGCAGTGAGTTACTTTTTTTAATTATTCTACTTTTACTGCTGAATAAAGGCTTTTGGCTTGAAAGCTGACAGGCAAAAATATAGGCTATTCCTTTCTGCATATCTAAAACCTATCAACCTCCTTGGACACTGGTCTGTTGCCTTTGACTTGATTAACTATGCCATCTTCTTGTAACATCACTCCACTGTTGTCTGTCCGGTGCAACTGTTCCATGCAAATTCCATTCTGGCTATGCTTAGATAGGTATCAAGTGCAGTGGTATCCCTTTCTGCTCCTGCACTTTGACCTCTGGACTTCCTGAGAGACTTATCCATGGCCCATATCCCCGTGTTGCCTGTTGGCAACTTCACTCAAAAGTGCAGTTTAGGTGTTCACATGTACACTGATGGTACCCACCTCTACTTCACTACCGCCCATTTTAATTCCTTCACTGCTAGTAATTTATCAGACGATCAATCTGAAATCCAGTGCTGGCTGAGCAGATACTGATAGACCAGTGTGAAGAGTGAAACCATTCTTTTTGGTTCCCCTTTCAAGCTGTGTGCCCTAGCTGCCAACTCCTACCTCGCTCCCTGGCAAATCTGACATTGAGCCAGCTTGGTTGTAACCTTCCTTAACATAGTTTGCCTTCAGCCTATCTCAGCTCATCTGCTGCTGAAACCCCCACTCAGCCTTTGTTACTGCTTGACTTGTCCTTTTCAATGCACTTCTGGTTGATCTCCCATATTCTACCATCGATGAACTCCTAAAATCTACTTTCCATGTCTTAATTTGCAGTAAGTGTTGTTCATCTGACACCCATGTATTTGCTGACCTAAACTGACTCATGATTAAGCATCGCATAATTTTTACCCTCCATGACTTCTTCCCTCCCCCCCCCCATCCCCCCATCTCTCTAATCTCCTCTAGTTCTTGAAGATATCTGCAGGCTTCTAATTCTGACCTCTTGCACATTTCCAATTTTAGTTGCTTCATCTTTCGTGGCTTTGCCAGGATCCTAAGATCTGGATTTCCCTCATTACGCTTCTTCCCTCTCTTTTATGGCACTCCTTAAACCTAACTTGGAGATCAGGCTTTTGTTCACCTGCCATATCTCCTATGTGGCTTGGTGTCAATTTTGTTTTGGATTGCTTCTCTGAAACCTCTTTGGAGGATTATTGCTTGAAAGGAGCAATATTACTAAATTGCTGTTGAACCAGTGGGGACACAGACTTCTAAATTGTGACTTCTGCAAATGTGATTTGGCATATTCACAACTGTATAATATTAAATGCTTTTAAACTGATTAGCTCGGACTTTTTTTTTCCCTTAAAATTAAATGGCAAATATACTTCATTTGCACACTAGATGTTAAAGCTTCAGAAATTGGCATTCTAGGCAGCAATATCCATGGTAGTCAATGAATTGCCCCCAAGATAAACTTTCGTGCCCTTCACAATACAACCTCCACTAAAGTTTCTGATTTTGAGGTACCGCTGTAATCTTTGAAATAAAACAAAATTGCCATGCCATGATTAGTTTTTAAAAGCTTGAATTACTCAATTTGGTTATAACTGAATCATATTTTTTGCCTGGAGTCTATTTGCATCTGTAATCTGTCACCCTACATTTTGTAGGATTACCTAGCGCACATGTCTCAAAAACCAGCTGATCTGTCCAACCAATTCATGCTGGCATTTATACTTCACCTGTGCCTCCTGCCATTTTTCCTCCTCTAGTCCATCATTGTACTTGATTCCCTTTTCCCTCACTTGCTTGTCCAGGTTCTTCTTGGATGCATCCATACTATTTGCTTCAACTACTTGTTATAGCACAGATTCTATATTCTTGCTTCTGTTTGAATAAGCAGTTTCTTCTGAATTTCATTTGATCCAAAATTACAATGTTTCATAATTTTCCAGTTCAGCCTTGCTAATTTAGGTTCTAGATATTATCAACACCTAAACAGGGGATTTGGAACAATTAAATTCAAGCCCCATACAATCAAGAAATGCATGTATGTATTGTAATCCTGTTGCTGCATCACTATTTTAGCACACTTCAGCAAAACTCAACTTCTACGCACCATATGAATAGCTAAACATTTCAATTTGCCTGAAATCAGCAGAGCTTTTAAAAACAGTAATTTGATAGAAATATGCTTTGTACACCTCGTTTAAATGCATTATTACCTAAAATATCTAGCATGCTTCATACATTAGAGGCACCTTTTATAATCAACTTATGTGGTAATGACAAATGGTTAAGTAGTTACTTGATATGTATACTTGCATGTTACGGCATGGGTGGCAAATGTAGTTGATAAATCACAATTCAGTTTTTTTGTAATGAGTTGTATCCCACTTTTTATAATCTAAAGCTACATATGTATTTGCTTTGTAGACATAAAATTACATGCGTCATATAATTCAAATCACAAACCTACTTGAATCCTATTTCAATAAAATAATATTTCAAGTCTATATCACAAAATGACAGCATTATTTACATTATCTGTAATTACACACTTCTGTGTATGATTAAAATGATTTGCACATGTGCTGCAGCACAAACAAGTTAAATTGAAAAAGTCACGTAAGTTGTGAATACACAGTTAAGCATATGAATCAAGTACCCGCAGAAGTGTGCGGGCAGATAATGGCAATGTATAAAATGGATAGACATAACGAAGAAAACCAAGAAAAGTGAACAAATATGCAAAACTTCTTGCTAAATAAGAGAGAGCTATTGGAAAGGTAGACTATGTTAAAGAGTCTTACACAGATCTCCAGGGTATTAGATAACAGGGAACATATGAAATGGCAGGCAGATGGAGGAAGAGTGTGGGTGATGGCAGTGAGGCAGGTGGGGAAAGCAAGTTATGTAACAGATTAGAACTAGACTTAAAAACGTCATGATAAATTTCCAAGCAAATTAATCCTCAAACATGGAAAATCCTCCTAATTTGAAACGAGTTCTGTAGTGAATACACACCACTCTGCTGGACCGCTGGCACAAAATGAAAGGAAATTTCCAAGTCTAGTTTCAAGTGAAAATTAACACAGGAAGAATTTGGGAATTTTCAATTAATAGGTAGCAAACAAAGGGTAGCACACAATAATGGTGGTTAGTATCACTGCTTGTAATTGTATTTCGGACTTGCCCGTTCTTGTGTGAAAATTTTCAGAGACAATGGCCTAGATTTTTGTGGTAATAATGACGTCAAAATTCCGTTCACCATCATTGAAAGGTAGCTAAAGTTCTTTAATTAAAAAATTAATGATAAAATCAATATTAAGGTCAATATTAAAGTTAAAAAGTGTGATTTAAGGTGTGTTTATTAACCTTTATTTTAAAATTAGCTATTTTGCAATTTGGCTTTGACTAGTGCCTTGTAGGCTTGGACTGTGTCTGAATGAAGTTTAATGAGCAACTTGTAAATATTTCTGTAACTATGGTGATTTTTTTCTAAAAATAGTCAGAGTTCCTGGTATGAAATGGGGTTTTGTCTTCACTTAAGAGTTTTTAGGAGCAAACAATAAATAGTTGTGCATTAGGCTTTCAGTTTAGAAAGTCAGAGTGGGTTATTTTTTGATTGGGGATACATTCATAACTTGGGGGAAAGAAAAGAATCTTGGGTATCAGTTTAGGAGGTTTGCAGAAGTCTTGGTTCAAACAGATGTGTAGCTCCTGGTGAAGGGATATGGTTTAGGACTGCTCAGGAATAGATTGCCTCCATGTAAAGAGTTTTTAGGTGAAAAGTTCCAGACCATAAATTTCTGGTTAAAATGCTAAAGGTAATGTGAAGCTGAGAAAATCTGAGCTCAGCTATATGAAGAATCAAGGTAGAGAGTCTCAGATTCTCAAGACAACTGAGTTAATCCCTGTATCTACAATATACAATATCCTTTTTTTTTTAATTGTCATATGTGCCCCATTGTAGAAGTACAGTGGAAAAACTTGTATAATGTCTGCCTTCTAATGGTGACATCTTCGGAATAAGTACCTAGGAACAATTCTTAGATACCCAGCAGAGGGTAAAAGTAGTTGCTTAATTACATAGTTGAAAATAAGTTTAAAAATAGGAGTATATTAAGGGATATATTAAGCGATTAACATTACAGTGTTCTAAGGTAAGGATTGGCCCCACACACCAGTCTCTGACCAGGACTTGCCACCTGCACGCTACTCCAGAGGCTGCTTCCCATGTGCTGCTGTGGGGCTTCTGCTCCGTGCTGCTTCTGCTCCACACCACTCTGGGCTTGCAGTCGATGTGCAGCTCCAGGGCTCACTGATCGTGGTGTTCTGGGACTCACAGGGTGTGCCTGCAGGCCCCCGAGCACAAGGCCACACTGCTTGCTCCGGTTCACTGCAGATATCGGCCTGTGCATGCTCCGGTCGTCTGCAACTCCACACTCCAGGGGTTGGGAGTGGGGGGAAAGGGAGGGAAAATGAGAGGGAGAACGGGTGAAGGACTTGGTGAGCAGAGGAGCTCCAACTAGAGCGTTCTACTTTGTTGCCATCTTGGACTTCGATAGAGAAGGGAATTCTGTCTGGTCTCAGGAAAAGAAGTCGTCAAAGAGGAAGGATTTACAGAGCCTCTTAAATGAGGAAAGTGTGGTTTAGAGTGGGGATTTCAGAACTTGAGCGATTTAAGTCTCAACTACTAGTGATGAGACAATTAAACCTGGTGCGTTGAAGAAGCTAGATCAATTGTGTGCAGATATTCCTGAGATTTGTAGTGTTGGAGGAGATTACATAGATTTGGAAAAGTGATGCCATGGAGAAATTTGATAAGGTTGAGAATATTCAATATTCCTTGACCTGGAGGCAGTGTAGGTTAGTGAACATAAGCAATGGTGGGTAGGTTTGATGCAAATAAGGACATAAACAGAAGGTCTTTGCAGGGCAGAATGGGGGAAAACAGCCAGTAGTGCACTGGAATAGTCAAAGTCAGAGATAACAAAGGCATAGGTGAGGGTTTTGAGAGTCGAACTGAAGTGGAGGATGATCAAGCAATGCTACCGGGGTAAAAACTTCTTAGTGACGATGGCAGTATCTGGATGGAAGCTCAATAATGCCAAATTTGTGAACACTGTTTCAAACAACTTTTGGGGCTTGAAGGGGAATATCAGGCTAGTGGCTTGGGAATTGAATTTGTAGCAGAGAGCAAAGGCAATGCTTGGGTCTTCTCAATATTTAAATGGAGAAAGTTTTGGTTCACTGAATATTTGATGTCAATCTGATGGTATGACAACAGTGGAGGAATTCAGTCAAGTAATGGGGATTTATGGTGAGTGTTATCAAAACTATTACTGTGTTTCTGTGTGATATTGGTGGGAAGAATGTTGATGTGAAACAGTGGTGGAGTCAAGCTACATTCTCTGGAGGCACCAGAGGTAACAGTGTGGAAGCAGAAAAAGAAACCATTGTAGTGATACTCTGGCTGCAGTATAACAGATGAGAATTTAACAAGGCATGTACAGCTCATCGCAGAGCAGTATGGACGAAAATGGTACAGTCAGTAGAGTTCAAGGCTATAAATGTGATGAAAAGGACAATGAGGGACAGTTTACAAGACGTTTTATTGTGAGCTTAAAAAAAAAACAAGGGAATGATCTGATTTGCGCTGACTACAGTGGCTTGCATAAAGTAAGACGAGAAGGGCTTCTGACAAAATGAATGCTGAGATGCTCAAATTGAGAAAGTGATTAATCATCCGAGGACTAATTGTTCACCCACACCAGAGTGTCTTCAGTCCCTCACTGCTCTTTATTGTCTGACTACTGCTTCTGCCACTGTTTGAACCACTTCATGCCCCTTTTGAATAAGAAATCCGAGTACTGAAATATTTTCCGTTTCAAATGACATATTGAAGGAGGTTAGTTAATTAGTTGAACCCTTGCCACCTTCATGGGGGCAATCTCAACTGAGACAGATGGAACAGTGATATGGAATAATGCTTGAATGTGTCATAAAAATCTCTTATCTAGGATATCTAATATCTTTTTGTTATTTCAGTATGCTGTATAAAGTTGTAGTTGAAATGCAATTAAAATGAATACATTTTTTCTTCCATTGCTTCCTGCCAACTGATGGATAAACATAGCATGTAAGTTGAATTTTATTTTAATTGTTTTGTTTTGAGTAATTATTTTCTGTTATGAAGAAAAGTTTAATTATGATCTGCAAATGTTACATGATTTGATCAAGTACAGTGGATATATATATATATATATAATTAACAATGCTTTACATAATATTTTGTAGTTTTTTTTCTGGCAAAGTTCTTTGCCAGTTTTCTCCTCTCCCCATCTTGAAATATTGAATTCTTGTCAGGTTTGGCTTTATTGACATGTTCACCCTCTGGCACCTCACTCCTGGCAATCATTCAGAAGGTTATGTGGCAGAAGGGATATCCAAGCCTAGCTTGGTTCCAGCTCCACCTGCAGTTATACATGAAAACATAAGCAGGAGGAGCAGGAGTATGCCATACGGCCCATGAACCTGTTCTAATAGTAAGATTACAACTGATTTGAGCTCGGCCTCTATTCTGCTTTCCTGCCAGTTTACCCATAGCCTTTGATTCACCTATACTTCAAGAATCTGTCCATTTGTAGACTCTTTGTATCACAATCTAACCCGGCCTTGAATATGTTAGGTTACTTGTTTTCCACTGTTTTGAGAGAATAGAAATCCACAGGTTCACTACCCATTGAGAAAAAAAAACTTATCTACACTCTAAGAACAGCTGCAGTTCAAGAAGACCGATCATCACTATCTTCTCAAAGACAATAAGCAGTAAATGTTGGTACAGGCAGTAACTCCCATATCCCACATTTTGAAACTGACAAAAATAGTCTGAATTTTATTAATATTATACAGAATACTGTGTAATCTCCTGCACAGCTGTAGCAAGACTTCCCTGCATTTATTTCCCATCTTTCCTTGCAATAAGGGGCAATATTCTGCCGCCTTCCTATATTGCTTACCATACCTGCATGCTATCATTTTGTGTTTAGTGCACAAGGGCAACTTTATACAACAGTGCTGTACAGTTTCTCTCCATTTAAAAAAGTATGTTGATTTTCTGTTCTCCACCAATATAGATGACCTCATTTTTTAATCTCCTTATATTTGATCTGCTAGTTTTTGTTTTCTGTCACTTAACCTGTCTATGTCTTTGCAGACTCTTGTACCATCTGCTTTTGTACCTATTTTTGTATTGTCGGATTTGGCTTCAAATTATTTGTTCCCTTCGTTCAAACCATTATGATTGATTGATTGATTGATTATGAATAGTTGAGGCTCCTCACTTGTTGCAATCTGTCAATCTGAAAATGTCCCATTTATCCCAGCTCTCTTTATTTGTTAGCTAATTTTCTGTCCATATTATCTTGTGCAATACTTTTCATGTGGCATTTTATCAAGTGCCTTTTGGAAATCGAAACATACTAAATCTGCTGGTTCTCCTTCAGACACCTCCACTTGTTGCATCTTCAAATAAATTTTACAAATCTGCCCAACACAATTTTCCTCTCATAAAACCATGTTGACTCTGTTTGTAATTTGATTTTCTAAATGTCCTGCTGCTACTACCTTAATCATGGATACTGGCATTTTCTATGACAAATATTAGGAATGGGCAGTGATTAAGTGTGGGAGATAGTAGGAACTGCAGATGCTGGAGAATCTGAGATAACCAGGTGTAGAGCTGGATGAACACAGAAGGGTCTAGGCCCGAAACGTCAGCCTTCCTGCTCCTCTGATGCTGCTTGGCCTGCTGTGTTCGTCCAGCTCTACACCTTGTTATATCAGTGATTAAGTGTGGCTTGTTTTTGATCCTCCCAAATCAAGGTCACTGAAACACCCCCACAGCAGCTTCTCTAATGCTCAAGGTGTTCACTCAGTAAAATCAAAGGCAGCCAATATCATGATCTAGAGTTTTTCTAGTACTAGTGGAAACACTGAATGTTGGTTAGTTACAGTAATTACTTATATATTTCCCATGTTGTGGAGATGCTGGTGTTGGACTGGTGTGGACAAAGTCAGAAGTCTCACGACCCCAGGTTATAGTTCAACAGGTTTATTGAAAATCCAAAGCTTTCAGAGCACTGCTTCACTTGGCGAAGGAGCAGCGGTCTGAAAGCTTGTGATTTTAAATAAAGCTGTTGGATGATATCCTGGTGTCATGTGACTTCTGACTTTGTTCACTCATTAGCCGAAGTACAAATTTAAAATATTTTTGTAAATGCAACAATGTATCTTTGAACCTTTGGTCATTTGATCCCAATCTCACGTGATTATACCCATTTTGTCAGTCTTGGCTGAGAAAGATTGTACTTCCCGTTGCACTCTGAAGGACTGGTTGGTTACTCAGCCATAAAGTAACATTGACAACGTTATGAGGCAGCCAGCTTTCCACCATACCTTACTTTTTGACCTAAGAGAAGGTATTTCCTAATTACAAAGGAAAGCTAACTCGGTGGCACGGTGGTTGTCACAGCTGCCTCATAGTGCCAGGGACCCAGGTTCACTTCCGGCCTTGGATGACTATCTGTGTGGAGTTTGTCCATTTTTCCCCATGTCTGCGTGGGTTTCCTCTGATCTTCTCCCACAGTCTGAAGATGTGGGTTAGGTGGATTAGCCGTGGGAAATTGTCCCCTGGTGTCCAGGGGTGTGTGTGTGTGGTCTAAGTGGGTTAGCCATGGTAAATGCAGGGCTATGGGGATAGGGCAGTGGATGCGGTGTGTGGGATGCTCGTTGGAGGGTTGGTGCAGACTGGATGATCTGAACAGCCTCTTCCTGCACTGTAGGGATTCTGATTCTATCTCTAAATGTTGAAAATCTGTCACAACTTTGCATTTGGAAAACAAGTGAAATACAAGGAGAAACGTCGTAGTTTTCCAAAATGAAACATTGTTGATGATCGTGACACAATCGCTGCAGAATTATTTATAGATAATCCACTCCATGTCACTGGGCAGATATATGTTGTGTGGAGGGAATAGTAGTGATAAACATTAGTTGAACAATGCTACCTAGATGAACTTGTGCTTTTGAACCATATAATGTTACAGCAGAGAAACGCCCCTTTAACCCAAGATGTCTATGTCTGTACTTTGATCCACCTTATCTAATTGCAACCTTCTGCTCTCTGCCAATGTTTTAATATTCTTCCTCTTCAAGTAACGTGCTTCTTTATTTTTCAAAGAATTACTGGATTCTGCTTCAACTATGTTTTGTAGCATTGTTCCAAAGTGCAATCGCGCTCGAGATTTTTCTGTCTTCTGTTTAATATAAATTAGTGCCCAATCATTACCACTTCACCACTCAGGGAGTCTGACTGAAATATCTTTACAGTTTTCAGTTCACTCACTTTATCTCTCAACACCTTGATTTTGTTCAGACTTGGGCATTGGAAATTGACTAAGAAGTGAATATATAAGCATTTTTTAATATGGGGAAATTATGGAGATGGTGAAAAACATAGTCTGTAGAAAAATGTGAAGTGTTGAAAATTAAACTCTTGAAAAACACTTTGACTAAACTTGTTTTTTTTTCATCCCTGCTTTTCGTGATTGTCTTGCTGTCTGCTTCTGTTACAGGGAGTGAGTATTGCATTTATTTTTCTTTTGTGATTTTTCATTAAGCCATGGTGTTAATTTGTTTTTCAGAATCGGTGTACAATTACACTTTTTTTCTAATCATACTTGTATCATGAACTGAGATATAGGCACATGTTTGCTGCAATGTTGGAGCATACTTTTTTCAAACCTTTGTAGTTCTTGGTGAACGTTAAGCCAGATCAACTTTTAGTGGTATAGTTTTCACAGAAAAAGCTTTGAACTTTTTTTTTCCTTACAGTGAGAGAAAAATAAGAAGCAGTGTGTCCAGTCTTTTGATGTTGATGCATTTTAATATTATTCATTACTGCATACAAATGAAACAAAGTATTACCACACCTTATCATAAAGCTGGTGCCCCATCACCTATACAACCTGCACTGCAGTAACATAATTTTAGCCTACCTCAAGTGTAACAACGGAGGTAGTACTTTGAAACAAGGAAGCAATTGCTTGGGAGGATAGCACAGGGCTTTTAAAGTAATGTAACTAAATAAACATGTTCATACACTGTATTGAATTATTCTTGTTTCATTTAATTTGTTGAAATGTTCTGTAAGTATACTAGACGATTTTATAAAGCTTTGTACAGCTATCCAAACTGCCTGTTGTATTGTCTCATGAGATCTCCTTTAAGAAATTAGGTTTTTGTTTTCCACAATTTTTGTTCTTTTATAATTAACCATATTTTGAAGTAACCGTGATGGCTTCAGTTCATGCGGTTGCCATGCTGACATTTTTTCCTTACTATGTCAACTGATTTAATGGAAATATCTGTCATATGCTTAAGTTGAATAACAAGTTTTCCATTTGTTCCAATAAAACATTTTTGTGTTATTTAGCTAACCAGGTACTAGCAAAAATGCTTTATAAGGATGATTTTTTATTAATTTCCAGGGTTACACACCTCTGCATATAGCAGCTCTCCATTCACATGTCAATATTATGGACCTTTTAATTCACAACTATGGTAAGATCCCTGCTGAATTATGACTATTGTAGTAACATTTTTTTTAATTCATTCCTAAAAGATTTGTAAAAATCTACATATATGTAAAGTATCTCTTTTAATCTAGAATTCTGTTAGTCTAAAATCCTGAAACATGGATAATACTGTAGATAATACAAAAATTATTGGGTCTTAGAAAATTTATAGAATAGTTTATATTATTTGGGACAATTTTTAGTTCCCTCTATCATGCAGGACCAATTTCTTAATCTATAAATTTCCCAGAAGGGCCTGGGCGATAATTCAGTCATTAGAATCGTATTTCCATAGTAAAAGTTGCATCATATATTTTTTTTTCTGATGAAGGGTCTAGGCCCGAAACGTCAGCCTCTCTGCTCCTATGATGCTGCTTGGCCTGCTGTGTTCATCCAGCCCTGCACCTTGTTGTCTCGGATTCTCTAGCATCTGCAGTTCCTACTATCTCTGATTCATATTTTAATATCTGACATTGCTGAAACATTATCTTTTTTTTGTTTCACATCTATAAAGAGTCATAGAACTTAAGTATTACTGAAAAAGATACATTTTGTTGAAGCTTGTCATCTTGCAGTCATCAGGACAATTTGCAAGAATAAAGGGAAAATTAACATTTGTGCTGCATGAGATAATTGTGCTGAATGGTTGACAACTGGACAATGCTGCTGAAACAGGGTGCATCAAAGCCATCTTGCACAATAATGGATACCTTAATCAGATCATTTCTCTGTATGCACAGCTTAAACTCATGAAAGATCCTAAGGTGATCACATTTTATTAATGTTCCTGTCTACCTTGGATTAGCCTGGAAAGATAACTTATCTCAAAACTTTAAGCAATAGGTGAAGCTAGCTGCTCCTATGCCTTAGCAACATGAGTGATGTTCACCACTAACAGGATGCTGTCATCAAGCCAGAAAGACATTGTATTTATCTCACAAACCAGTAATTGGTATATGAGTTTCAGTGCTGGTGTGATACCAGGCATATAAACCATACATCTCAAAGATTGGCAGAGCATATCAAACAGTATGTCCCTTTGGCGGTTGCAACAAACAAGATATTGGCTGTATCCCAACCAGCATGATCTTGCAAAACTCTCAACAGTGCATCCAATACTAGATGTGATTCTGTAACTAGTCAGCATTTGCTGGATAACCCAGAGTGTATGAAGAATCAGGGTAGTCAATTTAGGATCAAAAACAAGGTTGCTGGAAAAGCTCAGCAGGCCTGGCAGCATCTGTGAAGGAGAAAACAGAGTTAACGTTTCGGGTCAGGTGACCCTTCCTCATTTCTGAACTGCATCCGCAGTTCTTTTGGTTTTTAATCAATTTAAGATTGTCAGTCAGGCTCAGTTGATTTCTTGCTTGAGGTCAGGACCCTGAGTTTTGGTTATCCTCCTGCAGTGTTGTGCCAGTTTAGTCATTATTCACTTGAGGGTTTCAATATCAAGGGTTGATGGGATGTTTGTGGGAGGCACTAAGTAGTTGATAGGTGATTTAATACATGTCTGATTTCAATTTGCACACAGGATCCATGGAAGCTCTGAATTCAATTTTAACTGTTTCAATCATCTACCAGACTGAGATCAGTTATCTTGTATTGAGTTAGGAAATCTATTTTGACAATGGTATTGACTTTAGGATTGAACTTAACCAAGTTTCTTTCTTTAAGGAGAGTGACTGTTGGAGATGATTATTGTCCCTGTAACCTCACTCAAATGAGAAGTGAAAGCCTTCAGGAGAGGAGTAGGGAAAATTAGGACAGATCAGGTGGATTCTTTGACCATCCTGGTCAATACAGCTACTTCCATTCTTTAAGGTTGTTGTTCCAGTTCTGAGTTTAAGCCCCTTGTCACAGTACAGTTTTTCATTCCAGTAGCAAAACATTGTTCCATGGTTTTCCATTAAATTTGTGGTATGAATTTTACTGATGCTGTCTTTTCCATTTTTTTAAATAATAACCTGGGTGATCCAGCTTCCCCAAGCATAATCCCATTTGGCTTGTTAACAAAGGTTTCTCCCTGTTCCTCCACCACCTCCATAGATAAGGACCAGAAATTGCAAGTTCTCTGCCTGAACTGGATGTAAAGTTAGACCACAAGTTCAAAATGTACTGCACCCAAGTTACTATACCTGACTGTTTGTTTGTTTGTTTGTATAATTTCTTTTTCTGTCCTACATCAAAACAGCATGGTTTTTTGTGATCTAAATGTAGACTGCATAATCAGTATGTTCACAAATGACACAAAATTGGTGGTGTAATAAATAATGAGGTGGAAAGCCTTACATTGCAGAATGATATAGACTACTCGTCAGGTGAACTGAGCATTGGTAAATGGAATTTATCTTGAAAAGTGAGAGGTAATGCGTTTTGGGATTGAATGGTCTGTGTCTAGAAAGTTCAGAGGATCTGAATGACCTTGGTGCGCTTGTCCAGAGATCCTTTAAGGCAGCAGGACAGGTAGATAATGTGATTAAGAAGGCATATTGGATACTTACCTTTATTAGTAAAAGCACTGAATAAAAGAGCAAGGAGCTTATGATGGAGCTGTATGTAATGTTAGCTAGGCTGCATTTGGCGTACTGTGCAGAGTTCTCGTCACCACATTAAAGGATGTGATCCCACTCGAGAGGGAGCCGTAAAGATTTACCAGGGTGAGGCCTGGGCTGGAGAAGATCAACCATGAAGAGATGCTGGGATTGTTTTCCTTGGAGCAGAGAAGGCTGAGGGGGATCTGTTTGAGGTGTACAAAGTTTTGAGAGGCAGAAGACAGGGTAGATAAGATGAAACATTTCTCCTTAGTGGAGGGCTCAGTAACCAGAGGGCACAGTTTTAAGGTAAGGAGCAGGTTTAGAGGTGATTTGAGGGGAAAAATATCCACCCAGAGCTTTTTGGGTATCAGAACTCGCTGCCTGCCACAATGAGGAAGTTGGGAACTCTAAGATATTTAAGAACTAATTTTATTAACACTTGAAATGCCATAGCATACTTAGCTATAGGCTAAGTGCTGGAAAATGGGTTCAGAATAGATGAACATTTGATGGTTGGCACAAACATGATGGGAACTAAGGACCTCTTCTATGCTGTAAGAGCTCTGACTGTAGAACAAAAGCTCTATAGTTATATTTTCTTAAGCACACAGTAGTTAATTTGCATGTGTTTGATTCCTTCACATTTTTAAAGTCCTTAACATCAGTAAACTAGGGACTCATGATTTTCCCAATTTATTACATTGATTTCTTCTTTTATCCAGTTTTCTCATGTAATTCCCAGGAAATTTGACCTGTTATCCATTAACAGGACTGGTGTGCAAAACTGTAAATTTTAGTATAATTTTTAAGTGACATGCATGAAGTTCCAGGCCTGTACGTCATTCCAAGGCCACATTCAGTACAAAATTTCCAGAAATATTGAAAAAGGATATATTTATTCTGCATTCATGTCATATATGTTTTCAGTATACTGCACTTTGTCGTTGCTTTCATCGCCTGTCACAGTACTTTCAATTTCTGAAATGATGTTACCTACGTTTCAATATTTTGGCAGAATTTATTGCATTCATTTTTGAAATAGTGGTGTTCATATTATAAGCATAAACCATTTAAAATCTTCAGCATTCCATGAGTGAACTAATGTGATTCATTGAGTTGCTCTTTTATTTGTTCTGTATTGTATTTCCATTATTAAAACATTACTACACACCTTGGTATCTATTGAAATATCCTGATATTTATAGAAAAATGTTTAATTTTTTTTTAACTTTTCCTGTCCTCCAATTTTACCTCCTTTTATTGACCTCCTTCCCTTGTTACTTGTTCTTTTGCACATCTGTCCTCATCAAGCTAAGGAATGATCCTCCTGGTCTCTCTACTTTGAACCCAGAGACAGCTTCAAAGACTCCTAGGTCAGGTATGGATTGAGCCCTTCAGAAGGCAGGGTATTCCTTCTAAATACCATGATCTTTAGAAGAACACATTCCCCATTCCCCTCCACCAAAACACATACTGAGCCAATGTGTCTTATGTTTAATGTATCTTATTACATTCTAAATTTGAAGCCATTTTGTATTCTTATCTTTTGTCTGCTGATAACTAAAGTAAAGAATGTCACGTGTGTGAAAGCACCACAGATCAAGACCTGAGAATTGTATGCTTTAGACAGGCATGAAAAGGCATCGAGATGGATTCACCAATCTATTTTCTACTTTTGAATTGAAAGACAATTAGTGCAGTATCACGTCAGATGTGGATTCCTACCCATGTAGTATTGTTATTATGGTCACTATAATAAACTAGCTGCGAATCTCCTATCCTTGTCTGGTTATAATACTGTATAAACTTTTAAACAAGTAATGAAATGGTTTCAAATTATTTGGTGTAGAGTCACTAAATAGTGTTCCTCAATTTTATTTAGATTTAGCAGTTCCTAGCTTCATTATTACATGAATGTTTTGTATGTATATGTGTAGTGTTATCCACACCATTAACACCAAATGTATAGTAAACTTTGTGTTATCTAGCACGTAGCAGGATTGGGTGCTGCCAGTAATCAGAAATGATTGTTAGCCAGAGGTTGTTAATTTAACTATTTGGGACTCTAGAATCTGCCAATGTTCAAAGCACATTTGTAGTCCCATGACTAAATATTCTGGGCAAAAACATTGGCATAGTTAGTCTGTCATAGTGATAATGCAGTGCTTCAGAAGAATGTAATCGAGGTCAAGGTCAAAGCAACATTTTCAGTGTTAAGCTTTGATGGTTTGAGTAACACTTTTACATGGTAAGTACAGCATATGCAGTGAATTTGGATGGAAGTGACCACGCATTTATTGCACAAGGAATACTGTATTTTGCTAATCTGTTGCCAAGTTACAATCATTTTGGTGAACCCACATACATCAATCGCAGTGCATTTGTATTTGGGGTGGGAGTGAAATGATAGCAGTCTGTGTTGGAGCATTCACTTTGTCAGGTGCTGGATAACCCAAATTTTACAGATGTTGAAATACTTTAATGCTATATTTACCCACTAAACAATGTTGCTTTTGCAGTAGTTACTATAAGCAACCATGTTAAACACTGGCTATTTTTGATTTTTAAACAGGTGCAAAAACGAATGTGAGAGACTATAGTGGACGGTTTGCATCTCACTATCTGAAGGACAATGATGACTCTGCTGATTGCTCAAATGTCTCTTCACGTAAGTATTTCTTATATCACTGGTGTTGCTGATGGCTGAATCTTAAAATGTGCTTACAGGTTATCTGATTCACCTTCACAATATGCTGTTATTTGCTTTAAAAATACGATTTTGCATTCAATACCATTGTAAGGCATAGTGTATTGACACTAGATTGTATTCAGATAACCAAACGAGGCATTTGAACTGCTGTACAATGAATTTTGTAATGGTCAATCCAGTTCCACTAGTTCCTTTTTAAATATCCAAAATGAAATAACTTCTGTGTTATTCAAAAAGAAAAATTTTCAAGTGCTGGCTCCATTCAACAATTTGCAGTCGGATTGTGCAAATAAGTAATTTATTATATTTGCAAATTATTTTGATAACTGCATTCGTGATTTATGATAAATAAGCCACCATGAAGTGCCACTGTAACTCTCAAATACCACAGATTAATGTGCAGTAATTGAAAGTTTATAATGCTTACAGTAAGTCTAATGTACTTCTATTAAAGCCTTCAATCTTTTTCCCAGTGACTGAGCTGAATAAAACATTGAATAGCTGAACTGTGCATTCATGAAGAATTATTATTTAGATGAGGCAAATAACATGCATACAAAATTACCTTTAAATGCAAGCTTTGGCAGGAAAGGAGAGGAGAAAATTGGACTTTGATGTGCATGCAGTTTCTATAGTTTACAATACAGACATCATTGTAGGCTTATATCTTGTGTTTAAAAATACACTATTGTAATTATGAATGACTGGCTGTGTGTATTGTGTTATTTTAGTTGTTGTGTCTGTTAGAAGTACAGTTAAAATCCTTTAAAAGTCAAAGACGTTACACCTGAGTTCAAACTGTTCTTCATTTGGTATTATAACACATTCCCACAGAAGTTCTTATGCCGTCCTTGGAAGTGGGAACCCTGACCACTGTTCCCTTTTCCTATCCCAAGGCAGCTGTGGCCAATTGTAGCATGGGTTTACTGCTGCTTCATTGAAACTAGCTAACTCTATGGATCAAACATGGAACAAAACACTGCTATTCAACCCACTTGGTATACAATACAAAAATTGCAGAAAGAGAAACAAAACAAATACTGGTTACCATAAGAATACAGGTGGGTTTGGGATCTATCTTGGAGATACAGATATTCTCAAACAGATATTTTGAGCCTGTAATGTACCATTCCAAATGACGGCTGTTGTTTCATGAACTTCCACATGATCGATTCAGTGCAGCTTGTTTATTCATGATCTGCAATCTACTTAACAAAAGGCATTGCATTATTATTAAAATCAGCTTCAGTTGAGCAAAAGCCGGACAGACTGATTGAACAAAATAACTTGTTTCTGCTGTGTATTCTGTCTAAAATAGATTTGAATAGAACCATACCTTAACTTTAAAGGTTGGATAATGTAAATTTGTTCTACTGGCCATCTTGAAACTGTTTTACAGAATGAGGAACATTGTTAATTATGATTGCAATGGCAGGTGGAGTTTAATTTTGATAAATGTGAGGGGTTCCATTTTGGTAACACAAACCTGGACAGGACTTGAATAATTAATGGTAGGGCCCCTGGCCAGTGTTGCCAAACAGAGACTTAACGGTGCAGGTGCATAGTTCCTTGAATGGGGAATTGCAGGTAGACAGGGTGGTGAAGGAGGAGTTTAGCAGTTTGCCTTCATTGGTCAGAACATTGAGTATAGGACTTGGGACATCAAGTTGCAGTTGTAGACATCGGTGAGGCTGCTTTTAGAATACTGCATGCAATTTTGGTTGCCCTTCTATAGAAAGGATGCCATTAAATTTGAGGGGGTACAGAAAAGATTTGCAAAGGTGTTGCTGAGACTGGATGGTTTGAGCTATTGGGCGTGGGGTGGGGGGTGGTGTTGGCGCTGAATAGGCTGGGGCTTTTTTCCTTGGCGTGTCGGAGGCTGAGGGGTGACCTTATAGAGGTTTATAAAATCATGAGGGGTGTAGATAAGGTGAATAGCCAAGGTCATTTTCCTAGGGTGGAGGAGGCCAAAACTAGAGGGCATAGGTTTAAAGTGAGAGGGGAAATATTTAACAACAACCCAAAGGGTAACTTCTTCACACAGATGGTGATGCGTGTGTGGAATGAGCTGCCAGAGTAAGTCGTGGAGGCAGGTATAGTTACATTTGAAAGGCATCTGGATGGGTACTTGAATAGCATGGGTTTAGAGGGATATGGACCGAATGCTGGCAAATGAGATTAGGTGAGATTGGGATGTCTAGTTGGCGTGGACGGGTTGGGCCAAAGTGTCTGTTTCCATACTGTATGACTCTGTTTGTCAACACTCAGTAGTACTTGAGCCAATGATGGTGTTTAAGACCCATGCCAGGTACCTGAAATTTCAGCCAACACTGGGAGTGCTACACTGTCAAAGATGCTGCCTTTAGGATAAGACATTAAACCAAAGGACTTCCCAGAGAGAGGGCATTTTGGGCAATAATTATCGCAAACTAGCATCACACAACTAAACAAATAACCTGGTCATTATCACACTAGGGCTAGATCTGCAGATATTAGCTATTCCATTTTAGGTGTTCAGTGATTGCGCTTTGTAGCCTGTAAAACGCTTTGGCTCATCATAAAGCCTTGAAAGATGCTATATCAACGCAAGTCATTCCTTTAACATGGCTAGTTAACCTGAGCAAATTCATCAACTGATCTCCTGCCCATTCTCGTGGTTTATTCGTGGTGTTATTTTGCAAAAATTGGAGGTTACATTATTAAAGCAAGCTAAAGTAAGAAACATTTACAATCTCTATCATTATTATAACTCACTGTGGTGCAGCACACGTGCGTTCTAGTGGAATGATGATGCGTAGCTGTCAGTAAAGAATGTGTTGATATCACTTGTAATGCTTCAGAAATTTTATTTTGACAGATGTAAGTGTATTTTGCTATCAAGAATCTGCATTTGTAAGTTATTCTACAGAGCTTGATTTGCGACTAAATTTTTTTCCTCTTGTGCTTTTTTGAATTCAAAAGCACTGATTGCAATTCCTCAGTTCAGTGTTTCATAGGTTCAGAATAAACTATAACGCAAATTTATTGCAATGTTTTATGAAGTACAATGAAATATTTGTTTAGACAACCTAGTCATGTGTTCGTGCAGACTTGGTCTGACTTTATAACTTCAAGTAGATTGTGTTTGCTAAGTTTAATAGTTTATAGCTTTACCATTAATTGGGGCACTTCTGCTCCCCAACAAACACAACCTGTTCTCCAACTTCAGGAAGGAGTTTTGTACTGGTTAATTCAAGCATGAGCATCCAAAGTAATTCAGTATCTGAGACTTCAGCTTGCATAAAGATGTTGCACCCTTTGTTGCCATTTGAGTTAATTTGACTGCGATACACAGCAAATTAGTCTTATAAATAAATGTGTTAAACAAAAGTGTAATAATTTTCAATAACTGAAGAAACCATTGAGTTATATTTTTAGACGTTCTAGAATTGGTCCAGCATTAACACAAATGAAGTATTTAACATTCAGTCTAAAATGCTAACAACAAAACTTAATAACCATAAATCCTGTCTATTCTTAAACCTCAAGTACATCAACTGGCAAATCCCAGTCTCCTGGAGGTGATATTTTTAGAAGCTTACATCTCTCATAGCACAACATTAAACAAACAGTCATTAAATAACAGAGATGCTGTATTGTTACAAGTCAATATAATTGTAACACAAGACTAAAACCATAACTTTAATAACAAAAATAGCTAGTTATGTTTTCACTTCCCTGGTTTCTAATCATTCGAACTTGTCCAGTCAATTCAGTACCATCTTTAGGCTGTTTAATTCATAAACTGTCTCCTTAATTTAAAAGCTGCCTTTTACCCTATTTTTCTTTGGCCTAATAAGTTCCATTGTCTGTTTCTAAGAAAGAGGTTCTGTTATTGGATTTTGAACAGTAAGGAGCTAAATTATAAAGCAGAACCTTCAAAGTAACAATCTCTAGATTACTATCTCAGCCAGAGGCAAACTGGCATAGAGTAAATAAAGTCAAGGAATTAATTGTGAAGCTCAAGGATTTGTAAGGGTGGAATGGGTTTCAATTTCTGCCGCACTGGGCACCAGAACTGGAATTGAAGGGAGCTGTTCTGCTGGAATTTAGTTAAACCACACTGACTCTAGTGTCCTGGTGAAGCGAATAACTAGGGCTGTAGAGATGGCTTTGAACTAATTAGAGGGAGGAGGTGTTAGGAGAAGGTAAATGTAGCCTTACAAAGCAAGAGGACATGGCAGCATTGCAGAGTGGTCTCTCAGATTTTAGTTTTTCGAGGAAGTGACAAACCTGATTGAGGATAGGGTGTGGATGTTGTCGACATGGACTTTGGTAAAGCATTTGACACAGTCTGTCATTGTAAGCTGGTCCAGAGATTAAGTCACACAGGTTCCATGGTGAGTTGTTAAGTTGGACACAAAATTGGCTTGGTCGTAGAATGCAGAGGATAGTTGTGGAGGGGTGAAGCTAGCTGCTCCTATGTCTTAGTTGTTATGTTTATTTCCTATCATGAAAGAAAAAGTGCTGGGGAAACTAATGGGGCTAAAGAATGAGAGGTCTCCTGGATCTGATGGGATGCATTCTAAGATATTGAAAGAATTGGCTACAGAGATGGTGGTTTCACTGGTAGTAATCTTCCAAGAATCATTAGATTTTGGAAAAGATCTCAGTGATTTGAGAGATCACCAATGTAACACTTTTATTCAAAAAGAGGAGCAGACAAAAAGGGAAAATGTTGGTGTTATTGTCAATGATGGTATAGCAGAGCATTTAGTAAATACATAATATGATCAAGTCAGCATGGTTTCACAAAGGGGAAATCGTGTCTGACAAATTCAATAGAATTCTTTGAGTAGGCAGCAAGCAGGGTAGATAAAGGGGAAGCAATGGATGTAATATATTTGATTTTCAAAAGGCATTTCATAACATACCACATGTTCATCTACTTGATAAGAGCCTATGGTATTGGAGCTAATTTATTAGCATGGATAGAGGATTGGTTAACAATAGAAGATAGCCAGTTGGGAAAAGGGGGGCCTCTTCAGGATGACAGTCTGTAACCAGTGCCAAGGCCATAATTATTTACAATTATAGATGTCTTGGGGGGAAATGAATGTATTGTCATCAAGTTTGTGAATTACACAAAAATAGATGGGAAGGCAAGTGGTGAGGATGACATAGTCTGCAGAGGAATACAGACACATTAAGCAAGAGGGTAAGAAGTTGGCAAGTAGAATACATTGCATGGAAAATGAGAAGTTACGGGCTTTAACAGGAAGACTGGAGAAGCTGAATATTATTGAAATGGAGAAAGACTGCAGACAGCTCCAAAACAGGGATTTCAGAGTCCTGGTGCACAAATCACAAATGGCTAGCATCCAGCAGCAAGTAATGTGGAAGCCAAATGGAATGTTTGCCTTAATTTTAAATAGAATGGAGTATAAAAGTAGAGAGGTTTTGTTAAAACTATACAAGATACTAGTTAAACCACAGCTGGAATACAGTGAACTGTTTTGGACCCCTTGTCTAAGGAAAGATATACTGGCATTGAAGACAGTCCAGCAAAGATTGGGTAGGTTGGCCCTGTACTCTCTTTAGAAGCATGAGAGCCAACCTTATGGAAACACAGAAGTTCTTACTGGATTTGTCGGAGTAGATGTTTCTCCGTGTGGGAGAATCTATGACTTGAGAGGCATTATCTCAGAGTAATGGGTCACAGCTGAGAAGGAATTTCTGCAGTGAATCTGTGGAATTTTAGAATGAAGAGGGTTGTTGAGCCTCATTCATTAAGTATATTCAGGCTAAGGTAGATTTTTAATCAATAAGGGAATCAAGGTTTGTTTGTAAAAGGCAGGAAAGTGGACTTGAGGATTATCAGACCAGCCATGATCTCCAGGAATGGCAGAGAGACTTTATAGACCAAGTGGTCTACTTCTTCTCATACATTTGATTGTCTTAATCTATTCACACACCTATTATCTTTGACTTAAAAGTGGCATCAAAAGCCAATTTCCAATCCGTCAATCCAAAGGTGTAAATGTTGATCAAACAATTGCTTTTCAAACATTTTCTCACTCTTGCTCCTGAGCACTGATTCCTTGCACCAGGACTCTGAAATCCCTGTTTTGGAGCTGTCTGCAGTCTTTCTCCATTTCAATAATATTCAGCTTCTCCAGTCTTCCTGTTAAAGCCCATAACTTCTCATTTTCCATGCAATGTATTCTACTTGCCAACTTCTTACCCTCTTGCTTAATGTGTCTGTATTCCTCTGCAGACTATGTCATCCTCACCACTTGCCTTCCCATCTATTTTTGTGTAATTCACAAACTTGATGACAATACATTCATTTCCCCCCAAGACATCTATAATTGTAAATAATTATGGCCTTGGCACTGGTTACAGACTGTCATCCTGAAGATGCCCCCCTTTTCCCAACTGGCTAATATATGTGACTCATACGAACAAATTCTTCATTTGTGATTCTTCTAATGCAAATGTTTGTTAAGCTATTAGGTATCACAACCTGCCTCAGTCCTCATCCAACTTCTACATTATCAAGAGGCCCCAATTTTAAAAGATGCAAGAGGAAAGTTCAGTTTCCAATTTTTTTTTTTTTTTTTTAAAACGTGGAGATTTAAATTGCTTACCTAAAGGATAAATTTGTGTGTTGCCACTGAGAAACATCTTCCTTTTGTGATGAAAAGAATGAGATTTACATATATATTAATTTCTTTGAGTTTGGGTGTTAGACTAGTCATATGAACTGAAAGGGTTTAATAATTAATTAGGTCAGTCTTTCAGCAAACATAATTTTAAATCAGTATGTGTCAGGCAACGATGACTAAAGGCCTCCTGCAGTGTTAATGGAAGTTTGTTGATATTACGTCATTACAAGGGTTTATGACCAGAGAGATAAAACATTGAAATACATTAGCTTGATTTTGGGTTTAGAATAATCAATGATTTGAAGATTTTAGCTTGGAAAAAGTCACAGACTGGAAAGTTTCTGGGAACAGTTTGAAGAAGACCTGACTGAAGTTAGGTGCCAGTATTGTGTCTCCTAGAAAAAGGAGATTGTTCAGAGCAGTTAAGTGAATAAGTTACCTGTGAGAAAGAGAGAAACTTCCAAACCCAGGAGTGTTTGAATAGAAATCTGCATTGGTTGTTCAAGGCTGAGAAAGTCTAAGATCTGAGTTATGTGAGGATTCAAGGAAAAACTTTACAGCTCACCAGGACAGGAACTGAGGAAAAAGCAGTTAAGTCAAATCTTCAGATTTAATGGAAGATGGAAATTTTTTTTTGTTTTTGCTCAAGTCGAAAGTGATGTGATTGGGAAGTAAATGGGATTTTGTTTTGCTATCTGATTTTTTAATTTTGAAACCTTTTGAAATGTTAGCTTGATATGTTTGATTTTTATTTTGCCTAATCTTCTGTTTTATTATTAACAAATAATCTGCAGACTTGCACATTTGTTTCAAGAAAAGAACACAAGCTTAAATTTAATTATTAAAAAAACACAAAAATATGACCTATCAGTTCAGACTTCATTCTGGATCTGAGTAACATCAATTCCAATCGTAACACTTGGCCATAGAATAAAACTGGTTCTCTGATTTGAAGTAAACTTAGTTTTATATTAAATTTTAAATTCTGTTTCTGTTCTGTTCAATAGATTATTACATTTTGGTTTTTCTATATCACCTGCAGCATTGAAATAAACAAGAACAAAAGAGAAGTACGGCACAGGAACAGGCCCTTCGGCCCTCCAAGCCTGTGCCGATCATCATGCCCTGACTAAACTAAAAAACAAACCTTCTGCTCTTATTTGGTCCGTATCCCTCTATTCCCTCCCTGTTCATGTAACCATCCAGATGCCTCTTTAATGTCGCGAACGTGCCTTCTTCCACCACTCCTCTGGCAGTGCATTCCAGGCTCCTACCACTCTTTGATGAAAAAATTTCCTTGCACATCTCTTTTAATCTTTTGCCTTCTCAGCTTGAACCTGTGCCCCCTTGTAATTGAAACTTCAACCCTGGGAAAAAGCCTCTGACTATCCACCCTATCTATGCCTCTCATAATTTTCTAGACCTCTATCAGGCCTCCTCTTAGCCACCGTCTTTCCAATGAAAACAATCCTAATCTTTTTAACCTTTCCTCGTGGCCAGTGCCCCCGAGACCGGGCAACATCCTGGTGAACCTTATCTACAATCTCCAAAGCTTCCACGTCCTTCTGGTAATGTGGTGACCAGAACAGCGCACAATACTCCAAAAACTGCCTAACAAGGGTTTTGTATACCTGCAACATGTTTTGCCAACTCGTGTACTCCATGCCCCAGCTGATGAAGGCAAGCATGCCGTATGCCTTCTTAATCACTTTGGCCACCTGTGTTGCCACTTTTAGGGAACTGTGGACCTGCGTGCCCAGATCTGTCGGTGTATGTTAATGTTCCTAAGGGTTCTGCCATTTACAGTATAATTCACATCTAAATTTGATCCTCAAATGCATCACCTCTCATTTGTCTGGATTAAACTCCATCTGCCATTTCTGTACCCAAGTTGCCAATCTATCTATATCCTGTTCTATTCTTTCACAATCGTCGGCACTATCAGCAGCTCCACCAATCTTCATGTCATCTGCAAACTTATCAGACTATCCACATTTTTCTCTCGATCATTTGTATATACTACAAACAATAGAGGACCCAAGACAGATCCCTGTGGAACACCACTAGTTACTGGTCTCAATTCTGAAAAACACCCTTCCACCTTTACCCTCTGTTCTCTATGATCAAACTAGTTTTGTATCCATCTAGCTAGCCCACGCGAATCTCGTGATTTTAGTTCTTGTACCAATCTGCCATGTGGGACTTTTATCGAATGCCTTACTAAAGTCCATATAAACCACATTCACAGTTCTTCCCTCATCAATTATCTTTGTCACCTCTTCAAAAAATTTGATCAGGTTGGTGAGACGTGACTTTCCCCATATGAAACCATGCTGCCTATTGCTAACTAGTCCATTTTCTTCCAAATGTGCATATATCCTGTCCCTCAGTATCTTCTCCAAGAGCTTTCCCACCACAGATGTCAGACTCACTGGCCTATAATTTCCTGGATTATCCCTGCTTCCTTTCTTAAACAAGGGAACAACATTGGCTACTCTCCAGTTCTCTGGAACCTTGCCTGTGGTCAAAGAGGATGTGAAGATATCTGCTAATGCCCCAGCCATTTCTTCCCTTGCCTCTCGCAGTAACCTGGGATAGATTCTGTCTGGCCCTGGGGACTTGTCTACTTTAATACAGTTTAGGATACGCAAAACTTCCTCCTTTTAATATAGTGTCATTCTCTAGAGTATTCACACAGACATCTCTGACGTCAACATCAGTCATGTCCTTCTCTGTGAATACTGATACAAAGTACTCATGAAGGATCTCTCCCACTCGCTGTGGCTCCACGCATAACTTCCCTCCTCTGTCCTTGAGGGGGTCCTACTCTTTCCCTTGCTACCCTCGTTCTTCTAACATATGCATAAAAAGCCTTGGGATTCTCCTTGATCCTGTTTGCTAAAGACATTTCACAGCTCCTTTTAGCCTTCCTAATTCTGCTTTCAAGTTCCTTCCTAATTTCTCTGTACTCATCAAGGGCTTTGTCAGTTTGTAGCCGCCTAGACTTATCGTATGCTTCCTTTTTCTTTTTGACCAATTTTACAATTCCCCTTGTCATCCATGGTTCCTGAATCCTGCCATTCCTATCCTTCAGTTTTGTAGGACATGCATGTCCTACACTTGAGCGATAGGTCTTTAAAAGCCTCCCACATGCTAGAAATGTTTAATCTGAATGATTCATCACAGAGGTGGCACAGTGGCTCAGTGGTTATCACTGCTGCCTCAGTGCCAGGGACCCAGGTTCAATTCCAGCCTCAGGCGACTGTTTGTGTGGAGTTTGCACATTCTCCCCGTGTCTGCATGGGTTTCCTCCAGGTGCTCGGGTTTCCTCCCACAGTCCAAAGATGTACAGGCTAGGTGGATTGGCCTTGGTAAATTGTGCGTAGTGTTCAGGGATGTGTAGATTAGATGGGTTATAGGGGAATGGATCTGGGTGGGATGCTGTCGGGGTTGGTGTGGACTTGTTGGGCCAAAGGGCCTGTATCCACACTGTAGGGATTCTATGATAAATAGATTTTCTTAGTTTGTCAACAGCCACATATTGACTTAATTAGCAGGTTTTTCCTGTCACTGTCATGTTCCATTTCTTTAAAAAAGCCATATTGTTCGTACAACTGTTTTGATATATTTGTTTTCTGACAATCCTTCTGTAATAATAGTTGTGTTTTACTTCTTCTCTACTATTATGTACCCTAGCAGTAGAATTGCTGCTTCCTTTGCATTTAGTTATCAGATGGTAACTGATGTTATTTCTCATGTTGTAGAACTCCAACAGTCCCGGGGCGAGCGACGGAACCGAAAACTTGCTGGTCTCTTCTTGCCAAAGAGTTATGGAAGCAGTAGAAAAAATTGGGGTTCGGTAGAAAATCTCACAATGGAAGACAAAGATGCCATATTTCTGTCAGTACCTACATCATATAAAGCTGTGCGCAAGTTTTCCAGATAAGGCCGTTCAGTAAAACAGAAAATGTGGCTCGAATGAGTCCGTGGACCTAGCATAATATTGTTTTTATGAACTGCATATATTTTGGCTCATTAACTTAAATATTGACGTTCAATAGCAAGCTGACACTCATAAGCAAGTTTTAGAACACTTTTTTTCTCCATGTTATAAAGTTACCACACACACTGTGCAAAGGACTCTTCCCTACTAAAGCTTTTAATATGTTATGTATGGCATGTTAATTAGTTTCACAAATGCAAAGTTAGTTGTACACATTTTAGAGATTTTTGTTCCTTCTGCTGCCCATCACAAGCTCAGGAATGAGGAACCTCATACATAGGCCAGAAGGATCATGATTATGAAATTAATAGAGTAGAGAAGTCGCGCGAGTGCTCAGGAAGTGGTTCTTAGATTGTAAATTTCCCTCTCTATGGTATTCCTCTAAGATTTACTTTGAACCTATCTTATTTGGGCCTAGATTTTGGGTAGGAGAAAGCCCAATAATTTAGCAGCTCTATTTCAGTACCTTCAAGGACAAACATCGAGGCATCAATTGACTCCAAAGAAACTCTCCATCCAAATAATGTCAATGTACACATAATGAAACAACGTGGTTGGTTACAAGATTCTCGACCAACCAACTAAAGTAGTCCATGTTTCCACAAACCTGTTTTTAAGTAGCTCCCATGGCTCGGTTAAACTCGATATCAAGGTCCCTCTATGAGGAGGATGATCCAATTCCATTTTGCTGACCTCGAGGCCACACAGACTCCATATGTCTTCATTTGTCAGCAAAGTAATTTTTGAGATGGTTAGATGCCCCCATTATGCCATTATCTTAAGCAGAATCAGGGAGCTTGGGCAGACAAGTGAACCAGAATGAACGTATATCCAATGTGGTTAACATATTAAGATCATTGAGAGAACAGAGATTTATAGTTTTGTCCATCCTTCTACTTAGAATTTTGGTTTACCAATTCATGGAAAATTTAAAGTTGTATGGGACAGTTTCCCAGCAAATGCACAGTGCTACTTGGTGGTAGTGCTCTGTGCATCAGATTAGCCTCTAGATATAGAAGTTGTATTTTGCATCAGTTTCTAGCTGCAACAGTTTTTCAATGCGAAGTGATGTAGTATAACTGTGTAGTTTTAAAGAATGAAGAGTTTCTTTGCATGACTTCACTTTATATTCCCTTACTTTAAATGTACATTTCGCTAAGCTAATTTAGTACCTCAGATCTGAAGAATTGAGTTATACAAGTTCTGAGTTCCTCTTTGGAAACAAGCCTTTGTCACTAAAGTAAGATTCTAGTTTCACTCAGTTTGTAATTAGTATCACCTCCAAAATGTGAATGGATTGAACATGGAGTGGATTCTTCAGGTTACTTTAACGTTATGTTTTTCATACATTGAATTAACATGTACTGGAGGTTAAAGTGCACTTTTTGTTATACTTTATAATTTGCATGGTGTACAATTGAATAATGCTGACAAGAATAATCTTAAGATTGAATTTTGCAGTTTTATTAAGTTTTTTTTCGAATGATAAGCAATAGCGAGATACTGCCAATTATGGTCCACTGGCTTTACTGGAAGACCAAACGTATAGGTCTAAAGAAAGGACAGAGTCCGGCTGAACTGATTAGTTTGCAATCAGATAAAGCAGCAACACACAGCTCCTTTATGGAGAATGTTCACTTGGGTGAGTTGTTAGAAGACTGTAGCTCTCTGAAACCCTACTATAGTAAGTCATGACTTTCAGGAATTGATCTGATAACAGGAAAATCAGAGAAGTTGGTTATTCAGATTAACATTGAATACAACCTCCTACCGCTTACAACTTGATGACACAGAACAGCAAACCAAAAAGGCTGTAGGAATGCCAAGTTGATCCTTACAAATGCATTTTATTTCATGATGTTACTAAATATGTAGTTACTAAATATGATCAGTTGTGAACATTTTTTCAAAATTATTTTACTGAAATCTTTGCATTTGTTGAAGTTATTAGAAATTGCTTCAGTGAGTGTTGTGACTTTACCCATGAGAGGGTGCTGTGGAAAAATCATTTTTGTATCCTTATCCTTATCAGAGAAGTGTTTTTAACTAATTCAGGGGTGACTAGTGGAAGTGGCATAGGTAAGCTTTTTTATTCAGGTATCGGGTAACAAACCAGTGAGAGCAGTTTCCTGGCAGATGCAAGCCACCAAATCAAAGTGACATCTTAATTTAAAGACATACTGCCCTGCAGGTTGCAGCCCTGTAGTGACCAGTAGTGAGTTAGGATTAGCCTGACTGGAACTGTCTTGCCCAATTAAAATTAAAAAAATGAAAGGCATATTGAGAATATAAAGTATCTGTTTATATTGTGTGTAGTGTTAATGGAAGTCCTGATCTAACCTCATCCTGAAAAGTATAGTTTGTAATATTGGTAGCTCTAAATTATTTGAACTTAACATCTCCGCTGTTAAGATTAAATAGTGCTGTAGTGATTGTAACGAGGTTAGCCGGGCAGACGTCATAGAATATGAATTCTGATTTACAGCATCTTGCAGTTTTTTTATATAGAATATGAAATTCCTAATTGGACTAAATTAACAGCCCCAATCAGGAGGCCCTGGTTGACAAATATAGTCCAGAGTGTCAGACATTCTATTCGCTCTGAGCTGACTCTGAGGACGCCGGATCAGTGTCAATCTCCATGTGTTTTTAAAAAAAAAGGTGATCGGTGACGGGATACCAGCTCCTGTGGAGTTATTTCAGTGGCGATAAGAGAAAAGCACGCTCCTGAAGAAATTCACTCACGACAGTCGTCATTGAGTTGGGGTAAGCATTTTTGGCATCATGCCGTTATATGGGAAACTTGACCTGTTAGATCCTGTCACCGAAGACTGAACCCAGTATGTGGAAAGAACACATTTTTTCCAGGCAAATGACATTGAGGCAGATGAAAAGAAACAAGTAATTCTCCTGATAACTTGTGGACCTGCAGATTTTTCACTTATTAGGAGACTGAATTTCCCTGATGCACCAGACACGAAAACCTTCAAGAGTTGATGAAATTACTAAAGGAATATTATGACCCCAAGCCTCCTGTGTCTGAGACACTATCAGTTTTATTTGGCAACTCGAGAACCAGGGAAATCCGTATCAGGATTTTTTGAGCAGGTTAAGATGAGACAGATGCACATGACTTTGGTTTATCCCTTAATGAGATGCTAAGAGACTGTTTGGCCAGTGGAATTAATGATGTAACCATGCAAAAGTGCCTATTAGCTGAAGCCCAACTGGACTTCAAACAGACTCTACAACTGGCTTTATCATTGAAAAATGCAGCAAGTGGACCCTATGAGTTGCAGAAGTGGACACCCTCATCAGTCTGACTGAGCTTCGGGAACACCACTTGAGTGAAGGCATTTGCATAGCCTCACTCCGGACATATCCTGAACAGAGGGACTCTAGGTCAGTTCACAGCAAAACCCCAAAATAAAGTCAAGCCTCAGCCAAATGGTTAATATTTTCTTCAGGATCCAGACTGACAAGCTATTGTAGCCGCTGCTAGTATGCCGACTCGGGACAGCAAAAGAGTCCCACAAGACCGAAATGGAGTAAGACAACTCATAGGCTAGTATCCAGGAGAGTGAACACCCTGGAAAGTCTATCCATATCTGGTTTGGAACAGTTAAATTGCTTAGTAATATCCAGCCAAAATACACATGTGGTTAAAGGGTCACCCGTTTCTAATTGAGGTCAATACTAGTGTGGCCATTTCAGTGGTCGCAAAACCAGTCTTCAACAAAATTTGCTTTGCACTTCAATCCTTATGTTTGCACAAGACCTCGGCTAGACTAAGAACCTATACCGGGGAACCTTTACAGTTCCGGTCTCTTATGAGAAGCAGCTGGTTCAGTTATCACTGATTGTAGTAAAACATTTGAGCCTGAGCTTGATGAGGCAAAATTGGTTGAGAAAGATTCACCTAGATTGGCTCAACATTTTTTGATTAGAAAATGGCTGCCTGAGTCAAGTGCTAATTAAATAACCAGAAATTTTCAGTAAGTTCTAGGAACTATCAAAGGAGCCACGGCCACCTTTCACGTTCACTAGGAAACTCCACGATTCTGCAAGGTTCACTTCTATGGACAAAAGTAGAAGCAGAAATC
>NC_063350.1:46335078-46348576 GCF_021869965.1 Rhincodon typus | reverse complement strand
TGTGTTCATCCAGCTCTACACCTTGTTATCTCAGATTCTCCAGCATCTGCAGTTCCTACTATAGCAGAAATCAGGAGGCTGGAAAGTGAAGGAATCCTCAAACCAATCCAATTTGTGTAATGGGCAGCACTGGTTGTACAAATTGTGATGCCCAACAGGTTGGTTTGCCTTTGTGGAAATTTTAAAGAAATGGTAAACCACTTTTTTCAGCTGGATAAGTACCCAATCTCTCACATAGAGGATTTATATGCAAAATTAGCAGGGAGGCTGTCTTGCAGTTACGGTTAGATGAGGATTCCCAGAAGTATGTGACAATTAATACCCATAAGGATTTGTACCAATCTATGAAACTGTCATTTAAGGTATCATTAGCCTCTACAATTTTTCAGCGGACAATGGAGAACATTTTACAAGTCTGCTCCAGGTTGTCACTTAACCAGATGACATGTTAATAATAGAGATGACCATTGAGGAACACTTGGAGAACTTGAACATAGTTCTTAGGCATTTCTCCCAGGTGAGCATGCACCTTAGAAAGGAAAAATGTGTGTTCCAGGCACCCCAAGTGAACTGCTTCGGCTACAGAGTCGACAAGACCAGGTTACACCTTTTGAAAGATAAAGTGAGGGTGATCAAAGGTGCCCCGGCTCCCACATCTGAACCAGAGCTTAGGTCTTTTCTTGGGCTGCTGAATTATTACGGAAAGTTCATACGTAGCCTTGCCTCCATCCTGGCAACTCTGCATCGACTCCTTAAAAAAGAGTCCACCTTGGAAATGGTCGCATAGCCAAGCCATTACCTTCAAGAAAGTGAAGAAATAGCTATTTTCCTGTCTCTGAGGTGTTAGCACACTGTTATCCTAAGCAAGATCCAGTACTGACATGTGATGCCTCCCTGTATGACATCAGGGTAGTATTAGCGCGTAGGTGGGCCAATGGAGAGAAATGCCCAATAGCGTATGCGTCCAGACCTTTGCCTAATGCAGACCGTAAATGGGCCCAGATAGAGAAGGAAGGTTTGGCGGTTGTATTTGAAGTCAAGAAATTCCACCAATTTACGCCTGCAAAGGTAATAATGATGGACCACACACCCCTGCTAGGTCTACTTAAAGAGGACAAGGCAGCACTGCCCGTTGCTTCAGGCTGAATTCAACAGTGGTCTCTAATATGAATTGCCTATAATTACTTAATCCACCAGATGGTGTTCCAACTTGTAACAAATGCAGCCTCCTGCTGACAGATAAATCCATCGGTGGTACTGTCACTGAAAGAGTCTGTAATGGTTTTAAATTTTCTGGACACTACTATAGTCACACCTGAAAATTTCAGACTTCGGATGCAGAAAGATCCAGTCTTGGCAAAACTGAAACAGCTGGTAGTGATGGAGAAAACCAAAGGGCTGCCAGAGCCAGAACTGAAATCTTTCTGGACCCAGAAAGACAAATCACAGTAGAGGATTGCGTATTATTATTGAGAAGCAAGAGTGATTGTCCCGAGCAAAATCGCTGCCAGATCCTGGGTCATTCATGGGTTTTCAAAATGAAGATGTTATGTCTGGTGGCCAGGATTGGACACACATATAGTTGCATTGGTGGGACAGTGTCCAGAGTGCCCACAAGGACAAAAATTACCACCAGCAGCTCCCCCACATTCATGGGAACGGTTGGGTAAACCCTGGACTCAGTTACATGTCAATTACATAGGCCCTTTCGTGGGCTGAATGTTCTTAATCTCTGTGGGGGTCCACTCAAAATGGCTGGACTTTCATAGAGTTCATTCATCAAACATGGGCTCACAATAGAAGTACTGAGCACACCCTTTGTAATGTATGGACTCCCAGAAGTGTTGTCACAGATTATAGGCCATTACATATCTGCAGGGAATTTGAGTATTTCCTAAAGTCATATGGTATTCATTGTATAAGGACAGCTCCATACCATCTACCATCCATCATCCAATGGTCTGGCAGAAAGAGCATCTAAGCTTTGAAGGCAGGCTTAAAGAAACCGCCTACAACTTCACGAGATACAAACGCCAAACCTTTCCTTGGTAACTGTCTGAAGTTTCGGATAATTGCTCATAACCTGAGTGTCGTTTTTGACATCATACTTCCAACCACATCCTCGGCATCATCTCTGAGATTGCCGATTTTTCACATCTGCAACATGACCCAGCTGAGCCCTTTCCTTCCTCCTTTGGTTGATGTCAGTGTCCATACATTTGATGTTTTTAGACTATTCCAACCCACTTCCTAGCCAACCTACCACTATCTACCCTTTGCAGACTTGAGATCATCTAATAGTCTGACTGTGTCCCAGCTCGGACCAAGTCCCATTTAACTCATCACAACTGACCTCTCTAACCTACTTGACTCCTGGTTAGATAACATTTTAATTTAAAATCTGTTTTTGAAATACCTCCATTGTCTTGCCCATCCCACTATCCTTGACCATTCTGGCCTCGTGAGCATCCCAATTTCAGTCACTCTACCAATGATGACTGTCCATGTTTTTTTAGCTGTCAAGATTTTCTGCTCTGGATCTCCTTCCGTAATCAAATCCTCTCTCTCTCTCTCTCTCTCTCTCTCTCTCTCTCTCTCTCTCTCTCTCTATCTGTCTCTTCCCCACCCCCGCCCTTGAGATGCTTCTTAATTTTTTTTGTTTCTTTTTAATCAAGCTTCTAATCATCTGCCCTAATATCTCCTCAAGTGCCTCTGTCAAATTTTGCTTAATGACACCTGTGAAATGGCTTGCTTCTTATATAAACATACTATATAAATACAAGTTCTGTAATTGCTACTGCTTCCTTTGTTACGTTATGACTATTGCAAACTTTAATTTTTCTAAGTAGATGTTTAAGTACTACACAACTTAACAACATTATATGAATTTCAGTGTCAGTACAATATCAGGTCCACAGGCTATATATCCCAACATTTGGTGAATCAGATCAAACAGCATGTTCATGTGATTGATCAGGAGGGTATAGATTGTTTTAAACCAGATTATGCTCGCAAAACCAAAATTTCTACCGTTAAATATGATTCGGTGTTTGACCAATGTAAAGGATACTCATGGTTGGCCCAACAACCAATTAGCAATAAGCAGTCAAGCTGGTAACATAGGTCATTTATGCTTGGTAGAAATGACATAAATTAAAATGCAGGGCACGTTACATGCAACCAAAATAAACATGTTCAATTCTTTCGCCTTTTTTGAATTACCAAGAGCTTGGCATTCCTTGTTGCTGTCTCCACAGCCATGCTTTAGTTAACCAGAGACAACTTCCCTGTCAAACACCTTTTTCTGCTGTACTATAAATTGATTGTTTGAAATTTGACCTGATGAATGCAGAATGAAAAGTTTGAGAGTTCTCCCTTTTTGGCAATAATAATTTTATATTCATTCCCAGAATGTGTGCCCTGCTGGCAACAGCAGTATTTATTACCCACGAGAAAGTAGTCGTGAGCAGCCTTTTTTAACTAGAACAGTCCATCTAGTGTCGGTAAAACTACAGTGCTATTAGGAAGGGAGTTCTAGATTTTGATCCAATGTCACTGAAGGAGCAGTGGTATAGTTCCAACAAGAAACTTCTTGCGTTTTCTTTTTTTTTTTTCTTTTCCTTTCAAGTGTCAAGGCCCACAAGATGCAACAACTCAAAGATACCCACAGCCCTCTGGAACCTTCCTGTCCTCCCCTTCCCTCTGACTCCATCCCCTCCCTCAACCCCATCTCCTATCGGGTACTCACCATCCCTCCTAACCTTCCGCTCTCCGATGCTGAACGTTCTGTACTCAGCAAAAGCCTCAACTTTATTCCTCTGCATCCCCACCTTAACGAATTCCAGGCACAACATGACACCGAACACTTCGTCCACCGTCTTTGACTCCGTGCTCGTTTCTTTGGACAAGAGTCCTCTTCCCATCCCACAGACCCCTTTGCCCAGTTCCAGCACTCTTCCTCCACCTGGACCCCTCCCTCCGGCCTTTTACCTGCACTCGGTCTGCTCAATGAGAACTGTCGAAGTGATATTAGTCGCCTCAATTTCTCAGTCCCCCCTTCACCAAATCCAACCTATCTCCCTCCAAACTGACTGCACTCCATGCACACAGACCTAACCCTGACTTTGTTATTGAGCCTGCCGATAAGGGTGGTGCTGTTGTAGTCTGTTGTACTGACCTCTACGTTGCAGAGGCTGAGCGCCAACTCTCAGATTCTTCCTCCTACCTTCCTCTAGACCATGACCCCACCATGTCACATCAAACCATTGTATCTACTACGGTAACTGACCTCATTTCATCAGGTGATCTCTCTTTCTCCCACCCGCCCCGCTTCCAAGCTGATAGTCCCCCAGCGCTGCACAGCTTGCTTCTACCTCCTCCCAATCCACAAATAGGACTGTCTGGCAGATCCATTGTTTCAGCCTGCTCCTGCCACACAGAACTCATCTCTTCCTACCTTGATTCAGTCTTCTCTCCCCGGTCCAATCCATGCTGACGTACACCCGGTGATTCCTCTGACGCCTGATGCCGGTTTCAAAACTTCCAGTTTGCAGTTTGCAGGTTCCAGCCGCCGCCTCTTTACCATGGATGTGCAATCCCTTTACACATCCATTCTTACCAGGAGGGTCTCAAGGCTGTTCGCTTCTTCCTGGAGCAAAGACCTGAACCATCCCCACCCACCACCTCCCTCCTCCGCTTGGCCGAGCTCTTGCTCCTCCTCAACAACTTCTGTTTTGATTCCTCTCATTTTCTTCAGGTAAGAGGGATGGCCGTGGGTACCTGCATGGGTCCTAGCTATGCCTGTCTCTTCGTGGGGTATGTGGAACATTCCTTGTTCCAGTTCTATTCCAGCCCCAATCCACAACTCTTTCTCCGATACATCGATGATATTATCAGTGCTGCTTCCCTCTCTTATCTGGAATTGGAAAACTTCATCAATTTCACCTCCAATTTCCACCCTGCGCTCACTTTCATCTGGTCTATCTCTGACTCCTCCCTTGCCTTTCTTGACATTTCTGTTTCCATTTCTGGGGATAGACTGGCCACAAATATCCAGTACAAACCCGCTGACATCTACAGCTACCTGAACTATATATCCTCACACTCCACTTCCTGTAAAGACTCTATCCCATTCTCTCAGTTCCTCTGTCTCCGTTGTATATGTTCAGATGAAGCCAACTTCGACAAGGGAGCCTCCAAAATGTCCACCTTCTTCCTCAGCCGAGGATTCCCCAGCTCCGTTGTCGACAGGGCCATTAACTAGGTCTGACTCATCTCCCGCACTTCTGTCCTCACCCCTTATCTTCCCTCCTGCAACAGCGATAGGGTTCCGCTTGTCCTTACCTACCATCCCACAAGCATCCACATCCAAAGATCATCGGGCGCCATTTCCGCCACCTCCAGCAAGATGCCACCACCAGACACACATTCCCCTCCCCTCCCTTGTCCGCCTTCCGCAGGGACCGTTCCCTCCAAGATACCCTGGTCCATACTTTCTTCATCGCACATGCGCGCGCACACACACGCAACCGGCAAAGGTGCAACACCTGCCCCTTATCCAAGGGCCCAAACATACGCTTCATAAGCAATGCTCCACCTGCACATCCCAGAATCTACTCTACTGCATTCGTTGCTCACCAATGTGGTCTCCTCTACACTGGGGAAACGAAGCATAGACTGGGTGACCCCATCGCAGAACCTGTTGCCTGCCACTTTAATGCACCACCCTATTTCCTGGCTAACATCTCTGTCTCTGGCTTGCTCCAGTGTTTTAGCGAAGCTCAACGCAAGCTGTAAGAACAACACCTCATTTTACGCTTGGGGACCCTGCAGCCCTCTGGACTCAATATCAAGTGCAATAATTTTAGGGCCTAAACACTCCCATGACCCAGCCCCCTACACCACACACCAGGCCTTGTTACCACATAGCCTGCCATTACACACTATCTGTTATTAGTCACTATTAGTCCCCATTAACAACAATTCACCCTCCCAGCCTGATTGTTATCGACTCTTTGTCTGTCCTACTGCTCTTCTCTCTCTTTTCGCTCTATCCTATCGTTTACTCCCTACCCCATCCCCCTCTCTTTTTTCCTGCATATAAACTGACATTTTCCCAGCCACCATCAGTTCTGAGGAAGGGTCACCAGACCCGAAACGTTAACTCTATTTTTTCCTTCACAGATGCTGCTAGACCTGCTGAGCTTTTCCAGCAACTTTGCTTTTGTTCCGATTTGGGATGGTTTGAGGATTGAGCGGGAATTGCAGATGGTGGTATCTTCATGCATCTGCTGCTCCTGTTCTTTGTTGATAGAAGTTGCAGATTTGGGAGATGATTTGCTGAAGGAGGATTGACAGGTTGCTGTATATACATATATTTTACACACTGCCACTCTGTACCAGTAGTGGAGAATGAATGAGTTTTGAGGTAGCAAATGAGATAAGAAGCAAGCAGATTACATTCTCCTGAACAGTGTCAAACATCAGATGTGGTTTGAGCTGCACTTATACAAAAGAACAGATAATGTTCCATCACGCCCCTGACTTGTGGGCAGACTTTGTGAAATTAATAGTTATGTTAATCATTTTATTAAATCAGTTATATTGATCAATTTTGTATTTGTTAAAATACATAATATTACTGTTAATGGGAGCCTATTAAATGGAATTTTTCTCCAGCTTTTTTTTTATATAATGCAATGAAAATGTTAATGACTTTACTATTGAAGCTGGAGTTGTGCCACAGGGTGTTCTTCAGCCAGTGCTGTAACTGATCATAGTACAGGAAGAAACACTTGCAAATTCAGCAAATTTCCGTGACTTTCAGTTTTTGCTCATCTGTTATGATGTCGGGGCAGTTCAGTTTGCTTGTAAATTAGTAATTGTTCAGGTCAAAAAATAAAAATATCCACGCAAATTCAACATATTATGAATGTTGGAAATCTGAAATAAGAACAAAAGTCTGGATACTCAGGCCCAGATGGAATCCGTTTAGATATTGTTATACCAGTACTTGTTACTTGTGTTACCAATCTTAAATAAAGTTATATTTACAATTAAGACTTGATGTCCTTTTTATGGGAAAATTCTATTGTATACTTTCTGCTTGCCTGTTTTAGAAATGATCTGTAGGTGAGGCAATTATTTAGCCAAAGCATCCAAGTTTGTCAAAATAACTATTAATTGACTTCCGATATGTGCTGAGTAGCCTGAACTGGACAATCTATTGGTTTATAATTTTAAGTCCATGGATGTAAATGTGGATGATAATGAGGACTAACTGTCCGCTTTGGAACTGTATTTTAGTAAGGTGACAAAACTTTCAAGAGAAAGAGGTAGAAAATCAGAGGTAAAAAAACAGAAGCAACAAACTATGAAGAGTGTAATCCCAGTGTAACGTCTCTGCTTTAAAGCATACTATACGGTTGTGGACCTACTTCATATCTACACAGACACTATTTTATTGGTGGACAGTCACAATACACATGAGGAATGTAACAATTTGAGCTGAATACAGCACACTAAAAAAATCAAATTGTTTATTTCAATTGACATAACTTGCTTTATTTTCCTGACACAGTATCCCCACTTATTAAAGATGATGGGCTTAGACTTTTGAAAGGCACATTTTAAATCTCTAGCTATACTTTCTGCCTATGTATTGTTACTGTGTTGTTGGATGGCTTCCCAAAAGACAAAGTACATTTATAACACAGTCTCCCTATTCTCTAGCAGTCCCAAATCACTTTACAACCAATAAATACATTTTTGAACGCTAGTCGCTATTGTTTTGTAAGCAGATGTGGCGGCCAGGTTTTACACAGCAAGGTCTCTTAAACAGCGGAGAGATAAATGACCAGACAATCTGTTTAGGTGATCATTTGGTTGAGGAATAAGTATTAATCAGAACACTTAATTAGATTGAACAAATGGCTTCTTTTTGAGATGCCATTTGACCACTGAAAGGGCACCCCAGCCAAGTTGATTCTGATCTCAACTGTAACTACAATCCTACAACGCAATCCAGAATGGGAGTGCTGTTGGCTTGCCTTTGCCTGACTTTGTGGCATCGTGATAAATGTGGCATTCGGGGTAGAATTTTGAATAGGATTTGTCGCAGCATCAAACACTAGTTGGTTTATGTAATTTAATTAAAATTAAAGTTTAATCTGACCATAATTTTGCAGATTTTTAGACAGTCTCTTTAGAATTGACATTTACAAATGTTGCATAGTGGGTAATTGTTAGTACATACTTTTGCTAATAAAAATTAAACTAATTGTCCACCTAATGGGATGTGGCAAGACCCCCCAGTGTACATTATTAGGAAATGTCTGGAAATGTACAGTTGAATATTTCTAGTTATAAATGCATTTATCCAGCCTTTGCACCACTTGTTCATGTCTTATTCTTGCCAGTTTCTCTTAAAGTAGATATTTATTTGTTGAGTTTTCTTTACTTTGTTGCTCAGATACATCCTGACTTTATTTTGACCTGTCATGCAACAGTGAAGATGTTATGACTGACAGATGGCACAAAATTAAACTTGCTTTGAAAATTCTTACAAACTAGTTTTCCCCAAACTCTCCTTATGGCTCAGCAAGTGTGTCTGTTGAATTACTGATTGGATCAGTGGGGAAACTAATTCCAGATCTTTGTTGAATTAGTTGATTTTAATTGAGACGATGGTAGGAGTACAACATTTGTCTTCATTGCCGGTTAGGACTGGGTTGAGAATGTCAGCCAAGGTTCCTAGTCCTGACTGCTATTTAATGACCCCTGCTGCACATTGGTGAGTGGAAATGTTGGCCGAGGTCAGGATCAAGTTCCTTTGTGGTGCCCCATGCAGTCAAGTAGTCTGTCGTTGCTGTCAGTTGTTGTTTAGGCTGACACATCAATAATACCACAAACTAGAGTTCAAAGCTTCCTTCAGGAGATGAAAAATGGCAAGCAAAAAATAGTTGTCTAATGATTGTGGCTAGATGATGCATTACTTATTAACCAAAACCCACTGAATATTATCAGTTTAAATAGTTTAATAATTAATGGTAAAATCAAAAGGAAAAATATGAAATGGGTGAGAGAGAGGGGATAAAGCTTAATTCATTTAAACAAGACAATGGAATGGAAAATGAGACAGCATTGCCAAGTTTAGGACAGCTTTACTTTATAATTAAACATTTTACTACATACAACAAAAAAGCTAGTATGAAACATCTCCAATTAATCAAATTGAACAAACCGTTACATTCTCATTGTGTTAAGTAAGGCTGAAGTTGTGCTGCACTTTTGGAAATTTAAATCCACCTCATTCAGGAGGCTTCAAACCTCACTGTATTTGTGCTTTGTACTTTGTAGCTTTCTATGCTGCTGCATTTGGATAGATAAACAGCCAAAGCCGGTTTCTATTGACAAAGTGTCAATAAAGTTGTATTCGTGAGTTGATCCAACTTCAAAGAAATATGAATTTTGAAAAGTTACTAAGTTTCCAAGCACCCATCATCATTGTCATCCTTGAAGTCAAACCTCTGGTGGTGACTACAGTTCAGTTTGTCAGCACGTTCATATTCCTAAAACAATCTCCTTCAGATAAAGCCATCAATGATGGATCTTGCATCTTTATATACCTCTTGGTGGTGGAGGATCACATCTAATTATTTGGCAGGCATACTTTTGCAGTCTTCCATCTGCATTGCCTCTATGCCAGCCTGATTAAGATTTAGACAGGTGGGCTCATGATTCTCACAGCAGTTAGTCAATCAGTGTGTAATCAAGCCAGAGCTCCTGTGTAATTGGCAATGTAGCATTGCAGTTCCAAATACTGTTTGTAAATTCCCTGTGTTACATGTAGTGACAGTCAAGTTTATGTACTTCAAACAACATCTGATCCATAGCCTTAAAGGAACAATTAACAATAAAAGTTTGAGACAATTCCTATGCATAAATCCACTTTCAATGACAACTCCTTACTTCAACTGAGACACATTTAAACAAATATGATGAATTTCAATTTATCTGTTCATTCAAGTTAACTTTTGTCTTGCCAAGACTAATACCTTGAGCATTTTTACAGATCCGATCACAAACGTAGAAAATAGTTGCAGGAGTAGACCATTCAGCCCTTCGAGCCTACTCCGCTGTTCACTGTGATCATGATGGATCATCCTACTCAATATCCTGTTCTTGGTTTCTCCCTGTGTCCTGCAATGCCTTTACACCTAAGAATTATATCCAAGACTCCTTCTTTAAAATATTCAATGTCTTGGCCTTGGCTTCGACCTCTTCCTGGGGCAGTGAATTCCACAGGCTTACCAAGCTCTGGGTGAAGAAATATCTCCTCATCACAGTCCTGCATTGACCCTGTCTAGTCCTGTTGGAATTTACAGGTTTGAGATTTTTCCCTTGCCTTATCTTACTGTTACTCACAACTAGAATTAAGTGTCAATTGCATTTGAAAATTGCCTTGTAACCAATTTTATGATGTCCCAGTGTCTCACCTCATCAGATGCTTGGGCTCAGGCTCTTTTGGTAAATGGTATGAGCGTCATTTGTGATAGGATTGCATCACTGGGCTGAAGTTAACAATTTACCTATTTTTCAATGGTGGGCCAAGCCTGTGGCAACAAACCAGCAGAAACTTCCTCTGGGAATAATCTGAATGCTAATTCAATACTGTACAGGGAGGTTCTAGTTCTAGCTGAATGGTATCAAAGTACAAGCCCTGAAAGAAAACAACAGGAAGGAGAGAATAATACTTCAGTTGACACCGTGCTGCTCATTTAGGAATTCCTGCGAGCTTACATTCAAATAAACTATCTACTACACAGCTGAGCACCTTTCTTTTAAAAACAAAACCTGGCAGGAGCTCTAGGTAAGGCAGGTCCTAACAATAACTGATGTGTCTAACTTTGAAGTGAGACAAACATTGGCTTTAGAAAGGCTGATAATGCTGATCAACCAGCAACAGACATTGGAAACACATTGGAACCAAAGCCATGCCCTACTTGAAACGTATAACTATGATTTGGCACTTTCTTTCAGAGCAGTTCCAGATGCAACTTTGTCCTTGAAAATGTGATTTGCAGTTTTAAAAAGATGTGATAGACAGACAGTCATAAATACCAAACTGAGTTGGGAGGGTGGTGGTGCTTTATTAGCACATACAAGTGGTATAAGAGTAAACAGTAGCAATACTCAGGTGGCAGGTGTCTATATTCAAAAAGTGGTTCCAAAAGTTCAACAAAGCGATGGGGCTTGTTGGGATGCCCTTTGGAGTGACAGTATGGACTTGATGGGCCAAACAGCCTGCTTCCACACTGTAGGGATTCTATGAGCATTGTTATTGGCCCAACAATCGCTGCTGGGACTATGGCGAAACAAAAAATTTGCAGTGGCATACCTCCTAATGAGTCATCTGATTCGGGACTTTATTCTTCATCCTTTGGATTGTGTTACATTTGCACGGAAAAGTAGAATGGATGTTGGCACAGTGATGTCATCTTCGCAACGGCGAAGTAGTGAGCCGCATGCCTGATCATCTTTTCTTTGCCAGCAAAGGAACCAATAAATGCTAAAGGGTGAATTCAGATATAGAAGGCGAAATGGAAAGACAGAAAGGAAAACCAGGTTGAGAGAAAATAAACGGAGCAATGGGGATAGAAGATAACATTGTAAAAGTATTTGAGAATTGTATTCATTAAAAAGTTATGTAAATGGCAGGATGGATATGTAAAGATTATCTCTGATATACATTCTAAAAAAAATCTAATTAACACTTCAGTGTCAAAAAATCCTTTGTATCCTGTGAAGTATGAATGGTAAGGCTAGCATAAAAATACACAGATATGTACAAAAATGCATAAAAATCAGTTTGGGATAAAATTTCATGAAAGTTTTAAATATATCTAGGACCAATTGTGAAACTCAGTTGTTCCTTTTCTAAGCCTCCGTTCAGGTGGCATCCATAAATCATGCCATCAAAGGTCCACTATAACATGAATTACCAACGTAACTACAAACGATGCAAATAAATCCTATTTGCAGGGTGAATCCAGCAATTTCATGAATTCATTTCAATGGAGGTTAAGTTCATGGTGAGTTTGTAAGATTTTTTTTCAGGTTTTGTCAAGTCTTATAGCAGAATCAAAGCTTGAGGCAAATTGTCTTCACTGCAAATTGCTGGATATTTTTGGTGCAAATGAACAACTGGGTGCCATTGATTTGCAATTATTTTTCCAGTAATTTTCTTAACATAGCACTCATCCAAAAGTGGTGCTGGCAATCTAGAGCTGGTTTTCTTGATTCTCACTTCAAAACATGACATTGCCAATTCAGCATGTAGATTGAGGCTTGGTTCAGAGTGAATCAAGAAGTGAAGCTCATCCCAAATACTAAAAGGGAATGGTCTGTCCAAGCAGGTGATAATTTTGGATGCCATACATATAATGGTGCCAACACACCCTGAGGATGATATGATAATGTATTTTGACAGGACAAGATTATGTAAACTCCTGTGATGAAGCTGACCAAACTCCAGAATCATTGGAATTGGGGACAGAGTGGTTTTGGGAGCATTGTAAGGCTGGAATCGTTAAATCTGTTATGTTTGATGAGCATAAAGGTTCCATGCCCTATCAAAAAATGGGAAAGACCATGTTTTGATAAATAGGAGCATTACTGGAAATGTCATTCTGTATCATCAGTCATTTTGAACATTCAACGTGCTAGGATCTAGTGATCCAGCTAAAAAGCAAGTGTTAATTGATGAGCTTTTTTTTGTGTGAAAGGGATTAACTATTAATACTACGTGGTATTGTTCAGTGTGATTTATGTGTTTTTACAGCTGCTGTAATGTGTATTGAAGTAAGTGACGAACACACTCAGTTATGACTGTTTTCATAGTCCTGTCATTGCAATCCAGTTTGCATTCCATCACTGACACCTTGCCAACCATAATTCAACAGCTAAAACTGATGAAAGTGTAGAACAGATAAGTGAAAACTAAATGCCTTTGCAAATGGATTATTAATTGAAAAAGTCAGCACGATATTGGCATGATCAGGTTGAATGCCCAGTCAATGACATATTAGTGCAGAAAGTCTAAAGGCACCTGGCCGCATCATATCACCACAGTATTTACAAGGCAATTTCCATGTCCTTGGGTAGGTAGTGACCTTTTTCACTTTTACTTCACAGAAATATTTGACACACTAACAACAACATCTGAGCTTTTATTGCAAGATGTTCCCTAATTGAGTTCTGAAATACCTAATTGAGTTCTGAAATACCAAAATGCTGCGCATTGTCTAAAGTCCCATACAGCTAGATTTAATTCTCTAATTGATGTATGCTACTGTATATGAAGATTTAGATTAATAGCAGTTTTAAAACTTGCTGTGGATCAAGGGTTGCACACTACCTGTGTTATGTTTAGAAACGTGTGTTGAAGCTTGTCCAACGGCCCTCCAGATTCACAGGTTCTGGCTTCAAACTTGGGCTG
>NC_063350.1:46211814-46334578 GCF_021869965.1 Rhincodon typus | reverse complement strand
TTTGACTCTACTGAGGTGGATATTTTGTGTGCTGCAGTTGGGTTTAATATCTCAGGACTGGGCTCCTGATTATTATTCATACACCCACTCCTGCTGGAAAGTGTTTGGGTTCAGAGCAAAACTAGCTCACGCTCTGCTGTAATTGAATAGAAATGGTAGAAGGTTACACGTGAGAAATAATCCAATGGGTGGAATACTGGATTGCTGCTGCCATCCAGGGAAACTTATAAAGAAAGTGAGCAGTCTTGAAAGTAAAGGAAGAGATGTTGAACTTAGCTAAATTTACATTTGAATACCAGTGACCCCCCAAACCCAACATATTTAGTAACTTTTCTATTAAAACAAAACTTGCATTTATTTCATATGTCTCAGCTTGGTTTATAGCCCAAAGCACGGTCCTGCCAGTGAAGCACTTTTGAAGTGTAGTCTCTGTTGAAATGCAGCAAATTCAGCAGCCAATTTTCCCACACAAACAATGAGATTATTGCTAGATAATCTATTTTAGTGATGCTAATGAGAAGGATAAGTATTGCCAATGCCACCAGGCAGAATTCGCCTACTCTTCAAATTACTGCCATGGCATCTTTCGCATCCATCTGAAAGCAGAGTAGCGCTTGGTTTCACACCTTTTGAGGTGAAGACCACATCTCTGACAGTGCAGCATCTCCTCAGAATCTCACTGAATTAACATCACCCATGTAAACAAGACAAATGGGGATGGGGTTTAGACAAGGGGGTGCTAACAGCAAGGCTGTTGTTGAATCCTGAAGGCTGTAAAGTGTCTAAGTGGAAACTGAAGTTTCTCCAACTTGGGATAGTGAGATGGGAACTGTGCACAGTATTCCTAGTGGGATGGAGAAATGGGTCTCAACCAATCATTACCTTGAGCCATTTAACAACATGAGCCTTCGTTTTTTGTTTATGTATTTAGTACTACTCAATATTTTAAGGGCTTAAAATGTTTATTTACTGCTTTCCCTCTTGCCTGTTGAACAGAGACTGACAGAGGAAGGAGTATTTCTGGATAATTATTCCTCAAATAATCTAAGGGCAGTAAACTTGTATAAATGATAACTCTCCATTTGACGTTATAAAAGTAAAAAATACTTTTTTTTACTTACTACAGAACCTAAATCTGTCCCAATATTTGAAAAAAATCTATATCATCTGCTGCAAATCCTCAATAAGTGTGAAAGTTTAATTTTTTCTCAAAAAAACACCAAAAAGGATTTGACTCATTTGATTTGATAGCATAACCATGAAGTGGCTTGGGGAGTATTAATACATAAAAAAAAACTGTATAAATGCAAGTTAAAATGTAAAGGGATTTTGTGACTCAGTGGTGGTAACCCTACCGCTGAGCCATAAGGGTTATGTTCAAGTTCTATCTGTGTCATAATATGTCTGGACAGTTTGATTTAAAAAGTATAAGAAATCTTTAAAGGTCATTATTTGTTGCCTACTAAACTGCATTGTTTTTCACATTCAGTGTACATTACTGGAAGAAATGTAATCCTGTGTAACACAGAGTTTCTCGAACTCTGCTCAGGAATGTAGCAGTAAGTGTTAACAGGATTGAAGACACTAAAGAACTGGTTGAGGGTTAACTAATAAGAAGTGCTTTTTTACACACTCCAAGCAGCATTAATGAGATCAGTGGATAGCTGGGCCACTAGCACAGTTCTTCATCCCCTTACCCCAATAATCTGACTTTACAAACTTCCTTTGATCTACAAAGCCCAGTGTAAATCAGTTTGAGATGCACAGATGGAGTAAATATGGAGATTAACTGTTCTCCATACAGCTTTAGCAGCTAATGCCTGATTAGTGCAGAATGGCCCCAGTTGTTTCAGTGTCAGGTATCAGAGCTGGGCGACTCAGAAGGGGGTAAGATGAAGGCAGTTTCTGTAACAGATACTTATTTCAACCCAGTTGTCTGAGGAGATTATAGGCCTATGGTGGCACATTAGCCATAATCCAAAACTTCTGTGCTGTCCCTTCAATGCATTCAGACACCACTGTTGTAGGCCGAAGAACAAATGGGCAACTCGGACTTTCTGTTGGGTAGTCCGAGGTGTCATGCTGTGGCAAAGAGAATACTGGCTCATTGCATGAGGCTGGAAGAGCGCAAACTGCTGTGTAAATGCCTGATCCTTTAGCTCAGAAGATTAGACTCTCATTGTTTTACAGTGGCTGCACATTCTATTGAACAACTGAGCATTGTGTAGAGCGCAGCTCAGACTGAGATTACAGCTCCCTTTGTTGTTCAGAGCTCTCCGTTTGCCTTGTTTTGAATTCGCATTCTATGTTTTCCCTAAAAATGTTCATGAAAGTCAGTAATTAGTTCTCTGCATGACCTCACAATGTAAAGTTTCCAAGAAGTTTTGAAATCTGTAGAAACAAAAATGGAAAATAAAGAATTTGGAACATGATGTGATTTTTGTTTCTACTTTATTTTTAACCTTTTTGAACTCCTCAAATCTGCCTTTATTCCTGCACCAGCTAAGCTTTGTATACCTGTTTTAATCTCCAGTTGCCTGAACTTCTCAACAGATTTGTAGTGAGCAGAAGAAGAATTTTCCGAACTGTTGAGGGTAGAAAATACATTTACTGAATGTGTGATAATCAGAAAAGTTAGAAGCTAAACCCACAGCAACAACTCTATGCTTTTTTTTGACCTGTGTTCTGTTCTTTTCCCTTTCCTTATCCCCGCCTCCAATCCTACATTGAAACATTAGTTCATGTCATAGAATCATAGAATCCCTACAGTGTGGAAGGAGGCCATGTGGCCCATTGAGTTCACAGCGACCCTCCGAAGACCATCCCACCCAGACCCACCCCATCCCTGCATTTCCCACCCTGGACACTATGGGCAATTTAGCATAGCCAATCCATCTAACCTGCATATCTTTGGACTGTGGGAGTAAACCGGAGCACCCGGAGGAAACCCATGCAGACACGGGAAGAATGTGCAATCTCCACACAGTCACCCAAGGCTGGAATCGAACCCAGGTCCCTGGCACTGTGAGGCAGCAGGCACAGTGTGCTTTCCACGACCTCACCCAAATGATTATTCCCCAAAGATGAAGCTGGACAAGTGAATATTTATAGCAATTCAATCATGGAGGACAATACAAATATTCCTCAAACTGGCGTCATCTGCAGTGAAGATTAAGAACTATTATTGGGGAGTATTAATACACAAAAAAAACTGTATAAATGCAAGTTAAAATGTAAAGGGATTTTGTGACTCAGTGGTGGTATCCCTACCGCTGAGCCATAAGGGTTATGTTCAAGTTCTATCTGTGTCATAATATGTCTGGACAGTTTGATTTAAAAAGTATAAGCAATCTTTAAAGGTCATTATTTGTTGCCTACTAAACTGCATTGTTTTTCACATTCAGTTAAGGTGATAGCTTAGATGCTGTTCTGACTCAGATTAATTAATTCAGCATTGACCATGAATCAGTCCAAAATATTCCTGGTATCTATCATTCAGTAACATGCATGGGAGGTTGACTTAGACACATGTCATCTAGCTGGTATATTGAAAGTCATTTGATTTTCAAAGTATAATTAGATCAACTGTACAGTGAGTTTTAAAAATAATTTAAGATTACAGTTAAAATTTTGCATATTCAATATATATTGCATTAAATGTTGTGTAAGAAAATAAATCTGAATGGGTTGATGTTCACATTACATTGGCTGCAACCATTCTACTGATGTTGCACACAGCCTGTAGGAGGGAAGGAACTCTTGCTTTTGAAGGAGCAGATGTATCTTGCACGAGCTGCTAATGTCTGAGTAAGTAGATCTGACTAAATGTAGTTGCACTTCCTGCTATTATGCAACAAGCTACCTTGTTACCCAAGGACTGTGCCATGTCTGTGATTCCCTACAGTGGTATATGGTTACTACTAATCACAAGATAGGCCGATGATGAAGCAAAGCCAAAGGCCGATTGATCGCGCTGAACCATCTATGATATGTGCCACATACTAATAGAGATGGCAAATATCATTAGGTACCAGGAGTGACCATCTGGAAAATTACTACATTAAAACCTTCAGAAGTGAGATACAATAAACAGTTACACAATGTTGAGCACCAGTCTATACTTCACAAATATTGTTGGCGGTACACATGGTGGTTTGACGGATGCACCCACATATTAGGACCTGTTATCTCTGTTTTATCAGTGGATTATTGACTGCAAAAGAGGGGAAAGTACCAGGTTCCATGTTTCTGGGAATTCTGTGGTAAGTAGCTGAATTGCAGACTTCCCAGTGCTCTCCAATAACTTGTGTTCTGTTCTTTTCCCTTGCCTTACCTACAAAACAAGTCCGGAACATGGTTGAATACTCTCCAATGACAATTCCAATGACAATTCCAATAGCACTCAAGCACTCAACACCATCCAAGAAAAAGTGGCCCACTTAATTGGCTCACTTCCTTAAACAGTCACTTCCTCCATCACTAAGAGAGTAGCAGCAGTACCACAAGAAGTAATGCAACAAGTCAGAGGGCCCCATGTGATCTCTTTCACCGCAGAGGACAAGGGCAGCAGTGCAAACACCACCAGCTGCAAGTTATCCTAAAAACCATATGCCATCTTAATGTGAAGCTGTATCACCATTTCTTTGCTGTTACTGGGTTAATTTCCTGGAACTTCCTTCCTAACTGCATAATGAGTATACCTACTGCATATAGACGGCAGTGGTTCAAGAAGGTGGCTCATCACCATCTTTTTGAGCAATCATGGATAGGCAACAAATAGCAGCCTTGCAATACCTAATTTCCATGAACAACAAAAAAATTCTGATCCCTTCTTGATGATATGAAGTGAGAACATGACTGAACTTCGCTGCTCTACTCCCTACAGATATGCAGGAAATCTACAATAGTCTTGACCTAGTCATACAAATAGAGTTCATACCTGAGTAAGGTATCAAAGACTGCCTTTACCTGTGGTACTGTACTCCTGTGTGAGAAGAGGTTTAAATGGAGCAAAACGAGCATGAATTAAAGATGGAACAAAGATGCATGTCCTATGGCTCACAGACCTGAAACTTTGTTCCAGTAACACAACCACTGCTTGACAATATGAATAAATTCATGCCAAAGGTGTCTAGCATCATGTTGGCTTGTGGTCATTGCTACGTGCCATTATTCAGAACCACTCTGCTCTGCCTGTGATGTAGAAGAACATTCTCAAGTGATTATTCCAATAGCAGTAGTGTGAACTTTACCAGAGTGATAGCAGCTTTTACTGCAAATATAATATGTTAACAGATACATTTAGCATAATCCATTAAAATCTGACAAGAACAGTTGGAATAAATACATTACAACAGCAACTATGTGAAGTAGACTGCTTTGCAATATCTGAGGTCATATATAAAAATGTAGGTTTATTTTCGCTTCTTTATACATCAGCACAGTTAGTTCTATAGTATTGACTGTCAAGGATGGTCAGTGGTTTCTTGGGGACATCAAAACATCCACTGATGAACCAAATGCTCAATGTAAGAACTGCAAGGCTTTATTAGGATAGCTTTCGCTAAAAGCTGCTGTTAGTGCTGGCTTCCCTATTTTAAACAGTCCCTGATACAACTAGCACGCAAGTCCCAGAAGTGTGTGTTAGAAACTGGAGGTGCTGGCACTTTTCTATTTCAAATGTATAGATTTTTTGACTGTAAGCTAGGCCAGGTCTTGAACAGACTGGAAGTAAAGAAAAAGTGTTGATTCAAAAGTGAAAACTCAACCTTCCAGCCTGTTTTTTTCCTCCAAGCTGGTTAAGTAACTTGTGCAATGTAGACGGCAGTGTAGGTATTCAACAAACTGCACACCCAGCTGATCCATAGCTTCAAAGCCAAGCTCCATACCTTTGCCATGAACCAAACCCATTGTCTGTTGCCCTTCACTCAAAGCATCCTGCTGCTATGAAGTGTTTGAAGCTCACTAATAACCTGACTATTGCATTGTCCATTTCTATTCAGCTGGGAGAAGTGCTTAGCAGCTTTGCTTCACATAACAGGCCTTTCATCACCCAGCTTGTTGCTGCAGCACATCAACGAAGTGGAGAATGGATGGGGCAGAGAGGGGAGGGACTGATTTGACATGTCCTTTTATCACTGGTAATAAAAGCAGCGATTGCTTTTCAGTAGAGTAACCACTGTAAGCATTGCTTCTAATCTGTGCACAGTCATTACTTTGTTTATTGGATGTTGCTAATTCCAAGAAAGCTCCATTACATGGGAATCAGATCAAGTTCAGCTCAACCTGTTGTACTTTTGGGAGTTCTGTTCATTTGATGGATGATAGGTAAAAACTATAGCACATAATGACAACAGATTGCTCTCATATCATGGTCAATTATTGACCATTAGTCAATAAAGGCTTACTGCAGCGTGCAGAAGCCAACAATATCAATGTGAAGCACCATTATCTGAACTAGATTAAAGGCACCACATAAATGCAATGAAACATCCTGATGGACTTAAAAAAGATTTTATCAGATAAGATGTGACACTGAACCACAGAGAAGATAGGAACATACATGAAATAAAATACATTTAAAGAAGCTTCTTAAAGGACAGTGAGGTGGAGAGATTGGAGTCATAGATGTTATAAGGGAATTCCAGAACTTAGGGCCAGGACAGCTGTAGTCAGAGCTATCAATGCTGCTGCAAAGGAAATCAAGCGTGTGCACTGCATATTTAAAGGTGGCATAATATTGTGGTGTTGTTTGTGATCAAGTAAAGAGCATGGGCTAGGGTTTGAAGTTAGCTTGGAATGTGTTGCTGAGTTTTGTGACACACTGCATTGGCCCTTGAGGGTCACAGATGGAATATGCAAGAGTAGACGAGGAGCTCAGCAACTTACAGGAGCTAAACCTTATTGTCATTTTAAAGGTTCCAGGGGCAGTACTGACCTGATTTTGAAAAGATTATGTTTATTGATTGGATGTGGATGAGCAAGAGTACAGTAAAATGGAGCTAGTTTCTTTACTGCTCTACCTTTGCAGTTCTCTCTGTCATATTCTTTTTTGAAAAGCTGCTGTTTGTGTATATGCCTCTGGGACATCTGAGGGTTTTTATTTGCAAAGTAGTAAAGCCGCAGGTGAATAATGAACTCCTGAGTTTTCCCGGTCACTCAGTGAGTAGAGGTATAATTCCATTGTGTCAAGGTTGTGCCAAGTTAATGCTGTGTTGCTTCATCTCAGTCAGATGTATGTTTGAGGATGTAAGAATTGCCATCAGTGTCCAGCAGACCAGAGAAAGAAGAGATAGCCAGTACACCCATTGCTGAAAAATAACCAGTGTCAAAATCACTGGCCCCTTGCTCCCATAATTTGTATACAATATTCACTTTCTTGTTTAACACTCCATATACTACTCTACATTGAATGGTTGATATTTGCTATAGAACTGGAATCCATTCTCAGCCATTGCCTAAAGGAAATGAATTGCAAACAATGGAACAGATGAAAAATTATCCAAAGTAACTCAAATTAAGGATGGTTTAAGCATACTTACCCATATTCTTATGTAAATCATGTTCTGCCCCACCAAATGAGGAGGAAAGAGTGGAAAAAAGAAAAACATAAATTAGGCAGAATTCAAGAAGTTTCTCGCAATAGAATCTGGTTGTCAAACTATTGGGAACATCAACCTATCGAAGCTCTCAGCTTCCAAAGTACAGCTGATGGGAAATACATCACAAAACAGACCTAGGAGAAATACAAAAGAGGGTCACACCTTCTCCCTGATTAGATATTTAGTATTTGCTTATTTATTGTTTATTTGTTTAATAATTGTGGTAATTTGAATATCTACTAATGCTACACAAATGCTGAGTGATGAGGTGTGAGGTGTGCCCATGAGAAATAATGATGATTTACGTTTTGCCATGTAGTATTTTCCTGGTTTATTTTTCACTATTTTTCCCTTATAGAGTCATAGCCATAGAGTCATACTGCATGGAAACAGACCCTTTGGTCCAACGAGTCCATGCCAAACATAATCCAAACTTAACTACTCCCAACTGCATGCTCCTGGCCCATATCCCTCTAAACCTTTCCTATTCATGTTACTATCCAAGTGTCTTTTAAACATTATAATTGTATCCACAACCACTGCTTCCTTGCGAAGTTCATTCCATAACGTGAACTACCCTCTGTCTAAAAAATTTGACCCTCATGTCTTTTTAAAATCTCTCTTCTCTTACCTTAAAAATATGCCCCCTGGTCTTGAAATCCCCCATCCGAGTGAAAAGACAACTACTATTAGCTATATCTATACCTCTCATTATTTTATAAACTTCTATCAGGATGCCTCTCAACTGTTCCTCGCTTTGGAAGTAAAAGGAGGAAACTTAAATGGCTTAAATGACAAAGTGAGAGGCTAAATCTGGAAGTCTAAAGGCAAAACAGAAAGTCAATCAATATTTATAAAGAGGAAATTAAGATTATAATGTGGTGGTTTTACATCTTTTGTAAACTTAAAAATACCAGTCATTATTGAGAATTCAGAGGCTGAGCACAAAAAATACATCGCTGCTAAATTCATAGTTTGCACAAATTAATAATTAAATTAGTGTGGAATAAATCCTCTTAATGATTTGTTTCTATAGCTGAAAGAATTACCTGTGCTTATATATTGCTACAAAACACAACGCTACTAATGAAGCCCCTTTTCTAATGTAAGAAACAGCAATTTATACACAACAATGTCTACAATCAGCAATGTGAATATCAAGAGGTGGTTTGTTGTAGTGATGTTGGTTTACAAATCATTGTTGGTCTGCACACTGGGGAAAAAAATCTCCTGCTATTCTCTGAACTAGTGGCATAGGATCATTTTCACTCACCCAAGGGGCAGGCAGGCCTTCAATTGAGCATTTCTTCATGGAGACAGCACCTTGAACAATGCAGCATTCCCAAGTTCTGTAGTATCAACCAAGATGACATGCTGAAGTCTGAAATATGGAGGGAAGTATACAGTAGATGGCAGAACCCTTAGAAGCATTAACATACTGAGGGATCTCGGCGTACAGGTCCACAGTTCCCTAAAAGTGGCAACACAAGTGAGTAAGGTGGTCAAGAAGTAATGTGGCATGCTTGCCTTCATCGGTCAGGGCATAGCATATAAAAATTAGCATGTCATATTTTCAAATCAATATTGCATAGAGTTCTGGTTACCACAGTACCTGATGAATGAGGAGGCTTTGGAAAGGGTACAGGAAAGGTTTACTAGGATATTGCCTGGCTTGGAAGGTATTAGCTCTGAGGAGAGATTGGACAAACTTGGTTTGTTTTCAATTGAATGTCGGAGGCTGAGGAGTGACCTGGTAGAAGTATACAATCTTATAAGAGGCACGGAGAGAATGGATAATCAGAGTCTTTTTTTTCAGCGTAGAAATATCAATTACTAGGGGACATTGGTTTAAGGTAAAAGGGAATAAGTTTAAAGGAGATGTGAGAGGCAAGATTTTACGCAGGGAGTGGAAAGTGTCTGGAATGCGTGACCAGAGGAGGTGGTGGTGGCGGATACAATAACAACTTTTAAGAGGCATCTTGACAGACATGTCTAGGCAGGGAATACAACGATATGGAACACATGGAAGCAAAAGATTTTTAGTTTACAAAGGTGTCATGAGTCGACATGGGCTTGGTGGGCTGAAGGGCCTGTTCCTGTGCTGTACCATCCTTTGGGACTTGCGCCCGCAGAAACATGAGCACTATCTGCTGGGCTACATCTAACACTGAACCTCATGACTGCCTTTCAGAAAAATGCTCCATATCTAAGGCAGTCCACTCGTTTTGTAACAATTGACTTTGAACCGTAGGCACTTTTACATACAGCAACCACAAGCTATAACAGATGTATGATTCCTGTTTTGTCCGTTGCAAGTTGTGTTGACTTGCTTCATTCCCTCAGAAATGGAGACTTTCTTTTTCCTGAAGATTAGAGGCTATTTTTATTTCACAAACTCTGCTTGTGCCTCATAAGTGAAAGTCTTTTCGAGAAATGGCAGCACTGGAAAAGCTGTCATGATACGTGAAATAAGGTGAATTTTCAGAATTTGGAGATAAAGTGACTAAACCCAATTCTGCCCAGCCGACAGCCATCCATGCATTGTTTGCCAATACAGGATATTTGATAGTAATTGGGATAGAAACCTTGGCTGTTGTTTTTATTTATTTCTCTGATCAGGGAAGAGTAGGTTGAATCAGATTTATAAAAGAAATTTACTTGAGAGCTGGTAACTCCTCATAGCTACACTTCCCAATACCAATGATATTTGGAAGAATCCGTAATCTGAATGAACTGTTTAGTAAATTTAAATGATCACGAATCATGCATTTATTGATCAAATCATTTGCATGAACCAGAGATGACTTTAACATCACTGAGGGATGATGTGGAGATGCTGGTGTTTGACTGGGGTGGACAAAGTCAGAAGTCACACCACACTGTCAGGTGACAAAGGAGCAGTGCTCCAAAAGCTTGTGATTGCAAATAAACCTGTTGGACTATAACCTGGTATCACTGAGGGAATGAGATTGATATTCATAGCAATGTTGTTCAGAATTCCATTTGCTCACTACCCCCTGAATCATGAGGTTTTAGGCTCATGGCACATTGCAAAAGTGACTGAAGGATCTGTGCAGCACTCAGGAAGTGTTACATTGTTGGAGATATGATCACCTGGGTTGCACCATAATCTGACGTGCTATCTACCTATCAGCTGAATGTAAAAGATCTGACAGTGTTGCTTTGAAGAAAGAGTTTTCCCTTGTGTTCTGGCATACCTATCCCTTAATGAACATCACAAAACAAGCAGTTTATCTGTTGATCACATCATACTGCTGTTAGTAAGAGTTTGCTATGCAGACCTTAGCTGCCACCTTTCCTATATTACAACAATGTTTACACATCAAAAAAGTTCTTAACTGAGTAGAAATAGCTTTGGAACATCCTTGAGATATGAAAGGCCCAGTACAAATGCAAGCCTTCTTTCAAATGAATTATTTTTCTGTGAATGTTGAAAGGCAAGTATGCTCCAAGAGGATGACGTCTGTTGGGTTAAAGGAATTGGTGTTAGTATCTTTAGAAACGGGAGCTTTTTAGTCTGGTTTAGGAAAGGGAGAAAGCAGCAGGAATTCCCACTCATGTGGCATGTGTGCATGTTATATGAGGCCAGGATTCAGTTCATTTGTTATTCTGCCAGCATTCACTGGCAAACATGAACACTTGGGTGAAGCACCAGGTGACATCATTGAGGAATGATAAGCTCTTGTTGATGTGGAGAAACGAGAGAGAAATAAACCAACGGACTACAGAGAAAAAACTATTATCAGTACTTGGAGACAGTCAGGAATTTGGGATTAGGAAGTGTTTTGAAGGAGTTTCAAGGTTAACACTTGCTCCAGGCATGTCATGTCCTATTGTTGAAGAATTCAACCGTTCGCTTTGGAAGGGATAAACTCTATAATTTTAATATTTCTAAATGCTCCACTATTCTCCTCAGGTCCTACTTTTCTATGTGATCAGCATGTGGTTCTAAAGATTCTTGTTAAGTTACCAATGTGGACTAATTTTAGTTCATGTTCCTTTTACTCACATATGAAATGTGCTAGCTGTGGCTCCATGATAACACTTCTACCTCTGATTTAAATATTTAGGCCCACTCTAGAGACTTAAACTCATAATCTGGACTGACTGTTCAGTGTAGTACTGAGAGAGTGCTGGACTGTTGGAAGTGATTTTCAGAGGAATGTTCCAGCCTAGCCCATCTGCTCTCAAAAATGAATGTAAAGGATGTCAAAGAAAAATCTGTTTTGTATTGTGAAGGTAGAATAAGGGCATCAGAGGTTTAGGACTGTGAGGATGGGAGCAATGGGCAAGATCAACTTAACCTCTCTTTTTTGGCGTAAAGAGTTATGGAGGACAGAGGTCCAGTGCGGAAGGTAATGGAAAGGTTGAGTTTAAAAGTGAGAAAAGCTTGGAAATTGGTTTTACTAACACAGGAATTGAGTAAGAATGGAAGCGACAATGTTGTAAAGGTAGAACAAGCAATCTCTTTTGTTTAAAGACTAATCCTGGATTGAATCATACCATGGTGTTGCTGGCTTAATCTGAGTGAGTAGCTTGGTACAGAATGGTGTCAGAGGCAAGCAAATTTAACATACTAGATTTAACATTCCCAATGTTCAACACGGAAAGTTAGCCAACGAGTTGGTGTTGGATAGAAAGTCTAATGGTTGCAATACGGTTTTGGATGTTAGTCCAATTTGGTGTCATTCACAGCACAATAAAAGTTGAAACCATGTCTGTGCGTGTAGTCTAAAAAAATCCAAAAGAACTGCGGATGCTATAAATCAGAAGAAAGAACAGAAATTGCTGGAAAAGCTCAGCAGGTCTGGCAGCATCTGTGAAGAGAGGTCAGAGTTAACATAAGAACATAAGAACTAGGAGCAGGAGTAGGCCATCTGGCCCCTCGAGCCTGCCCCGCCATTTAATAAGATCATGGCTGATCTTTGAGACTCAGCTCCACTTACCCGCCCACTCACCATAACCCTTAATTCCTTTACGGTTCAAAAATTTATCTAGCCTTGCCTTAAACACATTCAGCGAGGTAGCTTCAACCGCTTCACTGGGCAGGGAATTCCACAGATTCACAACCCTTTGGGTGAAGAAGTTCCTCCTGACCTCAGTCCTACATCTGCTTCCCTTTATTTTGAGGCGATGCCCTCTAGTCCTAGTTTCACCTGCTAGTGGAAACAACCTCCCTGCCTCCACTTTATCTATTCCCTTCATAATCTTATATGTTTCTATAAGATCTCCCCTCATTCTTCTGAATTCCAATGAGTATAAGCCCAGTCTACTGAGTCTCTCCTCATAATCCAACCCTCTCAACTCTGGAATCAACCGAGTGAATCTCTTCTGCACCCTCTCCAGTGCTAGTATATCCCTTCTCAAGTAAGGAGACCAAAACTGCACACAGTATTCCAGGTGTGGCCTCACCAGGACCCTATACAGCTGCAGCATAGCCTCCCTGTTTTTAAACTCCATCCCTCGAGCAATGGCAGACAAAATTCCATTTGCCTTTTTAATTACCTGCTGCACCTGCAATCCCACCTTCAGCGATTCATGCACAAGGACACCCAAGTCCCTTTGCACAGCAGCGTGCTGCAATTTTTTACCATTCAAAACATAGTCCATTTTGCTGTTATTCCTACCAAAATGGATGACATCACACTTATCAACATTGTACTCCATCTGCCAGACCTTTGCCCACTCACTTAGACTATCTATATCCCTCTGCAGACTTCCAGTGTCTTCTGCACACTTTGCTCTACCACTCACCTCAGTGTCATCTGCAAATTTTGACACATGACACTTAGTCCCCAACTCCAAATCATCTATGTAAATTGTAAACAATTGAGGTCCCAACACTGATCCCTGAGGCACACCACTAGCCACCGACCGCCAACCAGAAAAACACCCATTTACCCTTACTCTTTGCTTTCTATTGGTCAACCAATCCTCTATCCATGCCAATACATTACCTGTAATATCGTGCAACTATATCTTGTGTAGCAGCCTTTGGTGTGGCACGTTGTCAAATGCCTTCTGGAAATCCAAATACACCACATCCACAGGTTCCCCATTGTCCACCATGCAAGTAATGTCCTCAAAGAATTCCACCAAATTAGTTAAACATGACCTACCCATTTTGGAAACCTACCCGTTTGGAAACCCTTAACGTTTCAGGTCTGGTGACCCTTCCTCATAACTGATGGTAGCTGGGAAAGTGTGGGTTTATATGCAGAAGATAGGGTGGGAGGTGGCAGTAAGGTGTGAATGATAGGTTGGGATGCAGCCCAAAGAGAGAGAAGAACAGTTGGACAGACAAAGGAGTTGATAATGATCTGGCTGGGACGGTAAATAGCTGTTAATGGAGACGGTTAGTGACTAACAATTGGTAGTGTGTAATGGCAGGCTATGTGATAACAAGGCCTGGTGTGTGTGGATGGGGGCTAGGACGTGGGAGAGTTCAGGCTGTAAAAGTATTGAACTCGATATTGAGTCTGGAGGGCTGCAGGGTCCCCAAGTGGAAAATTAAGTGTTCTACTTCCAGCTTGCATTTAGCTCACTGGAACACTGCAGCAAGCCTGAGACAGAGATGTTAGCCAGGGAACAGGGCGGTGTGCAGGGGAAGGTGCTATGGGGGCATATTGAGGCTGAAGGAAGAGTGGACCAGAGTGTCCTGGAGGGAACAGTCCCTATGGAATTCAGACAAGGGAGGAGAGAGGAATATGTGTCTGGTGGTGGCATCTTGCTGGAGCTAGCAGAAATGGCAGATGATGATCTTCTGGATGTGGATGCTGGTGGGATGGTAGGTAAGGACAAGGGGAACCCTATTGCTGTTGGGGGAGGGAAGAGAAGGAGTGAGGGTGGAAACACGGGAGATGGGTCAGACCTGATTGAGGGCCCCTGTCGACACTGGTGCTGGGGAGATCTTGGTTGAGGAAGAAAGTGGACATTTTGGAGGCTCCCTTGTTGAAGTTGGCCTCATTGGAATATATGTGGCAGAAACGGAGGAACTGAGAGAATGGAATGGAGTCTTTACAGGAAGTGGGGTGTGAGGATATATAGTCCAGGTAGCTGTGAAAGTCATTGGTTCATAGTGGACATTAGTGGCCAGTCTATCTACAGAAATTGAAACAGAGATGTTGAGGAAGGGAAGGATGGAATCTGACAGAGACGAGGTGAAAATGAGGGCAGGGAGGAAATTAGAAGTGAAATCGATGAATTTTTCCAATTCTGGACAAGAGAGAGAAGCAGCACCAATGACATCATCGATATATCGGAGAAAGTGTTGTGGATGGGGGCCAGAATAGGACTGGGACAAGGAATGTTCCGTGTCCCCTTTGAAGAGACAGGCATAACTGGGGCCCATGCGGGTACCCATGGCCACCGCTTACCTGAAGAAAATGAGAGGAGTTAAAAGGGAATTTGTTGGGGGTGAGGATGGGCTCAGGCAAGCGGAGGAGGGTAGTGGTAGATGGGGACGGTTCAGATCTTTGCTCCAGGAAGAAGCAGAGAACCCCGAGACCATCCAAGTGTGGGATGGAGTGTAATGGGATTGCACGTTCATGGTAAAGAGGAGGCGGATGGAGCCTGCAAACTGGAAATTCTGAAACTGGCGTAAAGCTTCAGAGGAATCATGGATGGTGAAGCAGCACTTTACCTGCACTTCCCACAATCTAGTCTACTGCATCTACTGCTCACAACGTGATCTCCTCTACTTTGGGGAAACGAAGCGTAGAATGGGCAACTGTTTCACAGAACATCTACGTTCTGCTGGCAAAAAAGACCCTGAGCTTCCAGTTGCCTGTCCCTTTAACACATCACCCTGCTCCCTGGCCAACATCTCTGTCTCTGGCTTGCTGTCGTGTTCCAGCAAAGCTCAGCACAAGCTGGAAGAACAACACCTCATTTTCCACTCAGGGACCCTCCAGCCCTCTGGACTCAATATCGAGTTCAATAACTTTAGGGCCTAAACTCTCTCATGTCCTAGCCCCCTATCCCACACACCGGGCCTTGTTATCACATAGTCTGTCATTACAGATAGTTAGTCACTGTTAGCCACTAACAGTCCTCATTTACAGCTATTCACCCCCCTAACCAGATTGTTATCAACTCCTTTGTCTGCCCAACTATTCTTCTCTTTCTTTGGGTTCTATCCCCACCTATCTTCTGCATATAAACCCACATTTTTCGAGCTACCATCAGTTCTGAGGAAGGGTCACCGGACCCAAAACGTTAACTCTGATTTCTCTTCACAGATGCTGCCAGACCTGCTGAGCTTTTCCAGCAACTTCTGATTTGTATCTGATTTACATCATCCGTAGTTCTTTCAGTTTTTATTGAGATTTTATAATGATTGGAATCTGTTTCACAGGCTGTTTTCTCTCCAGCCAAGAATGAAAAGATGATGAAGAGTTGACTTACTGGAGGTTTTTAAAATGATGAACTGTTTGTTAGGGTAGATGTAGAGATGTTTACACTTGTGAAGAAGTTTAAAACAAGGGGTCATAAATATAAGGTCATTTCTAATAAATCCAATAAGAAATTCAGAACAGGCTTCTTTACTCAGGGAATGGTTATAAGATGGAATTTGCATTTACATAGAGTAAGTAAAGTGAATAACAAAGATACACTTTGGGAGAAACTCGATTAATGCACGAGAGTGATAGGAATAGAAGGTTATGCTGCTGGGTTGAAATGGAAACATAGAAAATAGGAGCAGGTATGGGCCATTGGACACCTTGAGCCTGCTTTGCTGCTCAATATGATCATGGCTGATCATCCAACTCAGTACCCTGTTCCCACTTTCTCCCTAAAGGCATTGATACTTTTAGCTCTAAAAACAATCTCCTTCTTGAAAACACACAATGTTTTAGCTTCGACTGTTTTCTGTAGAAGTGAATTCCAAAAGGTCACCATTCTCTGAGTGAAGTAATTTCTCCTCATTTCAGTCAAAACAATGACCCCTGGTTCTGCACTCCCTGATCATTTGGGAACAATCCTTCCTGTGCTTGTCCTGCCTAGTCCTTTTAGAATTTTACCAGTTTCTCTGAGATCCACCCCCCACTCCCCACCCCAGTCTTCTTAAGTCCAGTAAATATAATCCTAACGGATCCAGTCTCTCTTTATATGTCAATTCTTCTATCCCAGGAATCAGTCTGGTAAATCCTTGTTGCACTCCCTTCATAGCCAGAACATCTTCATTAGGTAAGGAGACCAAAACTGTGCACAGCAATCCACTGCTTTCTCAAGGGCATTTAGTGATGAGCAAGATGTGGAGATGCTTTCACTTCTAGGAGAATGTAGAAATAGGAATCACTATTTAAATATCTTAGGTTGCCTGTTTAAAACCGAGATCAGATAAAACTCTTTCTTTCAGAGTGTTGTGAGTGTTTGGGACTCTTTTGCTGGTGATGTTGGAAGCAGTGGCCTTGAATATTGTTAAAGTAGTGGTAGATAGATTCATGATAAGTAAGGAATTGAAAGGTTATTGGGGTAGCTGGGAACATGGATTTGAGCTTACAGTCAGATCATCTGTAATCTTATTGACTGGTAGAGCAAGCTTAAGGGGCTGAATGATCTACTTGTGCTTCTGTTTCATAAATTAGTCATGCAAAATTAATATTGTGTTAAGAATGTTACTTGAATGTGTTATCTTGTTTTGACTTCCCGCGTGTATCTGCAACTACCATACATTTGGCACATTGCTTGAAGTATCTAGAGCGCTTTTAGATTCATAACCATTACAACAGTAAAAGTCATTGATTGGTTGTGAAGTATCTTAGGGTATTCTGAGGATACAGTAATTATTGTGTAGATACATCTGAACTTTTATTGGTTTTACTCAGTGCTCAAAATGCCTCATTTCCTACACTGCAACATCATCACAACCTTCTCTCTAGACTTGCTTAAACTTCTCAAATCAACAGGAACAGCTTGGTGAAAATATCCTCATCAGTAAAGAGGTACTGAATAAACTAACGAAGCTATAGGCTGACAAATCTCAGGTCCTGTGATTTCATCCTCGGGACTTAAAACAGGTTGCATATGAGGTTGCAAAGGTATTGATGCTCATTTTCCTAAATTCACTTGGTTCTGGCAAGATTCCATTAGACTGGGAAGTAGCAAATATAACTACTTTATTCAAGAAATGACAGAGGCTGAAAACAGGAAATTGTAGATCATTTTGAGGAAGTTGTTAGAATCGATCTTTGAAGAGGTTATAGCTGGTCACTTAGAAAAATGCAACGTAATCGGGAAGATTCAGCATTGTTTTGTGAAAGGAAAATCATTTTTAGCCAATCAATCAGAGCTCTTTGATGGGTAAAATACACTGTGAAAGGGGAACCCTTTGACATACTGTACTTGAAATTTTCAGAAGACATTTAAAAGTGTCACAGAAAAGGTTATTGTGAAAAGTAGAAGTACATGGTGAATGGATAACATATTAACACTGATAGAAGATTGGCCGGCCAAAAGAAAATGGAGAGTGTGCCTAACTGGGTCTTTTTCTAATTGACAGGATGTCCTGTAGTAGTTTGTACTGCGGCTTCAGCATTTTACAATTTATGTCAAGGATTTAGATGAGGGGAGGGAAGCATCATGGCTAAATTTGTAGATGACACAAAGATAAGTGGAAAGTGTGTTGTGAAGAGGACATCAGAAAGTTGCAGGTTGATATTGATAGGTTGAGTGAGTGGACAAAAATCTAGCAGAGGGAATATAAATGAGCGGAAATGTGCATTTGCTCACTACCGCAGAAAGAATAAAAATGAATGAAAGATCATTATCTAAATGAGGTATGATTGCAGAATTCTGAGGTGCAGAAGTTTTAGGTGTTCTAGTGCATGAGTCAGAACAGGGTAGTAAGCAATTACAGCAAATAATGAAGAAGAATACTGGGATGCTGTCCTTTATGGTGAGAGAAATTGAATATAAATGAAAGGATAACACGGTGTAGAGCTGGATGAACACAACTGGCCAAGCAGCATCACAGGAGCAGGAAAGCCGACGTTTCGGGTCGAGACCCTTCTTCAGAAATGGGGGAGGGGAAGGGGATTCTGAAATAAATAGGGAGAGAGGGGGAGGAGGACAGAAGATGGATAAAGGAGAAGATAGGTGGAGAGGAGACAGACAGGTCAAAGAGGCGGGGATGGAGCCAGTAAAGGTGAGTGTAGGTGGGGAGTTAGGGAGGGGATAGGTCAGTCCAGGGAGGACGGACAGGTCAAGGAGGCAGGATGAAGTTAGTGGGTAGGAGATGGGGATGGGGCTTGAGGTGGGAGGAATGGTTAGGGAGGCGGGGACTAGCTGGGCTGGTTTTGGGATGTGGTCGGGGGAGGGGAGATTTTGACGCTTGTGAAGTCCACATTGATACCCTTGGGCTGCAGGGTTCCCAAGCGAAATATGAGATGCTGTTCCTGCAGCTTTCGGGTGGCGTCATTGTGGCAATGCAGGAGACCCGGGATGGACATGTCGTCCAAGGAATGGGAGGGGGAGTTGAAATGGTTCGCGACTGGGAGGTGTAGTTGTTTGTTGCGAACTGAGCGTAGGTGTTCCGCAAAGCGGTCCCCAAGCCTCCGCTTGGTTTCCCCGATGTAGAGAAGGCCACAACAGGAACAGTGGATACAGTATACCACATTAGCAGATGTGCAGGTGAACATCTGTTTGATGTGGAAGGTCTTCTTAGGGCCTGGGATGGGGGTGAGGGGGGAGGTGTAGGGACAGGTGTAGCACTTGCTTCGGTTGCAGGGAAAAGTGCCGGGGATGGTGGGGCTGGAGGGGAGTGTGGAGCGGACAAGGGAGTCACAGAGAGAGTGGTCCTTCCGGAAAGCAGACAAGGGTGGGGAGGGAAAAATGTCTTTGGTAGTGGGGTCAGATTGCAGATGGCGGAAATGTCGGAGGATGATGCATTGGATTCGGAGGTTGGTGGGGTGGTACGTGAGGACAAGGGGGATTCTGTTTTGGTTGTTATTGCGGGTAGGGGGTGTGAGGGATGAGTTGCGGGAAATGCGGGAGACACGGTCAAGGGCATTTTCGACCACTGTGGAGGGGAAGTTGCGGTCCTTGAAAAACGAGGACATCTGGGATGTCCGGGAGTGGAATGCCTCATCTTGGGAGCAGATGCAGCGGAGGCGAAGGAATTGGGAATAGGGGAGGGCATTTTTGCAGGAAGGTGGGTGAGAGGAGGTGTTTTCTAGGTAGTTGTGGGAGTCGGTAGGTTTGAAATGGATATCGGTTTCTAGATGGATGCCAGAGATGGAGACAGAGAGGTCCAGGAAGGAAAGAGAGGTATCAGAGAACTTAAGGTTGGGGTGGAAGGTGTTAGTGAAAGGATGTTATGCTTCAGTTGTGTAGGATGTTGGTGGGGCCACACCTTGAATACTGTGTGCAATTTTGGTCTTCTTATTTAACAAAGTATGTAAAAACACTGGAGGTGGTTCAGCGAAGGTTTACTACATCGATAACTGCAATGAATGGATCATCTTATGAAGAAACATTGGACAGTCTGGGCTCACTTTCACTGGAATTTAGAAGATTGAAGTATAAAAAACCCTGAACAGTTTTGGCAAGGTGGATGTGAAAAGGAGATAACACAGTGTGGAGCTGGAGGAACAAAGCAGGCCAGGCATCAGAGGAGCAGGAAAGTTGACATTTTGGGTCAGGATCCTTATATTTCTCCTTGTGGGTGAGTCCAAAACTAAAGACCACTATTTTAAAATTGCAGGCCCTTTTGCGATAGATATGAAGAGGATTTTATTTTCAGCAAGCTGAGCAAAATCAGGATTCTGCCTCAGAAGGTGATATATGCTGGGTCCATGGAATATTTTTAAGGTAGTGGTATACAGGTTTTTGCTAAGCAGTGGAATAAAAGATTGTTGAAACTAGCTGTGAATTTGTGATGGTCTAGTGGTATTTTCACTAAACTGTTAATCCAGGGGCTCAGATAATGTTCTTTGGACCCAGGTTCAAATTCTGCCATGGCAGATAGTGGAATTTGAATTCAATTTTTAAAAAAATCTGCCATTAAGTGTCTAATGGTGACCATGAACCAAATGTTGGAAAAACCCATCTGGTCAACTAATGCCATTTAGAGAAGGAAACTGCCATCCTTATCTGATTGGGCCTACATGTGGCTCCTGAACCACAGCAGTGTGGTTGACTTTTAAATGCCTTCTGGGCAATTAGGAATGGGCAATAAATGCTGTCTAGCCAGCGACACTGTCATCCCGTGAATTTTAAATGGTGGAGAATGTTCAAGGGGCTGAATGGCTTTCTTTTGCTTTTAATACATATGCTTTTTTTCAGAAACAGAATTGTTCCTGTCCCTCTTGTTTTCATTGCTCCTCTGGAGGGTCTTGAAATTTTTACTACATTAAGCGTGCAGTATAAATTGAAATTGTTATTAAATGCTTTTAGTAGCTAGAATTAAACAGAATAGTGTATGCCTCTGGAGGTTATGCATCAGTATTTTCAGTGCATTATAAATCTCCAGGGACCTATAGATATTTTTAACCATGTTATAATACATCTCAGGCTTGAAACAAACCCAGGCCCTCTGGCCTAGAGACAAGGACACTACCATCGTACTACAACAGTAGTCATGTTTCAACATCGAAGCATTCTCTGTGGCCCTTTACAAATTCTGAGGTTTTCATCACTTCTCAGTTTTTTAAGTCTTCATTTGCAAATACGTTTCCATTCATTGTTCACTTAGAATTTTCATTTTTACAATGGGAATGCAATACATTGCATTTTTCAGTGCTGAATAGATCTGCTATGTCTCCCAGTTAAAGAATTGGTGGATGTTTTGCTACGTCTCCAGTCCTGGCTTTCATTCCCCATGGAATCTCATTCAACAACAGCCTCTTTTACTAGCATTCTCATCTGTACATTCTTTATCCTATTTGTGAACCAAATTTTGAATCAGACATATGGCAACTTAAAGTGCTTCAGTTTTTAGTTTAATGAATATCCTTTCAAGTGGCACTTTTGTCAACAGCCTTCTGATAATAATGAGAGCTTGAAAATTGCTATACCATTCCCAAAGACATCAAGGAGGTATCTTAGGCTTGATACCTGAGTCTTCCAAATTCATGTTGTCTGTTTCTCATTAAATACATATTATACAGGAATTCTTCCAGATTACCCTCAAGAATAGTCTCCCTTATTTTACCTATTACTGATGTAATGCCAATCGACCAGCAGTAACGTGGGTCAGATACGTTGATCTTTGTAACTGTTCAAATCTCTGACAATATCCCTAATGCTTAATGTTCCTCTGAGCTGAGAGAAAGCACTCCACAGATTTCTTCCCTGCTTTCACTCAGAGCTTTATGATTTATGCTGCTTGGTCCGGGATATTTGTCAGTAACAGGAGTTAGAAACTATAGTAAATTGTTTAGACCTTTGGACCTGCGCCTCAATTCAAGGTTGTTGTCAAAAAGCCCTTCTTCATTATCCTGAAAGTTCTGCAGGATATTGCATGCAGCATATAAAATAGACACCCCGTAAGTTTCAATCTGAATATTGAACATTGCTAGAAAGCATTTGTGCAGTGTCAATTGGTTTATGCTCTTCAGTTGCTGAGCCACCATTAAGTTACAAAATTTAAACTTCCACCCTAATTACAGTACAGTTGTCATGTTTGGTACAATCATCAGTGAAAAACCTTCAACGCCAATAGTTATCCTTCAATTGGTATTAATAAAATAGACAATCTGATCCACATTACTTCCAAGGGGAGTTTTCTGCAGGCAAACTGGTTGCTACATTCCCAACAATACAAATGTAGCTTTAATCCAAAAATATTTCATTGGTTTCAGAGCAGTTTGGAACTTCTTGGATTATGAATGAGATAAAATCTTTTTTCCGGAGCAAATAGAATATTGGATTCTTCAAAGCCAAAAAAATGAAACTGATCTGAACATTTTCAAACCATGTGTCATAATACAGTTCACACTAAATTCAGATTTCAGTATTATACAGTTATAGAGTCATACAGTACAGAAACAAACTCTTTGGTCCAACCTGTCCATGCCAACCATAATCCCAAACTAAACTAGTCCCACTTGCCAGCGCTTGGTCCATGTCCCTCCAAACATTTCTTATTCATATACTTACATGTTGTAACTGTACCTGCATCCACCACTTCCTCTGGTAGTTTATTCCACACGCTAACCACTCTTTGTGTAAACAAAAAAATACTGTCAGTACAAAAAGGACAATAGCACTTCCTGTTGACAATGCTAAGAGAATTTGCAAGAAAATGGTAAGGGACTGATCACTTAGGTTTGAGATGAGGAAAAGTTTGTTCACTCAAAGTGTTGTGAATCTTTGCAGTTCTCTATCCCATTGGGTTGTGGATTTTTCACTGTTGAATATATTTAAGGCTAAGAGAGGAAGATTTTTGATCTCAAGAAATCAAGGAATATTGGGTGCCGGTGGGAATGTGGAATTGAGACTGAAGATCAACCATGATCTTACTAATAGTGGAGCAAGCTTGAGGAGCTGTATCAGCCAATTCTGCTCATGTTTCTTATGCTCTGAAAGTTTTATAAATGAACAGCATGGTTTTTATTTCTTACCAGATTGTTAGAAAGTGACAGTCAATTATTATTATGAATGGCTTATATGAATTCATTTCTTTCAAAGTGCTTTTGCTTTCTGTGATGGCTGTTCAAAGCTGAAAATTGTTGGAAGGAAATTAAATGGTTGACTGATATTTAAGAGAACAGTATTTTCTTTAAAGAGACCAAAGCAGCCCTTTACAAGGCGATAGTTAATGAGTTGAAAGTCATCTGGTTTCTGCTATAGTTCAGTAGGTTAATGCACCATGTAACGTGGTACTGAGCAATAACAGGTCAAGATTATTCTATGTTTCATTGCTGCTGTGGGGTATTCATTTATCAAAAAAACCACAATACCCAGCTTGGCAAAACTCTCACAAGGTGGGTATCTTTGCTCATGCAAAGTGTAAATTGACATCTGCAGAGCCATTGAATGTAAATTGACCATTTTATTCTGGCCACCAGCAAGCTGAGCTCTCATTCACTGACAGTGTGTTTGACATTGTTGGCCTTTATTGGTCAGCTTATCAGCAGGAATTGGTTGTGGCCTCAACAATAAATTTGCAAGCATGTGCTTATGATTAGTTGAGTAGTTAGCTAACTAATTAATTACATAAGTAGCTAAGGCAAATAGCATCAGTTGAACCTGTATTAACATAGGAAGGATAAGGGAATAACAGCATTTAATGAAATAGGGTCAGAGTAGGTGGTGGGGTGGCAGGGGTTGCTGTATGGCATACACACTAGCATATACTTGTTGAACTGAATGCCATGTTACTGTCCTGTTTATTCAATGTATTTCCATATAATTCTAGTTGTTACCGGAATCCAACCCACTCTATAATATGCCAGAGTTGGGAACTCCTGCTCCTGGGCTGGGAAAAATTAGTACAAACATATGAATTAGGAGCAGATATAGGCCATTCAACACCTAGAACCGACTCTATTGTTCAATATGACTGTGGCTGGATCTCTTTGTGTTTTGAATTCCACATTCCCTTCTGTCAAAGATCAGCTAGCAATCCTATGTTTGATCACCAAGAATCTGGTTTATATTGAAGTCAAGCCATAACTCCAGAAACTAAGCATTCCCTCAATTGACAACGTTACTGAGATAAGCTGAATGTAACTCTGAAACATTGTATCTGTTGGCATCAGATCCTTTACCCTTTCCTTCGTTTCCTAATATGACACCAGTTCCTGTAGTTCAGTGGACTTCAATTCATACAAAAATATAGCTGCAAGTCAGATTCCCAGAACACTATAAACCTTGAAATATAATGGCATCAGTACTTGAACCTTTCATACACGTTCTCTCATCATAGCACAGCCTACTTGTGCTTACAAAGAAATCAGTTTTCTCAATCAGAAATCAATCTGCAGCATCACGTTGGAGCCCAAGAGCTTACATTCAGAACTTACAATCCAAAAATAAAAACGCAAAATTAACTACAATGTGTTGCTAACTGACAGAGTGGGTATTGACTCTCTATGTGTCTTGAAGAGTAAGTCAAACTGGTTCTTGACAGGGGCAGAGATTGCAGTTAACAAAAGGCACATATCCATGCAATCTTCTGATTTTCATTATCTGAGAGTGTGGCAGAGGAATTTTACAGAGGCTATTTTTCCGTGACTAACATTGTGTCTTTTTCTTTGATTTTTCTTTGCTTCTTAGTGGAGATTACATCGCCATGGGGAAAGCAATGGTTATTGGATAGTATTTGTTCAAAATGCTTCAATCAATATAAAGTGTGGGACAGGCTAGTCTTTTGATATTTAAGTTCATATCTTGATAAGTGTGATTGTTACTGATAAATAAACCTAGGTGGCTACTGAGTAGGGCTGGGGTTGGAGCAATCTGTGATTAGTTAAACAGTCTGTTTGCTGTCGAGGCTCTGTGGGGAAAATGACTGGATGCCCTGAATATCAAGTTCCATCAGGACCAGTGTATCATTCTTCAATTGCTCTCACTATATTTCAGAGAGAAGGTGCGGATATAATATCCACTTGATGAGATCCTGAATAAGGGTGTCTGTGTAGCTGCATTACTCATTGACCTCATTGCAGAAAAAGTGAGGAAAATCAACTGCAAAAAGTCACATTTTAACCTGTTAATCACTAGATGGTCATTTTCAGTTTGATTGATGTCAAACTATGTTAAAACCATTTATTTGTTAAACAACAAGGCATTATTAAATTAAAAATAACTGCAATTAGTGTTCAAAAGTGATGAGAGAAGGGGTAATTAAAATATTGCAGATGAACTCAAAACTTTGCAAGGAATTACCAGCCAACACCCTAGGGTCATCTGGTGCATTGGTAACATCCCTACCTCTGGACCAGGAGGTCTGGCTTCAAGTCTCACCTGCTCCAAAGATGTGTGATAACACTTCTGAACAGAATGATTAGGAAAACTCACTCAGAGATAGTAGGAACTGCCAATGCTGGAGTCTGAGATAACAAGGTGTAGAGCTGAATGAACACAGCAGGCCAAGCAGCATCAGAGGAGCAGGAAAGCTGATGTTTCGGGCCTAGACCCTTCTTCAGAAAAAAAGGATCTTCAGAAGAAGGGTCCAGACCCAAAACGTCAGCTTTCCTGCTCCTCTGATGCTGCCTGGCCTGCTGTGTTCATCCAGCTATACACCTTGTTTTCTATGATTAGGAAAATATCTTTACCAACCAACACTCTGAGATGAACACACATACAACAGTACTGAAACTATCCTCTATGTCCTCACTTTCCTATCATGATTGACTGTTCACCCACCAACACACCCCACACTTAGGACAGTTCACTCCTCCATGTCTCTGGCCACACCCCACCCCTCATTTCCCCTGGATCCTTCTAACGTTTGTCTTTGTCTCCTGCTTCCACTCACCAACGCCAGCACTGACTCACCCTTGCCAGGCTTCCATGCAAACTGGAAATTTTCTGCTCCCTAAAGTCATACACTTAAATATGGAAAACCAGTAACCTTGCACACATCTGAACAAAGCTGACTAGTTCACAGCACATTTGAACAATAATGAACTGGCTCCTCCAATGTCCTCATATGCCGCTATCTCTCCATCTCAACTCACCTTTAGAAAATTGAAATTTCACATCCTGCCTAATTCAGTCAAACCTAATACCACATTTCGCTCCCTTGTGGGCTCCATAAAACAAAAATCCAAACCCACTCCTGCAAGCAAAGATCAAAAACTAAAATGGAAAAAACTGGAGGTAAAATAACAGGCTTGTTAACTTCTCTGCATGTATACTATTGCCATTGGGAGTGGCAGGAAGGATGCAGTCAAAATGAGTAGACTGGAAATGAGGTGGTAACAGCAGAACCAGCCCAACCCAATAGAGTTCCCACCCAATTCTGTGTGATTGTTGAGGGGATGCTTATCATCTGTGCTAGAGCTATCCTGATTGCATTATTCTCTGTGTTAAATATTTTGTGGGTGAATGTCTCGGTTAACAAGAAGCATATCACAGAGTAATTGTGAAATGACCCTAGACACATTTGCACAGTTTATATTTTATGCTGGAGAATTTCCTTGCTAGACCACTTCACTTCAACACATTTCTCTCCATTGTCAGTCTGTTTACACAACCCCTCACTTTGACCAAGTTTTCAGTTACTTCTCATAATTTAAAATGAATATAACAAAAATAAAACAACCGTTTTGTAGTGAATAGGTTTCCTACTTCCTTATGATTGTGAAATTCCACAGAACATTTTTCATATTAAAGAATGCAAATTATATTTCTTCATTCTCAAGGACTCCCTATGTTTAGTGGATATCTACAAAGTTGTTGAAATGCAGAGTAATCTTTTCAAATATAACTGACATTCACATCAATGAGAAAATCAATCTGTTGTATGCAGAAGTATCATAAAATCCATTACTGTCATTGTTCCCACATGGTTATTTCTATGTGCAGCAATAATGGCCACAATATTTTAAGTGACATTTTCCCTTATTCTTCCTCTTCTCACTCTTCCAGTCAAATATTGCAACTTGGTAGCATCTAATAACCACTCCCTATTTAGCTTATATCATTTTAACAGTGATAGTGTCCTGCACCATGTACCTTCATAAACTTGAGGTGTTATTCCCTTATATTTGTTTCCAGGGTGGAGCATTAACTCTGACCATGAACCAGGTCAATGGAAATGGAGAAATGTGATTTTTCCTTATAAATTAAAAAATAAAGATGATAAGTTGTGGTCTAATTTCGTTGTGGTCTTTTCCAAGTTTCCACGGGGGAATGACTTAACCAAACTGTGACATCTGTGAAGTGCGTTTACAGCTTGTTGGTGCTTCACTCAAGTCATGGAATGATTGGAGAAATTACATGCCATTTCCCACATGCTAAATCCTGCTATTATTGCTAAAGTCAATCTGTAAACACATATGCCATTGCTACTGAGTTTTCTCATTTAGATGACATTAAAGAGAAGCTTTGGCACAGAGAAAATGTTAAATGGAAAGGAAAGTGCTTACAGTGATTAAATGAAGTGTGTTGGAGATGGTATGTGGTTTGTTTCACTGGAATTGTAAGAAAGCCATAAGATGTATCCATCATGATGAATACAGGTAGCCTTAAGAGCATAGAGAATTTGCACACAACAATTGTGTTATTTTGTGTGCTGGAAGATATCTTCTGATGCTTTACAGCACATAATTAAAAGGACTATGCAATTTATTTTGGTGGATCATGATCCTTGTGTAATGTATTGAAGTTTTCTTTTTACTTTGGAATAGTTACAGGGAATTTTCCAAAACCTGCATAAAGTTAGCACAGAATTTCATGCCAGCAACCATTGGAAATTTGAGATCAGAAGAAACCTGGCAATCCAGACTGAGTACTGAAGAAAGGTCACTGGGCACAAAATGCTAACTCTGTTTGTCTCTCCACAGATGCTGCCACTCCTGCTGAGTTTCTCCAGCACTTCCTGTTTTTGTCAACTCAGACTGAGATCTGGCCAAATAGATTTGAGAGCTGCTAAATATTAGGCAAACGATGTATGTCTCACCTTCACGATTTATGAGCATTCTTGCTGCTGTGAAAGCCCATTAACTCAGTGTCCTGTTACTAAAAGAGCCTTAGAGTCATACGGACCCTTCGGTCCAACTTGTTCATGCCATCCAGGTTTCTTAAACTAAACTAGTCCCATCTGTCTGCATTTGGCTCATTTCCCTCTAAACCTTTCCTATCCATGTATCTGTCCAAATGTTTTTTAAATCTTGTAATTGTACTCACCTTTACCACTTCCCCTGCCACCTCACTCCATATACGCACCATGGAGGAGATAATTAAATCAGACAGTGCTGGAGAAACACAGCTAGTCTGGCAAGATCTGTGCGCAGAAAAGCTGAGTTGACGTTTTGAGTCCCCTGACCCTTCTAGGTTCTTGGTTTCGTTGCCAGTGTGTATTAATTGGTTGGAGCTGAGCAGGACTTAGAAAACTGTCATTGGTGTCAATGCATCTGGGATCACAGAGAGGTGAATAAACCAATGCTCATGCTTGGAGTTGTGACTGATAAATCATGCCAACTCAGAGCTCATCATATCCATGACTCACACCTCCTGCTCCCTTTGCCCATTCCCATTAAATTGCTGACCAACCCAGCTCAGAGGAAAGGCATAAGTTCTGAAATGCCACCTCCTGTTCCTCCACAGCAGCTGCCAAACCTGTTGAGAATTATCTGTTTTCTGTTCTTGACAACAATCACTGCATGACCAGTCATATGGAGAGTGTGAAGCACTTTGATACAGAGCTACTGCAAGGTTCATAATACTAGAGTCTGTAGTTTGCAACTCTGAGTAAGAAAGATTCACTTTGTTATTGCAAAAGCCATAAACTGACCACTGACAGCCACGTTTGAGTTACAGTTTAACACTGTTTAGCTGAGATCAATGAGATTTGTAATAAATAATTGGCTAAATTCTTCATAAATGAACATTTCAGCCAGGATTGCTGTGCTCATTTCATCCACATGTTATATAGTTTATTTTAAATGAAATTTGTTTGAAATCTCTTCATGTTGTCTCTGTGGTCTTTCCCCAGCTAGGGTGGAGATAGCAGTGCAGTGGTGAAGGAGAGAAGTCCATAATGTGTCAACACTGCCACTTCACACAAGAATGGAGCTCCTGGTCACCAGTTCTTATCAGTCCTGCAGGAGGCTGCAACACATTCCAGTATTTACTAAAATATGATGAGAAAGGTCATAAGGAGCAGAATACACTTGGTAGATAAGATACCCACCGACAGCAGAGACAGGCAGAACTTGGACATTGATGATAGGAAACTCATTAGCAATTCTGAGCAATGATTGATTGAATTGTCACAATTTTTAGGCTCCGCAATAGACAAGACAGTCCAGCAGTGGGGACGCTGTGGGCAGTATTGACACATTAGAAACACCTCTCATCCACTGTTAATAAAACGCAACAGAAATCCGACGGGTAGTTATTACAATAATGAAAATATCTCAAAACCTACCCTGGCGAAGGGAAGACCACAGAGACAAGACGGAAAGATTTCATTTAAAAATACAACTAGGCAGCGTCGTGTGTCATATGCACATTGTGAACGGAACAAGTGTAGCAATCCTGCCTGAAATGTTAATTTATACAGAAAGGATTTGTGCCAAGTGTTTAGCACGAAGTCGAACGGCTTATTGATCTTTGCTAAACACTGTTCGATCCTAACTTGAACGTGGCTGCATTGTAATGGGTTAAAATGTTCATCATATTCGGCGTTGAAGCAACAGGCTGGGGAATTAATTTTAGATGGTGCTGTATTGTATAACGATCCTATAAAACTCAAGAGTCTGAAATAAACTGACGGACGGCCCTTGAGAGGTCCAACTAAGGACCTCCTTAGCTGTTTGTTGTATGTGAATAGAACAGATTATCAATGTAACAGATATTAAAGGCGTTCCAGTTAGACACTCTGAGAGCTTGTCTCTGAGAATGATTTGCGCTGAGGTGATGGTCACATTCGGTGGAGTTTCAAGCCTCTCCCTGGAAGTTCATTCGATGTAACTGAAATTCGTATAGATTTTCCCCCTCGTTGATAACCCCGCACTTATTCTAAACAACTGGAATTTTCTGTTCCTAGTCGCTTTCCTATGGTTTAGGTAGCGTTTTGTAATGAGATCAGGAAAACGAAGAGGAACATTACTAATTGGCTGCAAAATACAAACCACTAGCAACTTTAAACCCAATACAGCGAATTAGGGTCTTAAAACAATTTGAGTGGCTAAAGTGGGAGAGAGAATAAAGTCCCACTTGTCTTTGTACCTCAGCCCTTTCTTGACATCCAACAGTTTTAACTATTTGAGGGCATTTGTAACTCTCTGAAACGCTTATTTTTTTAAAAAAGAGAATTTTCCTGTCGCACTGCGTGGTTGAAATCAATTTAAAAGTGCCTTCAAAGGAAAGAGAAGATTAATTTGCTTCTGAGATTAACATCTTGAAATGCCCTTTTCTTTATGGCTTTAGACCGTGTTTAAAACCTCTTGACAGAATGAATCCCTACGTGTTTTCAAGTTTGAAGTGAGTACAGTATTGTGCTGAGTGCGAGCCCGGCTTCTGAATGGTTAAACCTCACTAATCATATGTAAATACCATTTACACAGCTCCTGTCAATCATACCAGAGCTCTCCAATGGACTGGACAGAGGGGGATATATAGAGACAGACGGCGATTAGTTTGATAGTGTGGTTTTCTTTAGTCTATATCGCATTATGGCTATTCCTCAGCTGGGATACGGGGATGTGGTCACTGCCGGGAAGGGCTCTGCTCTGAGCGGTCTGCCGGCTATGTTTGTGGAGAGACAGGCGGCGATGCTGGCCTCTCCCGGAGCTTCTCTCAGTCTTGGAGTACCCCCACCTCTCCATGCTCTCCTGGCCCGGTATCCAGGCACATATCCAATTCCACAAGGATACAGTCTCCAGCCTTATCCCGATCTCAGGCACCTGTCCCACCTGGTAAGGAAGCTGTGCCCATTTTTATTGTAGAGAGTTTGAACTGTAGTTTGTTCTCAGTCTGTAAATGGGTCGTTACTTGCAGCGAGAACAAGGCGAGATCATTTTTAGAGTGAGAGAAGTCACTGCTGCCCTATGTCTGACTTCAGCACTCCCACTCTGACCCAATTCGATTCAGCCTTTTAAAAATCTTACATTCTCGCTGAATTCGATCTTTGTATTACTTACAGCCCAACGTTTTGCCGTTATTAATTAATATAAAACGAAATCGTGTTTATAACCTCGCTACCGGTTTAAGTGGTGGCGGTGGTTTAGATTTTACAACAATTATTTACAAAACTCTCAGGAGGCTACTTAATATAGCAGCCACAGCACGACTGAATATACTGCGATTAATGTGCATAAGACATTCACCAATAAAAATAAGAAATACCTCGCTGTCTTTAATTCAGCAAAGGAAGCTAGTTTCTAAATGGCACCTTCACATTATCAATCTTGAAAAAGTTTGTTTAAAATGAGGAGCGTTAATCCGCAATTTCATAGTTTCCGATATTACAGCATCTTTTACTCCTCATGTTAGCACATACATCTTTTTAATTAAAATTAACTGGAAATTATTGGGAACACCTAGCAGATCGCGTAGCTTTTGTGGTAAATTCAGCTAGGGCCATGTCCTTTTCATCACGGAATTTACATACTTCAATGTAAGAGGCCAGGGTGAGCTGAAGGCTGGTATGTGTAGCAGCGGATCAAGAAGGCTGTGTGTTACTCTGTGTGTTAGGCCAGATGTCAACTGCTTTCAGGCCAAAGCTGTGAAGTTGGACTATGTCAGGCCTATGTTTTAAATGTTTAAAATACCTGACAAATCTTCGAAGTGTAGAGTCTCACGGCCCTGTAGTTGAAGCGGTTGGCTTTAGATCCCTCGGTAGGTCGTCAATAATTATTAATTTTAATTTCAATTTGACCGATTACTAAGCTCGCCCCTGACTTCTAGCACAATTTTGACGGCCCTAGACATCTATTCACGTCACAAACAGATGGTGGAGCCGAATTTAGACCTCTACAAAGGTGTAAATAATACAGGCGAGTGGAAGGATTTGCAGATAAAATCATTTACTCAACCTTAACTCAGATAGTGAGAAACTGCCGATGCTGGAGTCAGAGATAACACAGTGTGGAACTGGAGGAACACAGCAGGCCAGGCAGCATCAGGGGAGCAGGAAAGTTGACATTTTGGGTCAGAACCCTCACTCAACTTTAATTGTTTGGGATGTATCCTTTTTTTATACATAGAGAGATTCTTTTTAGAAAAACTGAAAGGGATCTAATAGTGTACTCTTGTATTAAGGTGTGTTGTGACATTAATGCTATTCAAATTAGTCATCTTGCAATTTGAATTGTAAACCCTGTTGCACATTGTCTTGGAATGCATGTACTGGATAAGTACCGTTTTGCTTCTGATTTTTCAGGGGTCCGCCTATGACCTGAAAGCTGGCTGCCTCTACTCGCAGGCAGGCTTCTCGCCAGGCGGCGCTCTTTACTCGCCTTACCGCCCGATAGCGCACGGGGACCCGGGCCGAGCCAAGAACGCTACCCGGGAGAGCACCAGCACTCTCAAGGCCTGGCTGAACGAACACTTAAAGAATCCTTACCCAACCAAAGGCGAGAAGATCATGCTGGCGATTGTCACCAAAATGACCCTGACTCAGGTCTCCACCTGGTTCGCCAACGCCAGGAGGCGGCTAAAGAAAGAAAATAAGATGACCTGGGTCCCCAAGACCAAATCGGACGAGGAGGAAAGTGAAAGCGATGAGGAGGAAGGCAAGAAGGAGGCGGTGGACGGAATGCAGGACAAGGAGCAGCAGAAGCCGAGTGGCGATGGAGACCCTGGGCATGGAGCTAGAGATGGCACTGACTGTGAACGGGGCAACGATGTGAGGACAGGCTTGGAAGGGAGCGAGAGGGAGACCCCAGAAAGGGGAATGTCTGAGGAGCAGGGCGCCGTAAGCAAAGCAAGCAGCGCGGAGTCGAAAGACAGCACCGGGCCAGCGCTCAAACCCAAGATCTGGTCCCTGGCTGAAACAGCGACCTCTCAGCACGGGAGAAGCAATAGGGGACAGGCAGGCACCGTCACTCACTACCAGATCTGGGCAGGTGCCTGTTTCACAGATGGACAGCTTGTGTTAAACAGTCATTCCAGACTGGAGCCCAAAAGGAGAGACATTGCAGGTACTGACCAATGAGAAGGGACAAAAGGCGAGCCGACATCCAATGTGCAAAGTGAAAGTTTGGGCAATTTCCGGATGCACTTTTCATCTGGGAAGATGTGCTGTCTGTCTCTCTCTGTCTCTGTCTCTCGGTCGACGGTGATTGGGCTGGGAATGAGAGCGATTCCACACACGTCTAACTGTGTGCTCAGTACCTAGGGTGTGAGTGAAGTGGGTGGGGGCCTGTAAAAGATTAATTTATAGTCATTATCTTAATACAAAGCACGACAATTAATACCAGGCAGCACAATTCCTGTACAATTATTCCTGTACAATGTTAAAACACACAGGCCACAACCTGGGTAAAGTGGAACTTTTCAGTGAGAACGTGCAAATATTCTAAAAGTCTGCTATCCACACGTAGGTGATTACAACACTGGTCCGGCTACCTTACAAGTAATCTTCGATTCTATAAGCCAACTGGCTGTATAACAGAGTTCAAATTTGACATAGAAACCGAAAAAACTGCGGATGCTGTAAATCAGGAACTAAAACAGAAGTTGCTAGAAAAGCTCATCAGGTCTGGCAGCATCTGTGAAGAAAAAAAATCAGAGTTAACGTTTCGGGTCCGGTGACCCTTCCACAGAACACCGGACCTGAAGTGTTGATTCTGATTTTTTTCTTCACAGATGCTGCCAGACCTGCTGAGCTTTTCCAGCAACTTTGTTTTTGTTCAAATTTGACATAATGGCCAGGTTAAATGCGCAACAAAACGGAAGAGATCTATACTCTCTGCATTCACTTTGCAGGGTCACCGAGATTAAGCATGCAACATTTGTCAGTGTCGGCCTTTTAAAAAAGGGGTTTCAACATATATCTGGGATGTTTTTTACTTATTACTGAGTCCCGGTTCCAGTGAAATCTAATCCGCAGATGCTGACGTGGTGGATATCACCACTATAAAAGAGTTTAATGCTACAGACGGCGTTTATACATTTTTTAAAAACTTTTCACGGCTTGGTTCATAGCTTCTTATGACAGTCCATCTCGACTGCCTTTGATCAGTGTTAAGTTAGTCCAATTTGTAAGAGGCGGCACTGAAACAATGACCTTATATAAACTGCCTTCTTGGAAACCATTTGCAGGTGTTTGACTCCCCCGAGATTTTTGTTTTGAAACGTAAGATGAACTATGCTAATAGTGTATTTATCAACACAACAGTTTATAAGGGAAAACAACCAAATTTAAGTTAGGGCATGGGATTAGGAGCACTGTTTGAAAACAATAAAATCAATCTAACACTCCTAATTGGAAAATGTTCGTATGAAATTACATCTAAAATCTGTAGTTTAGTGAAACGGAAATTACTTCAATAATGCAGAAGTATTTCTCTGTAACATATATAATGAAAACATTGCAGGACGAAAGAAAAGTGGGAATGTAGTGAGTGCACTTTCTCCATCGTCAGAGCATCTTTGTGTCTATTGGCCATCACAAATCTTAAGATTCTTTAGTTTCTAATCCTTGTCTAAATAACAATTGGTGCACAGCCAGTTAATGATCCACTAACTTTCTTCCCAATCCTTTTCCATGTTCAAATTAGCCACTTTGTTTCCAGATTTCATAAGCGAGTGGGGAATGAGCATCTTTTAACATAAATCGGAGGTTTTCTTACCTTGTCATAGTTTATACGGTATGTTTTGTATATTAAAAAAAGTGTTTATACGACAAAGAAACTGTGAATAAACATTGGGCTGTAAAAACTTTATATTTTGTCTAATAAACAAAACACGGGTCTTTTCTGATGAAGGGTCTAGGCCCGAAACGTCAGCCTCTCTGCTCCTATGATGCTGCTTGGCCTGCTGTGTTCATCCAGCCCTGCACCTTGTTGTCACGGGTCTTTCTCCTTGGCTGTGCCGTTCTGACAATGTCGCCTTCTCTTTGATGAGTGATGCTCAGGAGAAAACGAGAGCAGAAGCGACCTCTGGTGGTGATAAGTGTTCTAGCAGCCAATGAACTACTGGAGGTTTGGAAATCTAGAAATTGGAAATAAAAAGCTGGTAGCGCTGAAAAAAAAAGGTTCACGCGTCTGTCCGGTAGTTATAAAACCCAACTCCTTCACCAGTCCTTTAGGAAGGAAAATGTACTGTTTTTACGTGATCAGATCTGTATGTAATTCCAGCTCCAAATGTTGTCAAAGGATTTGAGAAGCCATTCGGCTGTGTAACACTGTTGCTTGCGGTTTCACTGAGGAAAGCCTACTGCCACCTTCTGAGGGCATCTAGGATTGATCAATACATGGCAGCGGTTCCTTCACCACCCACAATGCACAATAAAAAGTAAATCAGTGAATTAAAGATTTGAAACAGGTGAGAGGGTCACAACGCAGTTACAGAGTATTCTTTCACATAGTGTAGTGAAACGATTAGCCTGTTTAAAACAAATAGACGCAGGCTTTCTTTTATTACTCATTCATGGGATATGGGCATCACTGGCTGGACCAGCATTTATTGTCCATCCTTTATGGGCCAGACACTGTGGACTATCGATACACCTTGGAGAATCAAGGATTAAATTGCTAAATATTCCTATGCCTCTCCCACCCGGTTTATTTTTGTTGCACAAACTGTCTCTATCTCTGTCTTGGTGATTTAGTGCTGAACTACATTAATTGGATGGTGCCAGTCAGCACGAGATGCCAGGTTTGATCCTGAGTGAATCTCATTTGAAGATGATAAACTGGACAATAGTACCTTGTAGTTGGAAAATGGAGCAAGGCACTCAACAGGAGCATTATAACTAAAATATGACATTGAGCCATAACAGGAGATATTAGAGCAGATGACCCAATGTTTGGTGAGAGGTAGATTTTTAAAGATGGTCTTAAAGGAGGTTGGTGAGTTAGAAGGGGACACAATTCCAGAGCAGAAGGAATGGCCACCATCATTGGAGCAACTAGGACTGGAGATGCTGAAGATACCACAGACACCTCAGTGAGTTGGAGGAGATCACAGAGGGAGGGAGGGGCGAGGCCATAGCAAGATTTAAAAACAAAGGTAAGAATATTAAAATTTGAGCTGATGGTTAACCTGGAGCCAGTGCAGGTCAATAATCAATAATGGGTGAATGGCCAGTATAAGAGGTAGCAGAAGTTTGGACGACTTCATGTTTATGAATGGTAGAACATGGGAAGCTGGCCACGAGTGCATGTGAATAGTCCAGACTGGAAGTAATACAAACATATGTGTATGGAATGAACTGCCAGAGGAATTGGCGGAGGCTGGTACAATTACAACATTTAAAATGCATCTGGATAGGCACATGAACAGGAAGGGTTTAGAGGGGATGTGGGCCAAATGCTGGCAAATTGGAGTAGATTAATTTAGTATATCTGGTTGGCATACACTTGTTGGACTGACGGTTCTGTTACCATCATAGACTCATACAACATGGAAATAGACCCTTCAGTCCAACAAGTCGATACTGAACATAATCCCAAACTAACCTAGTCCCACCTGCCTGCTCCTGGCCCATATCCCTCCAAACCTTTCCTATTCATATATCCATCCAAATGTCTTTTAAATGCTGTAATTGTACCCACATTCACCACTTCATCAGGAAGTTCGTTCCAAATGCAAACCACATTTTATGTAAAAAATTTGCCTCATGTCTTTTTTAAATCTCTCCCCTCTCACTCTAAAAATGTGCCCCTGGGTCTTGAAATTCTCCATCTTAGGAAAAAGACAACTACCATCAACTCTGTCCATACCTCTCATTATTTTATAAACTGTTATCAGGTCACCTCTCAACCTCCTACACTCCAGTGAAAAAAGTTCCAGCCTATCCAGCCTTGCCTTACAACTCAAACCTTCCATACCCAGCAACATACTGGTAAATCTCTTCTGAACCCTCTCCAGCTTGATAATACCCTTCCTATAACTGGGTGACAAGAACTGGAGATCGTATTCCAGAAGAGGCCTCATCAATGTCCTGTACAACCTCAACATAACGTCCCAACTCATAAACTCAAAGGACTGAGCAATGAAGGCAAGTGTGACAAATGCCTTTTTAACCATCCTGTTTATGTGTGATGCAAACTTTAAAGAATTATGTACCTGTGCACCTAGGTCCCTCTGTTCTACAACACTACTCAAGGCCCTACTATTAACTGTATAAAGCTTACCCTTGTTTGTTGTACCAAAATGCAATACCTTGCATTTATTCAGATTGAACTCCATCTGCCATTTTTCAGCTCATTGATCCATTTGATCAAGATCACTTTGTAGTCTTAGAAAACCTTCTTCACTGTCTACAATGCCACTAATTTTGGGGCCATCTGCAAACCTACTAACCATGCCTTCTATTTTGTCATCCAAATCGTTTATATAAATGACAAACAAAAGAGGACCCAAACCAATCTCTGTGGAACACCGCTGGTCACAGGCCTCCAGTTCAAAAATCAACCCTCCACCATTACTCACTGTCTCCTGCCATTAAGACAATTTTGTATCCAACTGGCAAGCTCACCCTGAATCTCATATGACCTAACTTTACTAATTAGTCTACCATACGGAACCTTGTCAAAGACTTTACTAAAATCCAAATAAACAACGTCTACTGCTCTGCCTTCATCAACCTTTTTGGTGACTATCCCTAATGAATTTTTGCCTCTCTAAAATATCCATAAATCCCATCTTTTATATAATCACCTCCAACAATTTACCCACAATTGAAGTCAGCCTCACAGTTCTATTGTTGCTCGGTTTCTCCTTACAACCTTTCTTAAACAAAGGTACAACATTAGCCGCCCTCCAGCTATCAGGCACATCACCTGTAGTTATACATGCTGCAAATATTTCTGCAAAGGGTCTTGTAATTTATTCCCTTACTTCCCACAATGTTCTGGGATACATTAGATCAGGTCCCGGAGATTTATCCACCTTTATATTCTTTTAAACCTCCCAAACCTCCTTTTCTATAATGTGAACTGTTTTTAAAACAGTAAAGTTTATTTCTTCATCTCTATGACTCTAGTTTTCTGCATCAGAAGAGCTGAGGCTGGGGCAGAGATAGGCAATATTAGAGATGCAGGAACAGACTATCTCAGTGACAGTGCAGTTACATGGTTGTCATGTTAGGGTTAAATGTGATACTGAGGATGAGAACAGGCTGCTTCAGGTTCACATCCATTATCAGGAAGAGAGATGGAATTAATGGCAAGGAAATGGAATAGTATTGCCAATATTTAGTCAGAGGAAATATATGCTTCCCTTGTTCTGGATGATGAATAAAGAGTCCAATAATTTAGCAACAATGAAAGGATAGACAGAGGTAGAGCTGAGTGTCACCAGCATATGTGTTTCAACTGACATTGCATTTGTAGAGAATGTCAGCAAAGGGCAGCATGTAGGTGAGAAACAGGACAGAGGGAACAATAGACATTGCGGGAGTGAGATGAGAAGACATTGATTGTGATTCTTTGGCAATGATTAGAGAAAAGAATGAAACCAGGTGAGAGCTGTGAGACCCACTTTGATGACAGTGGAGAGGTTTTCAAGGAAGATGGTGTGATCAAAGGGTACAGACAAGTCAAAAAGGACAGTGAGAGATAGTTTACCTTTGTCGTGGTCCCATAAGATGTCATTTGTGACTTCAGTAAAACTCCGTATTTTCATAATAAAAATTAGATAATCTGCAGGATTCCTGAAATGGTTATCTCCATAGGAATAAAACACAAGTGAGAGGAAGCTGTGGTCACTCTGGTTTTAGTTGTAATTGACATAATAATTGAGCCTAGGTGTTGCAGCTCATGAAGTTGATTGGACAATGTAGGGTCCTGATATGAATTCTTTACAAAAATGATAATTTGGGTCAGACTAGAGTTAACTGTTTGCTTGAGTCACCATCTTTTTTAGGAAGGAAGAAATGGCAGGTCAGAGGGAAATATATTAAACAGACTCTTGCTAAATTAAATATAATACATTCTTTAATATCTTATAGCATGGAATTCAGTCTATCTAAAGAATTGATAATCTTTATTAATGAGTTAAGCTAGAAGCTGAAATAAAAAGGCAAAATTGTGCAGCTATTTTGCAAATTGTGTCATTAGAATAATGTCATCTATTCATTAGTACATATATTTTCCATTTAAAGTTAATTTAAACAATCTTATCAGAAATAGGTTTGGTATTCATTACGCCAACATTGTCCCAACCTAATTACAAATATGTCTTCTGTGTCTGTGATACACTGTTTCTCATCATTCTCTTTGATCTCCAGGCAGTATTTGACCGATTAGGCCATCTTCTCCGACACATCTTCATTGCTCAACTCATTTGGATCGTTCTTACATGGTTCCAAACTTACTGATAAGATCAGTTACCCAAGTTCCATTCCCATGTGATCCAGTGGTGTGTTGAACAGTTTGATTAGAAAATAGCTATACCACAGCATCTCTGGAGAGCTAAGGAACCTTTCCTTGACCACCTCCTTTTCCACAACTATGTGACAATGCATAGTGACCACATGTGAAGATGTTAGTGGAAATGTCCACATGTTTGCTAATGAGAATTGACCTTCTCTGTGCAACACATATTATAACGCTTCCACTGCCTGTGTGATGTCAAATTGCTTGTTAGGTACCCAGTCCTGGATCAGCTGTAAATTCCTCCAACTGACATAGAGGAGACATAAATTTTGGTGGTTGCTAATAGCTAGCATGAGCAGAGCTACAATATTCCCACCCATTAGATGCATTACATTCCATTGTACATTCTAAACTACACATTGACTTTACTTCCTTGTTAAAATCAGAATAGACTTATTTTACAACCATTCCCTGGGGAGAGCAAGTGCTTCATAATCACAGGTCTACATGAGATCTATGCCTTTCACTCACTATGGTGCTTGGAACTAAAACCATCGAACATATCAGCAAACAAAAGATTATTGACCATCACTATTTTGCACTGTTAGTTTTTCTTAGTGGTTTGCATATTGCCTAAATTGTGAGCTAATTTTCATTCAGTTTATGAGTCCACAAGTGCACATGAAGTTAGATTGAAACATCTGAGCTTTCTTGATTCCTTGACTAACTGTGATGCCTACTAGGCAACTGTCAGGAGATTGGGATGTGGAGCCTCGACTCTGGAAAGCTGTGTAACTTCGTAGCTTTGAAAAAAAAGGGAGGTGCAGTCCTAGTGGTATTATTGTTAGACTATTAATCCAGAAACTCAACTAGTATTCTAGAGACCTGTGTTCAAATCCCGCTACAGCAGATGGTGGAATTTGAATTCAATCAAAAAAGAATCTGGAATTAAAAATCTACTGACGACCATGAAACCATTGCTGATTGTTGGACAAAAAAACCATCTGACTCACTAATGTTCTTCAGGGAAGGAAATCTGCCAACTTCACCTGATCCGGCCTACATGTGAATTCAGCAATGTGGTTGACTCTCAATTGCCCTCAGAAATGGCCTGGTAACCACTCAGTTCAGCTAGGGATGGGCAATAAATACCAGTGATGCCCATGTCCCATGAGTGAATACAAAAAAATGACATCACTGAAAGTGTCTATGAATTAATGATAAATGGAGACTCTGAGTATTCTATTCTCTTTCTTCCTCTCCCAATCATATTTCCCCCTCTCCATATCCTCCCAAAGCCTGAGAGAATGATTAATTCCTTTGTTCAACTGTCCTAGTCTGTGTTATGATGCACTATTTTCTGATTTATTTCATTCAACAGAATATAATTGGGTAGTAAAATACTTTTAAACACACATTAATATACTTGTCACAAATTATACTGTGAAAAGATCCAAAAAGATAAATTCTAATCTGAAGAAACCATGGTTGGAATTTTTCTGTTTAGACACTAAGTGTGGAGCTGGACCTGCAAGTGTAAGGGACAGGTTTTCCTAAACGTGTGGGCAAAACACCACATTTTGTGGGAAGGAAGTCCTATCCCTGCTGAGAACTCTTAGTTCCAGAATCGGGGCACCTTATTTAAAAGGTACATGGAGAGCATTTCACTCTCTGCTGCCCAAGAAGACCCCTCAACCACTGCTCAACACCCACACCCACCCCTGGCAATGCCAGGCAGGAACGTGGCATTATGCTTTAATGATGCCTCCATAGACACTCCTAGTGGTTGTTCTGTAAATAAAGGAAGGTCGTTTCTCCCAGGATGCCATCCCGACTGACAAAGGCAGTGCAGGAAAAGATGGCGACAGCGCCCATGGGTGGTTCAAGAGAACTTACTCCAGTGCCACAAGAAGACAAATGATCTGCTGTGCTCTGGCCCATCTGCAAGCTACAGAAGCATTTAAGATTTCTTTCTGTAAACAAGCTTGGAGCTTTTAGAGTTGAAGAGTCCCTGGAAAAGCTTGAACTCAAGCATGAAAGGAAGCTCAAACAGATCAAAATTAGACAGAACTTGGAACAGTTTAACTACCTGAAAGAGACAGTTGATTTAAAAGTCCAACTATAATGAGTTATCCAATCATATCATGCTTTGAGAACAGTGAAATAAAAGATTCCGAAATATTTCCATAAGTTCTGTGCAGATGTAGTACACTTGACATAACAGAGAGATACATCGAATGGAGAAAAAGTCTCTCTCATGCTGAAATAAAGCTAAAACTGTGATGTATTAGCGGAGATAAACCTTCTGCTACAACTAATGAGTGATGATCTTGTCTTTCAAAAAAAAAATTTCGAAGAGAGAACAAAACTCCCCATTTCAGTCCGAAGCAACCTAAATGTACTGCCAGAATCATCATTAATAATGGAGCTCATGTGGGGAGGAGACATGAGTGAGAATAATCTTTTGAAAAAAAGCTGGAAAGAAATGGAGCTGTAAAACAATTTGCTACCCCACCTGCAGGTCAACGTATTACACAAGAACTTGTTATCCATCCTTAACAAAGATGTCCTCATCAATGAGGGTATTTTCCTATATTCTAATGGAGTTTCCGAAAACTATCTTGTCTGCAGAAAATCTGCCATCCCACTCCACCCTTGCAGTCAACAATAAAATAACACATGCATTCTATACATGAAGAGAGTGCTTTTTGAATGTTTTTCTGAGATTAATATCACAACTTAAAAGACATTTAGATAAGTACATGAATAGGAAAGGTTTCAACGTGTAGGGGCCAGGAACAGGCAGGTGGGACTAGTTTAGTTTGGGATTATGTTGGGCATGGACTAGTTGGACTGAAGGGTCTGTTTCCATGTTGTATGACTCAATGACTCTATAAGTGAAAGAGGCTTGTGGGAGGGTGGTGGTCAAGTGAAAGTAAAGGAGTTAATCATTGATGGTTAAATGGTAATGGTCAAAAGAGGTACCGTAAAAGATCTTGAGGAAGATGTAAACGTTCTTTGTTCTTTTACTTTGAGAATGGTTACAGACCATGGAATTAAGGAGCTATGTTGTAGTCAGATCAAATAGAACTGGAGCCTGAGTCTGTAGGGTCCCAGATGTTGTCCTTTCTTGCCATGCTTCGTGAAAAGTTGTGTTTTCTTAAAGCCTGTTAATATTCTCTCAGTTGAATGCAGACTTCATCCTACTTTCAAATCTATTTCACATAGGATCCTTTCAGCAGGAGAGAGAGAAAGTGTTTAGTCCCTTAATATGGGTTGTATTTGAATTCAGGCCCCACAGATGAAATAACTCTATGAAACGAACGGCACTGTTTAATCCTGCTGTATGTTTGTTTCATTGTTACAACAAAGGAGTGAAGAAAAAGTATTATTTCATTGGAAGCAGTCAGAGAAGATTCACTAGGTTGATCTCCAGTATGACAAAGGCTAAACAGGTTGGGACTCTACTCACTGGAATTGGGAATAATAAGGGTTCTTAAGGGGCTTGATAGGATAAATGCTAAGAGGATGTTTCCCCTCTTGGGAGATTCTAGGACCAGAGGACATGTTCTTAGAGTAAAGGGGTGCCAAAGTAAAACTGAAATGAGGAAGAGGGGTTGTGAGGCTTTGGAAAACCTTGCCACAGAGAGCTGCAGGGCAGAGTCCTTGTGAACATTTTGGGCTGAGACAGATCAATTCTTGATCAGTTGGGGAACTATTGGTTATGGGCAAAGGGCAGAAAAGTGGGTTAGAGGACTGTTGGATTGGCCATGATCTTATTGAATACTGTAACTGGCATGAGGGGCTGAACAGCCTTCTCCTGTTCCCATTTCTTATTGTCTTATGGTGAGGTTTACTGACAGTAATGGCTTTCAGCCAAACTGGCATGATCATTTCAGACTGCTATTAATGACTGATATTTGTTTCCATTTAAAGATAGTAAAAATTAATCCTACCCCTGACAGTATTGGCAGTTGGTTTTTAGACAGCAACACAGAGAAATTTATTATTCAAACAAGTGAACTGAGGGGAAATTGAAAAAAAATATCCAGGTTGTTGATAACTTATTGCAAAACAAAGTTGAACATTTTAATCTCCTGAACATTTATCATTTCATCCGCACATTTTCAGAGCAATTGCAATTACAGTGAGTAGGCATTCACAGAGATTGACAGTTTCTTTGTGTCACATGGTGTCATGTTGCTTGTGGCTGACTGGTCTGCAGCAGTGTCTAGATGTCATTATACTGGAAGTTGCTTTCAAGAAAACAGGATACCCATTAACACACAAAAAAAAGACCACAATTCATTTGCTCAGTCACTACAAACATCAGTTTAATGATATGCCCTAATCGGAAGCTCTTCTGTTATTGACACTGTTAACCTTCTTAATGAAAGCAGCACTGAGTAAACATAATGATAACATTATATGGTGATATTGGACAGCTGGTGACTTTCCATAGTAATGAACATATTCTATCAGTTTTTGTAAGAACACATATATAATTTCTTTGATATTGGATCAATGGAGTATATCCTCCAATCCCAGTGATTAACCACAGTCAATCTGACAAATCTACTCCAAAAGTACCATGAATTGTGCAAGTCCATGCTTGGGGAACTGACAGCATTAGCATCAATAGAGCCATTATAAATGCTTTAATTACCTGACAACTCAAGCAAGTAATTTCTTTTGAGTGTGAAGGTTTGGCCTAGTGCTAAATGGGTGATGTGTAACCAGATTGGCCTGAGACGCAGTTCTGCATTTAGCCTATAAAGAGATTTCAGTTCTCATTAAGAACAATAAAATAGTAAACTAAGTAATAAGCTCAGAGCCAAGTGTTTAAACTTGTAATAGATAAGACAACTTGCATATTGTCAGAAAAATTATGCCATCCGAATTTTGAAAGCAATAATTTTGAGAGAAAGCATGAAATAAGCCCATGTATGCTAAAATGATCAATTCTATTGTAGGGATAGGAACAAAGTGAACCTAGAGTGTGTGAGGACACAACTGTAAAAGTACCAAGACAGGAGAAGGTTATTGTCCTATTATTCACATTACCACCAAAAATGCTGTAGGATCCCAGGGCTGCTGACCTCCAACCTTGGTCAGGCAGGTTGATCCCTTCCTGTCATCCATTGGGAATAGCACTATGCATCACTGAACTGTGTGCCACCCCTTCTGTGCCTGATGACATTTCTCTTTTCACATTGTCCTGTTCCTCTCCATTGACTGCTCTGGAGACTCATAGATTGATGGCTCTTGGTCTGTCAGTTGATGGCTCTTTGCAAGGTGATCGCACCCTTGCAGTGATTGGGACGGTGATATGGGAAGCTCTGAAGAATAGCTGGTTAGAGCTTCATCAGCACCCAAGCTCCCACCAGCTATTGCTGAGATTGCCACTTTCCTCTTTGCTCCCATCACTTGACATGCCGCAACCCATACCAACATTGTATTGACTGGCTGAGTGCCATATGACTATGATTGGTCAGCTGCTCCCACTGTAAACAGTAATGCTACCTCCTTCACAACTGTGAATGAGACCCATGTCATACTGCATTAAATTCTGCTCAAAAATATTGTACCAAAGAAGTCTATTCAACCCACACATTGCTCGTGCTGGCTCTTTGAAGAGCTATCCAACTCACCAATTCTTTCCCCATGTTCTGCACTCTAAGTAATTATCCAATCTTATTTTGAAGTTTATCATGGATTCTGCGTCTCTTTTTCAGTCAGATCATAATACCTCGCTGCACACTTGTCCCTCTGGTTCTTTTGCCAGTTGTCTTAAATCTTTGCACTCTGGTTACCATCTCTTCGATGCAGTAATCTGTTACTCCATATTTAATCTACTAAAACCCACCATAGTTTTAAACACTTCTACTAAATCTCCCCTTAATGTTCGGTAATGTATTTTGCCTTAGACCACTGTTTACAGATACAAGTACTTAATTAATTGTAAAACACTATGGGATGTCCTCAAATCATGAAAAGGGCCGTATAAATGCAAGCATTTTTTTTTCTAAGGAGAACAACTGCCAATGTCCCTTAGGAAAGGAAATTTGCCATCCTTACCTGGTCTGGCCTATATGTGACTTCAGACCCACAGCAATGTGGTGACTCTGAACTGTCCCCTGAAATGGCCTAGAGAGCCACTTAGTGCATGGACTGTAAGGGAGGGCAACACGTTTGGCCTTGTCAGCGGTACAGACAACCCATGAGCAAGTAAAGAAACAACCTCAATTTATCTGTTCTCTCCACATAACTGGAGTCTTACATCTTTCCAATCTTTCTAGTAAGTCTTCTTTGCACACTGTCCAAGGCTTTTATATTCTTCCAGATGAGTGGTTCATTCAATTGACCATAATACTCTGGTTGGGACCTAACCAGTGTTTTATAAGTGTTTAATCACAATTCATTTTGAACTGCATGGCATACCTCAGGCTGATAGGACAACATTTTGAAGCAACAGATTTACCAAAGGTTTTTAACAAAGCTTAAAACGTTCTGTCTGACCATGCATTTCAGGACAGCTCTCTTCTTATGTAGTAATGAGGGTGCTTTTCAGTTTCTCTTCTAAGTATTCTATACTACCTCATGCTCAGCATGATACTGCATGTCTCATTTGTAAAGTCATGACATTTCTTTGACTTTGGAACTGCCCTTCTTGACTTGTCCTGCCTCTGGTCTCTTTATTCCTGCAGTCCTGTTGGTGTTGTACTGTTTAATTTATATAAATGCTGCTCCTCATTACTGCAACAAAGATTCATTTCTTCACCCCGTGCTGTGTTAAATTGAAACTGCTGTGTCTTTGCCAATTCCACCAATTAATATTCTCCTGACTTCTGTTTACTGCATTTCAGAATTTTCACTCATCTGAAAACAGAAGTTATGACCTATGTACCCAAGTCCAGGTTATTAATATGTATTGAGAAGAGTGATCCCAAATCCAAACCCCAGCGGACATCACTGCACACTTCCCTCCAGTCTGAAAAATAATTATTGATGGCCTGTCTTGACTTTCTGTCCCTTAGCCAATTATATATTCAGCAACCACTCTCCCTATATTCACATGGAGCAAGTTTACTAACAGGGAATGCTGGATAACGAGAAATTGAGGTTTTAGTCAAGAAAAAGAGGGAGGCATTTGTCAGTTTTAGACAGTTGAGATCCCGAGAGGAGTACCAGGGTGGTAGGAGTACGCTCAAGAGGGAAATCAGGAGGGCAAAAAGGAGCCATGAGATGGCTTTGGCAAATAGGGTTATGGAGAATCCAAAGAGATTCGACAAATATATTTAAGGACAAAAAGGTAACTAGGGAGAAAACAGGGCCCCTTAAAAATCAACAAGACTGTCTTTGTGTGGAACCACAAGAGATGGGTGAGATACTAAACAAATACTTTGCATCAGAATTTACTGTGGAGAAGAACGTGGAAGCTACAGAACTTGGAGAAATAAATAGTGAAGTCTTGAAAAGAGTCCATATTACAGAGCAGGGGGTGCTGCATGTCAGAAAATGCATAAAGTGGAATAAATCTCTGTGAGACCCGATCAGGTGTATCCCAGAACTTTTTGAAAACTAGGGAAGCATTTGTTAGACCCCTTGGTGAGATATTTCTATCATCAAAAGCCACAGGAGAGGTGCTGGAAGATTGGAGGGTGGCTAATGTGGTGTCATTATTTAAGAAAAGTGGTAAGGAAAAGCCAGGGAACTGCAGACTGGTGAGCTTAATGATCCTGGTGGGTAAGTTATTAGAGGGGATTCTGAGGGACAGGATTTGCATGTATTTGGAAAGGCAAGGAATGATTAGGGATAGTCAACATGGTTTTCTGTGCGGGAAATTATCTGTCACTAACTTGATCGAGTCTTTTGAAGGGGTCCCAAAGAAGATTGATGAGGGCAGAGTGGTGGACATTGTCTATATGGACTTTAGCATGGCATTCAACAAGGTGCTGCATGGTTAACTGGTTAGCAAGGTTAGATCACATGGAATCCAGGGAGTGCCAGCCATTTGGATACAAAATTGGCTCGAAGGTAGGAGACTGAGGGTGGTGGTGGAAGATTGTTTTCTGGACTGGAGGCCTGTAACCAGCAATGTTCTGCAAGGATTGGTGCTGGGTCCACTGCTTTTTGTCATTATATAAATGATTTGGATATGAATACAGGAGATGTGGTTAGTAAGTTTGCAGATGACACCAAAATAGGTGGTGTAGTGGACAGTGAAGAAGATTGTCTCAGAGTACAATGGAACCTTGATCAGATGGGCTGAGGAAGATGGAGTTTAATTCAGATACATGTGAGATGCTGCATTTTGGAGAAGCAAATCAAGGCAGGACTTATACACTTAATGGTAAGGTCCTGGGGAGTGTTGCTGAACAAAGAGACCTTGGGGTACAGGTAATTAGTTCCTTGAAAGTGGAGTTCGGAGTAGACAAAATAGTGGAGAAGGCTTTTGGTACACTTGCCTTTATTAGTCAGTACACTGAGTATAGGAGTTGGGAGGTCATGTTGTGAGTGTGCAGGACATTGGTTAGGCCACTTTTGGAATACTACATTCAATTCTGGTCTCCCTGCTATATGAAGGATGTTGTTAAACTTGAAAGGGTTCAGAAAAGAGCTTCAAGGATATTGCTAGGGTTGGGGGGTTCGGGCTATAGGGAGAGGCTGAAGGGTGATCTTTTGAGGTTTATAAAATCGTGAGGGGTATGGATAGAGTGAATAGCCAAGGTCTTTTCCCCAGGGTAGGCGAGTTCAAAACTTGACAGCATAGGTTTAAAGGGAGAGGTAAAAGATTTAAAAGGGACCTAAGGGACAACTTTTTCACACAGAGGGTGGTGCCTGTATGGAATGAACTATCAGAGGAGGTGATGGAGGCTGGCACAATTGCAATATTTAAAACGCATCTGGATGGGTATATAAATAGGAAGAGTTTAGTGGGATATGGTCCAAATGCTGCCAAATGGGACTTCATTAATTTAGGATATCTGGTCAGCATGGATGAGTTGGACCAAAGGGTCTGTTTCCATGCTGTACAATTTTATGATTCTATGATTTAAAATTGTCAGAGTTTGCTCCCACAACTCTATGAAAGTGATAATAAATTTTGACCAGAAGCCCAGAAGTTGCTGTCAGACATCCTCTGCTCTTTTACAGGATAGAAATTTCTAAAGACAGAAATCTGTTAGAATTGCTGAACTGATGAGAAACTCCTCCTTTACGCTGAAATATTGCCGTTAAAAAGGCCTGAGAACATTCATGGAGTATAACTGAGTTAGCATTGGGAAACTGAGTTAAAACTACTCCTAATGACCTTGCTATCTCAGAATCACAGAATTATTAGGTTGCAGAAGAAGACTATTCAGTCCATCGTGGCTGCACTAGCTCTATTAGCTAGTCCGATTCTATTACCTAGTGCCAATCTCCTGCCTTTTCCCCCTGCTCAACATTAATATCTAAACAGACAAGAAATGTCTTCTTGAATGCATCAACTGAGCCTACTTATATTTCCAGGCAGTGGATTCCATACCCTAACTATTCTATGCGTGAAGAAGATTTTCTTACATCACCCATGCTTTTTTTTGCATACCATTTCAAACGTAAGTTATCTCAATTCTGTTTTAACGTTTGGTTATAGGATGTGAGCTCCATTGCCTGAGCCTGCATGCATTGCCCTTTCCTTACCCATTTTTATATGTTGTATTATATGTAATTATAAATTTTTATTATGTTTAAACAAATGCAGTTTTGAAAATAATAATCCAGAGAAGAAACCTAAGTGGAATCATGTAACCGTAGTCAAGTAATGGACACAACAAAAATGGTCAGGATCTAAACTGCTGAGGAGAGGTTGTTTGGGTGTGGACAGTGCATGTTAAATTCCTAGATAGAAGTTTTGAGTCGGTAAGACAACATGATCCCAACTATTTCTGAACAGCAGCCAGGTTACCTTTGTAGTGCTGTTTCAATGAGAGGCTTGTGCTCACAGCATTTCTTCAGAGAGTGTACTTCAGTCCTTTGCAGATCATTTCCAACTTCACCTGTTTTTGATTTTACACACCTTACTCTATTCTTTCCAGCTGTCAGCCTTCACTATGGATGGGAGCAGCTATGCAGTTTTACTCTGGGCCTCAATGAGAAAATAAAAGGAGCCACAACATCAAGCCCAGCTGCACAAGGAGCAACATTAACAGCAGGAGCTGCCTTCTGCTCCAACTCATGTTGCTCCACAGGACAGAGGGGACGGAAACAGAAGTCCAACTGGAAGCAGGTTAAACTCCAGGCATAGGGGCTACAGACTGGATCAACTTTGGTGGCCCATGAGCTAGTCAGACTAGCCATTAATATTAGCAACTCTGAGTGAGGTCCATTTCTTTTGAGTGCAAGGTGGGAAAGCAGAGTTATGATAGCGAGAAATAAATGGTGCTGTGGGGAGGAAATGTCTACATTTATAGAGGCTGGCTGTGAAAGGCCAATGTATGACGGTGAGTGAGTATGTGAGGTGGCAAGTTCAGTTGAGAATGTGAGGAGATACCACATGAGACAGGATTGAATGGGGCTTCAAAGTGTACTGGTCTGAGGAGTGTTAGGTAGGAGAATGATGCAAAGTGTAGTATAGCATCTGGAAGTGTATGTCATTGACCTATCCTGCCTTCCCGATGATCTCGCAGGGGCTGTACCACTGCTCTCTACATCCTCAGTCATTCTCATTTATGTCTGCTTACCTTACAAGGCTAGCCTCTTCCCTTTGCCTTTTAGACACAGCACTTTGCTTCAGTCCCTCAGAACCACAGAAGGATCACCAGGGAAAAGGCATGTACCCAGTGAACAGCTTTCCCAGGTCTCCTGTCCATCCCTGATTTTGGTGAAGCTTATGAATTAATGTACAACTCAGCCATTCTAAACCCCAACCAATTAAACGCCTTTAATCAGAATCCTTCCTTTGACTGATCTGATATGCCATCCCATCTGCCCTGTGTGATTGGCTGGGAACCCGGAATCAGGATATTCATGTTATGGCCTAGTTAGATCCATGACAAAGCCCTTTGAGAAAATTGGAACCCCCACCCACCCCTGCTATTTGTTGGGTTTGTTGTGTTAAGATTCTGCACAACAAATGATTAACAAGACCAAAGATGATTAAATAATGGAGGAACCGGGAAACCTATGGAAATGCAGTAGGAGCGATGGAAAATATTGAAATCAGGTATGGGATGAAAACAGCCTTTAAAACACGGCATAGCCAAAGCCGAATGATATTTTAGTCAACCGAGAAGGTTTCAGGGTACCAATGAGAAAGTAAAGATTTTGTTCTAGGAGCAAGTGTTGACCTTTGTTTGAACAGTGTACAAGGACAATGTCAGAGAGGAAATAGGTGGGGAGGTAATGAAGTGATCCAAAGATGGTTCAGAATCACACTTGCAACATTTACTTTGCTGTTGCTCTTGTTAAGCTTGGTCTATTTTCATTTTCTACTTACGGACACCTTCACCTAAAATCAATCAAGTATAAGGGAGGGAGTTGTGTTGACTGAACTAAATAGTGAATTCCAAGATCTTAACCAGGCACTCAGTGGTGGAGCTTGGTAAGACACAAACTTATTTTGGTGCTTTGTCTTGATTAGTTTTAAATGTGGTAACAATTTTGACTAAAATACCATTAATAAAACAAAAAAGAAACCTCCAGCTAATGAATGTTTTTGGTTCTGGTTTAAAGTAAATTTATCAGCCTGAGGCGAGTCATTGAAACCCATGTATCTTAATTATAGCCCTTCAGTGATTGTGAATTGCAGGTTGACTCTTGTTTCTGTCAATGCCTCTCTAATCTGTCTAATTACATAGATCAGAGACACACACACACTGCTCTTAAGGATACACAACAGGCAAAATCATAAGACTTCCAGCAATTGTCAGGATACAGTTCTTATTTATTCAGGTCCAATATAGAAGTAAGATAAATGGATAGATGGTTAAAGTTACAGCCTAGGTAGCAGAGTCCCTATGTAAATTTACACTTGAACTCTCTGTCTTAACACTTTCCAGTTTTAGTATCCACAATCTCCTTGAGATCAATGTAGCTAGTATCACTGGCAGATCAATCAAATTATTCTCAGAACACTTAAATTCATTAGTTGCTTCCCTTATAGCTGCTAAAGGCTTGCAGGTTGCCTTTTAATAAACATGCCTGGAGGATTGTCTCGAACATAGGCTTATTTAGAACGTGTTGAATCCTCAATTCTTATTGCATGGGATTCTCAGAGGTGTTTTGGGAGCATTCTCAGTGATTCAACTTGATTTTCTGTGAATCGGTTAATGGCTTTTTAACCTCTGTTTGATGACTGCACCAATCCAGTATGGAATGAAATTGGCTATTCACGCAAGAACAGAAGCTGAAGCTGAAGGATTATATGGATGAGATAGTGGAATAGGCAATATAAAAAAGGCACATGTGATTCAAGATTGATAATTGTGATAATTATAGAATCAAGGAATCATAGACTCAGAAAAAGGCCACTTGGTCATCATGTTGCACTGACCAAGAAAGGAACCATCCAGACCAATCCCACTTTCCAGCATTTGGTCTTTAGCCCTGCAGGTTACTGCACTGGAGGTGCAAATCTTGACTTATTTTCAATGAGTTCATAGTTTCTACTGCAAGCAGCCTTTCTCGTAGCGAATTTCAGAACCCCACCACCCTTTTTCCTACTTGCCCTTCTCATCTCCCTACCAAAAACTTTAAATCTATGTGCTCCCTTAATTGGCCACGCCACTAATGAAAAATGGCTTTTCCCATCCATTATAACTAGACATCCCCAAATTTTATGCATCTCAATCAAATTTGCCCTCAATCACTTCAATTCCTAGGAAAACAACCTCAAGCAATTCAATCTTTCTACATAGCTTTTTTTTCCAGTTCTGGAAAAATCTCGTCTGCACCTTCTCTCATGTAATTAAGATCTTTTCTGTACCAAAATGATGGGAACCAAACTGAATGACACATTTATATTTTATTTTTCTAAACCTATGCAAAACATGACAAAAGCAGAGAAGCCAATTTGGTTTTTTTTACTAAGCAAATGTAACTTTCCAAAACCAAGTGATCGCTTCCACATTAGCTGAATTTAAAGTGATTAGTTTACTATTTAATATGTAGAGGGGATGCTCCTCAGTATATTGCAGCACGTTTGTGTCTTTGCACAAGTGCAAAAATGGTTTGTATTGAGGTGAAAGTTGGCTGCTCAGGGGCCCAGCCTATTCTGAAGCTGTTTAGCAGGAGCCACTGTCACAATGATAATTCAAAATCTGCCACTTGATGCGTGGGATTTGTCACAAAAAAACTTGTTGGGGTGACTTTCCATATTTTCCACTTTGATCCAAAGGATATTTATAGAAATATTAATAAATATCCAATATCACTTTTATAAAAGTTGGGAAAGGAGCAAATAAACACAGCTTCTAAGAAAGTAATTTAAAGAAACATTTCTGTAATTATTTTGCTTTCCCAGTTTTGTTACGTTTTAATAATTTCTTTTTAAATACAATATCATAAGACATGTATCCTGATGTTAAGTTCAGCCTGACAATGGTCCCTCTCGCACGAACATTGTGGATGCTGGAAGAACTCAGCAGGTCTGGCAGTGTCTGTGGGAACAGAGTTAATGTTTCAAGTCTGGATTGACTCTGTTGGTAGAGGATAAATCACTGTTGAATCTTAATAATTTTCCTCCCAAGATGCATCAGGATTAAATGCCATTTTCCACCATTTGGCCCATCTGTCCAGCTTTTCTACATCGTCCTTTAGTCTAATGCATGCCTCCTCGTTATTTACCACACCACAAATTGCATGCATTCTGTGAAATTACTGATCAAATCTCCTAAGTTCATGTCCAGATCATTAATGTACACAACAAACAGCAAGGAAGCCAGCATCGAACCCTCCGGTGTGCCACTGGACACAGGTTTCCAGTCAAAAGACACCCTTCAAGCATTATCCTCTTCTTCCTGCCATTGAACCAACTTTGAATCCAAAATCAATGTCAGAGCAATGGGAGATATTCAAAGGGGAGATTCAAGGAATTTGGAAAATCATGTTCCCGTAAAACAAGGGATGCAGCCACCAAACCTTGAGCCCTCTAGATGTCAAGGAACTTAAGATGAGACAGAAAAGCAAAGCTTACCTCTTAACAATTCAAGACTATAGAAAATTGATAAAATTATAGAAAGTGGACAACAAATCGAAAGGGATATTAGGAAAGCAAAGAGAGTGTATAAAGAATGTTGGCAAGCAAAATCAAGGTAAATATAAAGGTGTTTTATCAATACATGAGAATTAAGAGGATACCTTGGCAAATACGATGGCCCATAGTAAAGGCAGAAGACATTAATGTGATTCTTAATGAATACTTTGCACATGTTTTTATAAAAGAGAGGACAATGCAGATATTGCAGTTGTAGGAAGAAGAATGTGAACAAATCAATGTGGTCAATTTAGGAAGATAGGATGTATTAATGCGATTAGCCCCTTAGAGTGAATAAATCACAAGGGACAGATGAAATATGCCTCAGACTATTAAATGAAACCAGGGAGAAAGTGGAATGTTTGACTATCATTTTTTTCATTTGATATGGCTTTGGTGCTGAAGGATTGGTGGACTGCTCATGCTGTACTTATCTTTATAAAAGAATAAGGGACAGTCTAAATAATTCCAGTTAGTTTAACCTCAGTCGTGGGCAATTTATTGGAAGTAATTCTGTGAGATAGGATAAACTGTCACTTACAAAGACACTGATTAATTCGGGATAGTCAGTCTAGATTTGTTAAGGAAAGATTGTGTCTGACTAGATTGATTAAATTTTTGATGAAGTAACAAGGAGGATTGATAAGGGATGTACAATTGATGTGGTTTATGTTGATTCCAGCAAGGTTTTCAAAAAGGTCCCACATGACAGAATGGTTTCAAGCAAAAGCTTATGAGAGCCAGGGGAATGCGGCAGGCTGGGTTCTAAATTGGTTTTGTGGTAGGAAACAGAGGATAATTGTTGATGAAAACTGCAAGAACTGTTGATGCTGTAAATCAGCGACAAAAACAGAAATTGGTGGAAAAGCTCAGCAGGTCTGGCAGTATCAGTGGAAAGAAATCAGAGTTAACGTTTTGGGTCCAGTGACCCTTCCTCAGAACTGAGTCTGGTGGCTGGAAGGTTGTTTCATCTGAGTTCCACAAGGCTAGTAGGTCCTCTGCTTTTTGCAGTATATCCGAATGATTTGGGCACATGCATTGGAAATGATCAAGACATTTGTTGGTAACACACAAAAAAAAAATTGGCCTCATTGTATTTAACGAGGAGGATAGCTGCTGACTGCAGGATGATATCAATGATCTGGGTCAGGTGAACAGGTGAGTAGTAAGTTGAAATGAACATGGAGACGTCAGAGCTGATGCATTTTGGGAGGTCAAGCAAGGCAAAGAAGTACACAATGGGAGAATAAATAGTGAGTGCTGTAGAAGAAATGAGGGAACTTGGAGTGAAGGTCCGCAGGTTCCTGGAGCATGACAAGTTGATAAGGTGTCAAAGAAGCAGATGGAATCCTTTCCTTCATCAGCTGCAATATAGAATATAAGAGCAAAACAGTAGTGCCAGAACTGTACATCTCACTAGACAGGCCTCAGTTTGCATACTGTGTGCATTTCTGGTCAACTCATTACAGAATGGATGCAATTGCATTAGACAAGATGCATTGCAGATTAATGAGGGCACTGTCAGGACTAGAAAAAATGCAGCATGAGAAAAGATTATATAGACTGTGGGTGTTTGCCATCGAACAGAGGAGCTGAGAACAGATTTGATTGAAATGTACAAAATGGAGAGAGACATGGATAGAATGACAGAGGACCAGTCTACTTATCTCAGCAGAGAGGTCAGTGATTGGGGAGGGGAATGCATAGATTTGACGTGATTAGTAAAAAGATTTGAAGAGAAATGAGGAAACATTTTTTCACCCAAACTGTGGTAAGAGTATGGACCTCACTACCTGAAGAGGCAGCTGAGACAGAAGCCTTCAACTTATTTAAAAGATGTCTGAAGGTGTACTGTAAGTTGTGGAGCTATGGACCAAATGTTGGACGGTGAGCTTCGGGTGGGTAGCTCGTTCTTCAGCCTGCGCAGATGTAGTAGGGGTTGAGTGGTCTCTATCTGTGCTGTAAATATTCTATGATTTTAATGCCCCTGTGCCGATCTTTGGGATGCTTTGTTGCAACAAAAGGCAACCCATGATTATTTTTGAGATAACTAGGTGTAGAGCTGGATGAACACAGCAAGCCCAGCAGCATCAGCGGAGCAGGAAAGCTGACGTTTCAGGCCTAGACCCTTCCGGCTCCTCTGATGCTGCTTGGCCTGCTGTGTTCATCCAGCTCTACACCTTGTTATCTCAGATTCTCCAGCATCTGCAGTTCCTACTATCTCTGAAACTGATTATTTTTGTTGGTTTTGTTTAGTTTGGATCAGCAATCAAATTCAGAGCAGCCAGTGTTTTTGTGGCTTTATACCCAGCAGTGATTAGAATTATGTTGCCAGTTTAAGACACCTGGTTTGCAAAATGAATGAGCCTCTACAGCCATCTGGACTAAACAAAGCACCTTGACATGGTAACGCTTCCAGTGAGTACAAAACAGTGACAACAACAGAAAGAGGAACAGGTTTACCTGTATGTAGTAAATAAACTAATAATGGGATAACTTCACAGAATAATCCGCTGCAGAAGATGCCACACAAGGTACTGCAAAATCTTCCTTCATCACTGACTTTTTGAGTGAAGCTTTTAATTTGAATTGTTTATCTGTAGAATCTACTTTGAAGAGGAATTATCTGTGTCCTGGAGACATTGGCATTTGAAGAGAAATGGTTTCTTTTATCATTCATGGGCTTCCTTTGTACCGGGCCCATAAATCTCTGATTAGACCATTAAGGGATTTGCATAGCTGCGAATAAATCACTAATCCTCTGAAATTAGTGGCAATGAAGCCTGCTTATTGTTCCTTGCAGCTGAAAGGTAATGAATCCATTTAAATTTAACTAATGATCCCAGTTAGTGATGGCAGATAGAACAAGCATCCAGTTCTTTCAAGTTCCCACCAGCCTACATGAGAAGGATGCAATATTATCCTGCTCTTGTATCCCAGGTAAATATTGAGTCAAAGTTTGATCTGGATGCTGCTAATCAGAAGCACAAACAGAAAAAAAAACTGGATTAATGGAGGAAAGAGGAAATAGGGGAACTGTTTGGGTAGATCCTTTAAAGTCCTGGACAGATCGTATGGACAGAATGGCCTTCTGCTGTATGAGCCTATGGTAACAGACAATAATGCTGCCTGTTCCAGGCAGTGAATTCTGATTATCAATTGTGGCTGTTTCAGTGCCCACTGATAATCTAGTCAATTGTTTTAACATTTCCTGGGTAAGAGTCCAGGTAAGTCTGTTGTATCGAGACCCACTCTCTGCCCTACACTTAGAGCTGGAGGTCGTCATGCAGGGCCCCAGTCAACAGGAAATCAATTTCCCAAGCAATTCCCGTGTAAGTCCATGTGTTGGGAAATCCATAGCATCCTGACACATTTTGTATTATGCAGCTGGTCTCCAACAATGCAGGGACCTGAAGATCCAGCTGATTTTATAGCTGTGCAGCCACGGTTTCATGTGGTTGTACCCGTGCAGGGCTGGATAGACCTATTTGGTGCAACTGGACCTCAGGACACAGGCGGTAAAGTGGGTTCAATAAGGCCCAGCGGGACACAAAGAATGGTGGAAAAACTTCCATCTGAAATTGGATTGGATCATTTTTCATGACTGATGCATTATAGTCTCCTGACATATAAATCAGAACTGGCAGAACTCCTGTGATGCAGTGGTAGTGTCTCTGTATCTGAACCAGGAGGCCTGCTCCAGAAGCATGTCTTAACTTCACTGAACAGATCGATTTAAAATGAAAAGAACATAACACAGGTAACCTAGTGGGTGGGGGGTAAAGAGAAAAAGCATCCTTCCCATTTCTGAAGAAGGGTCCTGACCCAAAACATCAGCTTTCTTGCTCGTCTGATGCTGCCTGGCCTGCTATGTTCCTCCAGCTCCACACTGTGTTATCTCTGACTCCAGTATCGGCAGTTCTTACCATCCCCTTCCAACTCCAATTTGATTTAGCCACCTCCCCATCTCCCTAACTCTCTCTCACCTTTGATGGTCTGTGTTGGCCTTAACAGGCTTTGTGCATAAATTATTCAATTGGTAACATGGGTGATTTACTGGTGGTGGTTAGAAGATGAAAAGGTACTGTGTGTGATTTGGTAATGGGAGAACAAAATGTTCAGTTGTGTGTCAGAGCACTTCTGGATAAGAAAAAAGAAGGAAGAAAAAAATAACATGTTGTTTGGTAGCACAAAGTGATAAATAAAAGCATTTTTGCATATAAAAGTAAATAAATGAAAATCCTAGCACCTGACAACTGATCACCAACAACTCCCATGGAGTTTGTTGCATTGGCTTCATTACCCCACCCCAACGGTTCCCTAATTGTTCTGCACCTTTATGCAGTGGCTGATACGATAGTCTCAAATTGAATCTCCAGTTTGCACTAACTCACTTGATCTAATCCCAGAGATTTGAACACATAACAAAGATGACAATACAGTGCAGCATCGAGAGACTGCTATACTGGCGAAAGTAGCATTTTCTGAATGGAACATTAAACCAGACTTGCCCGTGTTGGATGCAAAAAATCCCATGGCACTACTTTGAAGGAGTGCAAAGTTCCTTTACCATCCTTGGAAAATAATTTACAACAACTGCATTTACATAACACTTTTTTAATACCATAAAATATTTAAAGGCCCTTCAGAGACAATGTAACAGAAAGTCTGACACCTAACCAAGTAACAGGGTCACAAGGAAAGAGAAAAGGAATTGGGCTAATTTGAAAGTTCTACCAGTGAGCTACCATAGGTTCAAAGGCTGAATGGCCTCATTCTGTGCTATAACATTCCTCTGCAAGTGACTTCACATGATATGTGCTTCATCGACGATAAAAAGCGTTGGCATGTCCTGAGGTTATGAATATCTGTTTATAAATCTAAGTTTTTTTTGTCTTTTACTGATATAAAAGGGAAAAAAAAACTTTGGTAAGACAGGCATGGGAAACGGCAAGGGAAGGAGGAAAGCTATTAACTTTGGTTTCCGTCCAGGCCACTTCTGAATCTCTTGTTGTTCACCATGCACAGTATTTAGACATATTCTGAAGTTCAGCAACATATGTGGGCAGAAATCAGAGTTAATATTTCAGGTCGAGTGACCCTTCCTCAGAATGTTAAATCTGATTTCTCTGCACAGATGCCACCAGACCTGCTGAGTTTTTCCAGCAATTTCTATTTTTGTTTCTGATTAAATCATCTGCAGTTCTTTCGATTTTTATGGTCTCAAGTTTCACTCCTTCTCCTTTTCATAAATAATAATGTTGAAAAGTCTAGCGAAAACCAGTGTGATGTTGAATGTGCTTCTCCCCTCATTGGCCCAGAGCTCCTTTTGCAGTGAAGTGACGAGCTCGGAGGTTTCTAGCAGAGGACTGTAGGCCCCATTATCTTGACCATCTAGCCAACAGCGGAGGGATTAGGCCTAGGATCCCCTGGGTGAGCATTTCAGCAGCACTGAATGAGACAGATAGGATGAAAGGGCCGCTCCCTTCAGTTTACATGGAAATTCAGTAGCCCTCCCCACTAATCTGTAGATAATTAGAAAAATCCATTGAAGACAGCCGTTTATCAACAAGCCCCATCAACTGCCTAATCCTGCTGTTACCACTTTCAAACGGTATGAAAGACATGAGGAATAAACCGATCAACAGGTAGTAAAACCACCTGTATTTCTGCAAGTCTGGCTGTGCCTCAGGCTTTGGCTTGTGATTTCTTCCCGTTTGTGTTGCTCGCCTGACCACACCACTGCTCCTTCAAATCCGTTTCCCGAAAGGTGACAGAATTTGCAACATAAAATATCTCATGTTGGTATTTTGAAGTAGTCTTCAAAGATTGCACTGAACCATTGGAAGCTGAGTAGGGAAGGATGAACGTTCGCCCCTCAATCAAAACAGATAAATAGATCTTAACTTGGTGGGATACAATGAGCCATATTAGCAGCCTGTTGGATATCTGTCTCAGTTTTTATTTCTGTTGATGTCAATAGTTGAGATGTAAACTGGGGGATGTCAGCCCATCATTACCCACTCTACACAACCACTCAATGGCAAGATCTGTCCTGTTAAGTGGTGATTTGTCTCAAGCCTGCCTATGAATCTTTCCGTGTGCAAATTTGCCTCAGTTACAAATGTGGTGGCAATTCAATAATAATTCATTAGATATGGAGGTAGGCTGTAGTTCAGCTGCCATGATGAAAGAAAACTTTTTGAATTGTGGGAAAGAATCATATAGGGACTAGGTCTTTACTGTCACACTGTCAAATTTTTATCCTGATTGAATGTTGATACTCTATAATGGCTTGATCGACTTGTTGTACATTTGTTTAGTCTAGTTTAGGAGAGATTACTGAGACTTGAATAGCTTTAAATCATAATATTCTATTACATGTTAATAAACTGCGTACAGTTTTACAGAGGTATGTCTAACTTCGTCAGTTCTCCTCAAAATTCTCTGTCATGTGATCTCTTATTTCAGTGGGACATACTATTCAGATTGACTGATATTAACTGTTCCAAACCCTTATATGACATAGGCATTTTTATACTGCCCAACATCTCAGTTGTTTATACTACATTTTCCAAGCAATCAACAATTCAAAATGTGAAGCAGATAAGAAGTATTTTTTCCTCAATTCAATACACTTGCTCAGAATTAAACCCAGGCCCGAAACCTTCACTAGATCAAACAGCTTCTGCAGAGGCAAGTTGATAAATCAGGGAGCATATTTATCTAGGATGAGTTCTGATGAAGCATTCATATCTGAAATGTTAACTTGTCCATTCCTTCAGTGTTCAGTGCTTCCAGCATTTTCAATTACTGTCTCTAAACTTCCAGCACCTGTGATATTTTGCTTTTCATTATCTTTCTCTCTGACTTTCTAGCCTTTCTGTATACCTAAATACTATGGTCTTCTGTAAAAGACAGGCTTGCCATGCAATCCATGATACTTAGTCTAGTCCTGATTAGTCTGTCTTTCCTACATCCTGATCTGAATCAGCCTGACTGTAGAGAAGAAGCTGACACTGACAAATCAAAAGCAACATGCAGCAAATCTCCAGTTCTTTTCTGCTGACAAAAGCCCCAGTAATATTGGCCCAGATATTCAGTTGGTCATTGGAGCAGTGGAAACAGAGTTCCAGAAGCAGCAGACACTAGAAATTGATTGGGAATGGAAGATTCTGATGGACATTTACCCTGCATCCTCTGGAGAAAAAAAAACCTCTTAACACTGGAGAATTTGGAGGGTTTCTGCCTCCATTAAGTTAATAGTTACAGAGGAAAAGTTCGATAATTGAAAACTTAGTTTTACTCCTGGGTAACTGTCAAGATGACCCCCTAGTCCCCAATTAACCGCACAACACCCTCACTGCAACCACACCTTTCATAAGCCCCTCAACTCTTGGAACCCCAACAACCAGACCACCATCACAACATAATTGCAGTCCCTTCCAGAACCTGGAGACCCACCAGTCTGATTGTGGCTTGAACTCCTGGATATGGCACTGTGGCTAAAAAGCAGAACTACAAAGATAGTAATCGTAGGATTGCTCCATGATCTACTCGCAAACTGGGTGCAGTGTGAATAAAATTAGAGCAGTTAATATGCAGCTTAAAAATTAATATTCGGTTTAAAGGGTTTCTGATTCTTGGGGCACTGGCACCAGAACTGGGGAAAGAAAGAGCTGTGCCATTGGGATGAGCTTCATTTGAATCATGCTGGAACCAGTATCCCGGCAAATCATGTAATTAAGGTTGTGGATGGGTTTTTAAGGTAATTTGTTGGGGAGGGGACAAGAGTTCAATTGAAGGGAAATTTAAAAACTGGAAAAGAAACAAGAGAGCAGAGGTACAGGGTAGTGATGTGGCTAACAATAATCAAAGTGTAAGAGGAAGGGGTCAGAAAATATGAGCAGAAACATGCAGCAGAAATTAGAACAGGGAGAAAAATCATTGACAGTAAATTGGCAAGAAATATGGAAGCAAACAGCTTCTACAGATATATAAAAACACAATAGCTAAATTGACTGTGGGATTCCTCGAGGATGCAACTGAAGAATCAATAACAAGAACCACTATTTGTCTTCATGGTGGCCCACACTATAAATATCCCAAATCTATTGGATAAGCAAGGTCCTAATGGGGGAAATGATCTTGTAACAGTCTCTATCTTGAGGGACAAAGTATTTAACAAACTAATAAGACTAAAGACAGAAAAGTCATCAGAACCTGATGACCTAAATCCAATGGTTTTAAAGGATGTAGCTGCAGACAGAGTGAAAGCATTGGTCAAAATATTCTAGATCTCACTGGACTCTTGGGCGTGAGTTTCTGGCGTTTGGATAACTGCCAATGTGACAAGTTCAAGGAGAGAACAGAAAGCAGGAGACTAGATGCCAAGTAACCTGTCTTTGGGGATATGTTACAGTCCATTATTAAGGAAGAGATAGCAGGACATTTACAAAATATTAACGCAATCAAACAGAGTCAATATGACTTTGTGAAAGGGAAATCAGATTTGACAAATTTGAGAAAGCTCTTTGAGGACATGACAAGCAGAGTCGATAAAGGGGTATCACTAGGTGCAGTGTATTCGATTTTCAGAAGGCATTTGATAAGGTGCTGCATCAAAGGTTACTGCATAAAATAGGAGCTTGCGGTGTTGGGGTTAACATATTATCATGGAGGATAAGTTAACACACCAGTGACAGAGAATCAGGATTAATGGGTCTTTTTCAATTTGTTAAGACACAACTAGTGGAATGATACACAGATCAGTCCTTGGGCATCAATTATTTACTATCTGGCTGTAAAGAAGGGACAGAATGTAATTCATCCAAATTTGCTGATGATACAAAAATAGATGGGTCGGCATGTTGTGACAGGGGAATAAAGAATCTGCAAGTGGTGAAAGAGCAAAAAACTCAGCAGAAGGAATTTAATGTAGCAAAGTGAGGTTATATACTTTAGCAAGAAGAATCAAAAGGCAGACTGTTATTTAAATGGAAAGTGACTGCAAAAAATGTGCAGCATAGAGGGACCTGCCTGTTCTTGAGCATGAAGAGTTAGCATGCAGGTGCAACAAATAATTAAGAAGGTGATTAAAATTTTTGCCAGGGTTAGGGTTAGTTTAAAGTAGTGAAGTTATTGTTACTTCTGTACAGGGTGTTGGTGATGCTGCCCTGGAGTACTGTTTACAATATTGGTCCTTGTATTTAAGAAAGGGAACACTGGCACTGGAGACAGTTCATGGGAGATTAACTCGGGTGATTCCTAAAATGGCTATCAAGAATGGTTAGAGACAACAAAGTGTAGAGCTGGATGAACACAGCAGGCCAAGCAGCATCAGAGGAGCAGAAAAGCTGCCGTTTCGGATCTAGACCCTTCTGCACCTTGTTGTCTCAGGTTCTCCAGCATCGGCAGTTCCTACTATCTTATCAAGAATGGTTAAACAGGTTTGCCATTCATTCATTTATCATGGGTGACTTTATTGAAACAAACAAGATTCTGAGTGGGCTTGTGACAAGATAAATGTTGAGAAGATATTTCCACTAGTGGGGATAAAATTGAAGAATTAGAGGACACTCATTTAAAGCTGAGATGCAAAGCAATTTCTGCTGCTTGAGGATAGTGTATGTCCGGACTTCTCTAACCCAGAAAGCTGAGCAAGTTAGTTCATTACTATTTAAAGAGGAGATAGATAGGTTTTTAAATAGCTGGAGTTGAGAGTTGTGAAGAACTGGCATAGAAGAGGAGTTGAGGCCAGGGCAGATCATATACCATCTTAGAGGGTGGCAAGCCAGGCTTGAGGGGCTGAGTGGCCTGTTCCCACTCCTAATCCTTACATTCTGAAATAATTACCCTGACTTTAACGGTATAGTGCGCATCCCTTTCTGCTGTACTGAGCTTATATAAATCTTCAGAGCCCTGAGACTGACATGAATACCTTCTTTGCTCCATCTGCCCTAGTGTGCTACTCAGAGAACCACTGGGACAAGCACCTTGGTCTGTTAGCTTGGCTGGATGAAAATCTCTGAGTCAAATGTTTCAGATCCCCTCTAGGACTTGAACACATAAAAATGGTACAATTTTAATGGGACTGCAGCAACAATGAGACTTGGATGTGAAGGTAGCAGGACAATTTGACAAGGCTTATAGTTCTTTACTTTCATTGACAGATGCGAAGAGTACAAGAGCAAGCAAATTAGGACAAACATTTACAAAATGCTGTTTAGGCCTCTGTTGAAATGTCGTGTTTCACACTCCACACATTAGGAGAAATGCCAAAGTCTTACAAGGGTGCAGAAGAGGTCTACCAGAGCAAAGGATTTCACTTTTGTTGAGGAAAGGGTGCAGTTTCAGAAATTGCGGCTAATTAGATGCCAGCAATAGATACAAGTCATATTAGCCAATCAGAAAAAAAATGACTCAGATTATTAGCAGCTAGGAATGATACATCTGACCCTGTCAGGATCTCAAGCTCCACTGATCTTTGCCTCACTCAAGCTGTACGATACCATTGATTGGATGGAGCTTAATGCGGTGTCTAACAGTAACTATTTTATTAACATTATTCAACAGTTACATATTTGAAAAGGAAAATGTGCTGCGTAATGGAATGAGGTGAATTGGAGAACAGTATAGGCAAAATGAGTCAAATATCCTCCTACCATCGTGCATCATTGACTCATTTTTTAATCTTAAAGGGACACTCTAATCAAGCCCTGTACTGGTAAAGTTCCTGTTCTTCAGATAAGATGTTCGACTGAGGCTATGTTAAGGTTCAGTGATACCATCAGCGCAAGAGCAGGATGTTCTCCTATCTGAAGAAAAAATGCCCATCTTAACAAGTGCCATTAAAAGTTAGATCTTCACCTTGCACTCTTCTAAAAACATTCTTGGAATTGAGACAAGCAACTAGGAATGGGCAATAAATGTTGGCAAGCCAGTGACACCCACATCCCATGACTGAATCAAAAAAAAACCATGAGTGAATAAAAAATAAGTTGGTAATAATCAGCCACTTTCTGGAACTATTGCAGCCTCTGTGATGTATGTATATTTATTGTGCTGTTAGGAAGAAAGTTCCAGGGTTTTGACTCTGTGACTATGATGGAATGGTTATGTTCAAAACAGAACAATGTGTAACTTAGACATGAATTTGCCCATGTGCTTATTCCCTGTGTCCAGAGTCATAGAGTCATACAGAATGGAAACAGACCATTTGGTTCAACCAGTCCATGCCGAACATAATCCCAAACTAAACTATTCCCACCTGCCTGCTCCTGGTCCATATCTCTCCAAACCTTTCCTATTCATGTATCCATCCAAATATCTTTTAAACATTGTAATTTTACCCACATCCACCACTTCCTCAGTAAGTTCATTCCACACGCGAACCACCCTCTGTGTAAAAAATTTGCCTCTTTTATCTTTTATGAATCTCTCTCCTCTCACCCTAAAAATGTGTCCCTTGTCTTGAAATTCCCCATCTTAGGGAAAAGACAACTACCATAAACTGTATCTATACGTCTCATTATTTTATAAACTTTTGTCAGGTCACCTGTCAACCTTTTACGCTCCAGTGAAAAAAAGTTCCAGCCTATCTAGCCTTTCTTCATAACTCAAACATTCCACATCCAGCAACATCCTGGTAAAGGTCTTCTGAACCCTCTCCAGCTTGATAATATCCTTCCTATAACTGGTTGACCAGAACTGGAGACAGTATTCCAGAAGAGGCGTCACCAATGTCCTGTAGAACCTCAACATAATGTCCCAACCCATATACTCAAAGGGCTAAGCAATGAAGGCAAGCGTGCCAAATGCCTTTTTAACCATCCTGTCTATATGTGATGCAAACTTTAAAGAATTATGTATCTGTGCCCCTAGGTCCCTCTGTTCTACAACACTATCCAAAGCCCTACGATTAATTGTATAGGCTCTACCCCTTGTTTGTTGTACCAAAATGCAATACCTTGCATTTATCTAGATTGAATTCTATCTGCCATTTTTCAGCCCATTGACCCATTTGATCAAGATCCTTCTGTAATCTTAGAAAACCTTCTTCACTGTCTACTATGCCCCCAATTTCGATACCATCCGCAAACTTACTAACCATGCCTTCTATATTCTCATCCAAATCATCTGTACAAATAACAAACAAAAAAGGACCCAAACCAATCCCTGTGGAACACCACTGGTCACAGGCCTCCAGTCTGAAAAGGAACCCTCCACCATTACTCACTGTCTCCTGCCATTAAGCTGATAATATATCCAATTGGCAAGCTCACCCTGAATCCCATGTGACCTAACGTTACTAATTAGTCTACCTTGTCAAAGGCTTTACTAAAATCCAAATAAACAACGGCTACTGCTCTGCCATAATCTCAAAAAGCTCAATCAAGTTTGTGAGACATCATTTTCCTCACACAAAACCATGCTGCCTATCCCTAATCAATCTTTGCCTCTCCATATATCCATAAATCCTATGTTTTATAATCACCTCCAGCAATTTACCCACATCTGAAGTCAGACTCACAGGTCTGTAGTTCCCCAGTTTCTCCTTTCAACCTTTCTTAAACAAACTTACAATAATAGCCACCCTCCAGTCATCAGGCACCTCACTCATAGTTATAGATGTGCAAATATTTCTGCAAGGGGTCTCGTAATTTCCTCCCTTAGTTCCCACAATGTTCTGGGATAAATTAAATCAGGCCCCAGAGGTTGCTCCACCTTTACATTCTCTAAGACCTCCAGAACTTCCTCTTTTGTAATATGTGAACTATTTTTTAACACATTGAAGTTTATTCCTCTGCATTCTCTAGAATCCATTTCTTTCTCCACAGTAAAAACTGACGTGAGATAAACAAACATTGGCAAATTGCTACAGAGCATCATTTACATAAGTTTTGATGTAGATGTGAAATAATGATTTAAAATTCATGGGAACCTACTGTGTGTAAAACTACTGCTGCCATGTTTGACAATGTAACATTACATTATTAAGTAATAATATGTGAAGATTGAGGTATCTTTGGCTAGATGGAGGTGATATTGCAAATTGCTTAAATAGGATATATTCTATCTGCTGATCTCTAATTGCTGTTATCTTATGAAATCAGGAACATTCAATATTGATTTTCACTTATTTGAAAAAATCTGCACTTAAATGGTACTGAGATATCCCAAAGCACTTTATGGTCAATGAAGTATTTTTGAAATAGAGACCATGTTATAGTTTTGGAGACATACCAACATGCGCAGAGCGGGTTTCCCAAACAAATATGAAATAAACAATGAAATGGTCTGTTTGTTTTAGGAATGATGACTGAAGGTTAAAGATTAGCTGGATACCGGAGAAAACTACCCAGTTCTTGCTTGAAAAATTGCCAATGAGATCTTTTATGCCCAAGCAAGAGAGCAGATGGTGCCTCAAAGTTGTCCACACCTCTTCATCCTTGAGGCCATGCTCTGTTCAATACAATTTCTAAACATATCCCTAAACAGGTAAAATAGACTGTTAATCTGAAAACAAGCGGGGGAGGCGATGGCCTATTGGTATTATCGCTGGACTGTTAATCCAAAGACCCAGATAATGTTCTTGGGACCCAGGTTTGAATCCCGCTACAGCAGATGGCAGAATTTGAATTCAATAAATATCTGGAATTAAGAATCTAATGATAACCATGAATCCATTGTTGATTGTCAGGAAAAACCAATCTGGTTCACTAATGCCCTTTAGGGAAGGAAACTGCCATCCTTACCTGGTCTGCCCTACATGTGACTCCAATCCCACAGCAATGTGGTTGACTCTTAACTGCTCGATGGGCAATAAATGCTGCCTAGCCAGTGACACCCTGATCCCATGAATGAATAAAGGAAAAAAAGCAGCAAAATGTTCAACTCTGCCTGTTCATCAATTTTCATAGATCATAGACCCCCTACAGGGTGGAAACAAGCCCTTTGGCCCAACAAGTCCACACTGACCCTCACAGCATCCCACCCAGACCCATCCCCCCATAATCTACACATCCCTGAACACTATGGGCAATTTAGCATAGCCAATTCACCTAACCTGCACATCTTTGGACTGTGGGAGGAAACCCACGCAGATACAGGGAGAACGTGCAAACTCCACACAGACAGTCACTTGAGAGTGGAATTGAACTCAGGTCCCTGGTGCTGTGAGGCAGCAGCACTAACCACTGAGCCACTGTGCCACCCTATTTACCAGTACTTATTTCAAATGCTGTAATTCGCAACATATTGGTCTTATACTGAGGAATCAGCATGTCAAAATAGATTCATTAATGCGCCTGAGAGATTCATACACACACTGAAAGGCTGAAGCTTTGATTTGTCCAAACTGGGCAGCCAATGGCAGAAAACGATCAATATCTTTCAAAGGGAAAGTAACTGAATACATGAAAAGAATTGAATCTGTGGGGCTGTGTGGAAAAGGTCAGTACTCCAGGGACAAAAACAGGAGTTGCTGGTAAAGCTCAGCAGGTCTGACAGCATTTGTGAAGAGAAATCAGAGTTAACATTTCAGGTCCGGTGACCCTTCCTCAGAACCAGACCAAAATGGTTACTTTGATATTTCTTCACAGATGCTGCCGACCTGCTGAGCTTTACCAGCAACTCCTGTTTTTGTCTCTGATTTACAGCATCTGCAGTTCTTTCAGTTTTTATTTAGTAGTTCAGGAACTATCTCTCAAAGAGCCTGTACGTGCACACTGGGCTGAATGGTCTCTTTCTCTCCTGTAAGATTGATGCTCCTTTTATATCTAAGTCTTTTCAAATAGCAGCAGAGTTTACAATATGGAAAGGAGACTTGGAACAATCAAAATCACTGAGGATTTTAAGATGAATAACCAAAGGAAATGCCCAGGAAACTGCCATGCTCTGCCCAGGCTGCCAAACCCTGTGAATATATTCACACTGCAAGCCAGTTCCAATCACTTGCTGCTTGGCCATGTCAGTGTGCTGTTCTGCTTGATGAGCACAGACCACCCCGGTGGTGAATTCAGATTATTTATTGTGTAACATGAACACAAACATCCGTTTGTTTCTGTGCCGGGGAAACAGCTAGATGTTTACTGATACAGCTGAGAACTGTTAAGCTTATTCCAAGTCAAGATCCAACTGGGCCTTTCTCATGTCTGACCTCGGTTTTGGCCTCTGAACTTATTCTTTCTTTCCATTCTTTCAGGATCCAAATAGTCTTGGAGTTTCTCCTTTTCTCTTGCTGCAAACGCAGGAGAAGAAGACAAGTTCAGCAGACTGAAGATAGACTCACAGGGATTGGAAGTGTATTTTCAAAAGCAAGGGGGATATTGTTACTTGGTGTGTCAGCATGGGAAAGCATTGCAGAAGACTGAATAGGCATCTCCCTAATGGTTCAGTGAGTACATTCGCTACCCAGTGTCCACTGATCTATACAGTCCAGGATAGACGCAAGGTTCAAATTCTGGCTTGTGCTGTGACAGTTGCATTGTAATGTAAGCAGAGGAAAAAAAAATAAAGTTTCTGTTTCTGCCAAAGATCTGTCGACTTTTGGATGATTTCTTTTTGATTTTTCTCTTCAGTTTTATTTGTTTAAATGAAGCTTTTTTTAAAATTAATTCTGTTCATTGTGATAGTGTGCTTGTCAATGTGCAAAGTTACCCATTTAAATATAAATAGTTATGTCATTACAAGATGTGATGCAATGACACATGCATTGACCATTTTAGTTAGTCGGCATAATAAATAGCTCATCTGGCATCAGCAGCAAGATCTGTTGAGGTTCTACGGTCAGCATCTGTCTTTATATTCATTTGTATTAATCTAGAAAGAGCTAGGGCAACTTAGTGGCAATGGTAGTGAACCAACAGTGAATTTAAATTGGAAGCCCAATATAAATTGGGATCATTGCTCTCATAGTGTAGAGTGAAGGTGTGAATAGTATAACTGAGCAAACTCCTGCTTTTGCCTGGGCTGCAAGAAAAAACGCAAAGTTATAATTTTAACTACAGAGTTAACAATGCAGTGCCATTTTTCTTGGTGCACAGACCTTGCCACAATTGTTGCATTTACCCAACATTTGTGACTCCGATGCCAGAACTGTGCCTAGCTGCAAGCCAAAAGCCCATGTTGCAGCAACAGTGGTCAGGCCAAGACTTCTTCTCAGTTCTGCAGACATCACAGCTCACTCCAACATTTTGAAGAAAGCTTGACTCGGGGTAGGATAGAACAGAAGGCTGAAGCATTGGTAGCCAGATTTGCAGAGGTGGACTGGATAGCATCTGATGTCCGAGGCAAGTTCAAGTTGTTTAGAGTGGGATTGAACTATGCTTCTTTATGGATGCAGTGACACAAACTATACAGTTTAGGATCACCGTTGGAAATGAAGGCTGATGCAGAATGGAGGCCTCTGGTCTATCTGTGGGAGATTCGAAGATTCCAACACATTTCTAAGCCACATTGGGAATTTATCTGAAGATCAACTGCTTGGAATGCATACCAGATAGACAGTGAGTCAGCAAATGCCTAAATGAATTTTTTAACCAGTGCAGAGAAAAGGCAAAGAAAAGTGATTGACCTAAGGTTGAGATAGTAAGAACTGCCGATGCTGGAGTCTGAGATAACAAGGTGTGGAGTTGGAGGAACACAGCAGGCCAGGCTGCATCAGAGGAGCAGCAAAGCTGATGTTTTGGGTCGGGACCCTTTGCTGATCTCTCAGTGAATTATGGATTTGGTTGTTGCCTCTACTGTGGTTTTGGGATTGAAGAACAATCTGCTGAAAAAGCCAAAGCATGAAGAACATATTACACAATGGATGCGGATATGAGGAAATTGTCACAGGGCGACAGTGTTTTTGAGTTTTGGGGTACAAAACATTTTTAGGTACAATATCCAGGGCACCCAGGAATAACAGGATTGCAGCAGTTATGGACTCTTGATAAAATATGTAGAGGTACTTGACTTACAAGGTACTGGGTCAAGCTTAGCAGAAGGCCCAACAGCAAGAATGTGAGAAGCTAGAGCAGTCAGTGCTCAAATTGCAGAGGTATGCCACTCTGAGGAGAAGGGAATTGAGGCACCTCCAGGAATTGCCAGAGGATGATGCTTAGGAGGAGGTGGATCGAGGTGAAAACTCTACAGAGGTACAGCTGTTTCACGGATCCCGTCAGCAGAACAGGTCCAATCTGTTAACAAACCAGAAACATTTGCAACACTCCAGACATCTGCCCCATCAAACGTCGCAGGCTATGAGTGAAGATTGACAGAGTTACAAATGCCAATACACTACCTTTCTGCAGTGTCAAAAATATGGACCATGAAGTGTGGAAGTCTGAGGTCAAAAGAAACAGTATGATCGATCACTGGTTCAACAATAAAGTGCCCAGGTTCCTTACAAGTGCAAGAAGTCAAATGGGCTACGCAGACTAGTTATTTTGGTAGATCTCATATGACTGGCAGTGGTCTGTATGCCAGTGTGTAGCCAACTTAGCAGAATCACCAACCATGACCCGACCCAGTCAGAAGACCACGACAGTTAAAGTACCAGCATACCCATTAGACTAGAAGGAGAGCTACAGAAATTTTATCCAGACCAGTTTGACACTGTTTGGAATTTTTATGGGGATGTAGTATTGCAACTTGCAATGCTATCAGTCTACCCTCTGTGAAAATGCAGTGCGCACATTCAAAAAAGTTAAGGTCAGAATAATAGGGCAGCATGGTGGCTCAGTGGTTAGCACTCCTGCCTCATCAGCGCCAGGGACCTGGGTTCGATGCCAAACATGGATGACTGTCTGTGTGGATTTTGCACACTCTCCCTGTGTCTGTGTGGGTTTCCTCCCAGAGTCCAAAGATGTGCAGAGTAGAATTTTTCTGAAGAATGGTCCAGACCCAAAATCTCAACTTTTGTGCTCCTCTGATGCTGCCTGGCCTGCTGTGTTCATCCAGCTCTACACCTTGTTATCTCAGAGTAGGTAGATTGGCTATGCTATAGTGCCCAGGGATGTTTAGAATAGGTGGGTTAGACATGGAAAATATAGGGGAATGGGTCTGGGTGGAATGCTCTTTAGAGGGGTGGTATGGACATGTTGGGCCGAATGTCCTGTTTCCATACAGTAGGGATTCTATGATTCAAAATATGGAATGGATGAATGGATCAGTCAATCAGTGCTACATGAAATGGACTGGTACAGTTCAGTCAAATGGATGGTTCAATTTTCCAATGTTTAGCCCGAAAGAAGCTAAACTAAACGTTTTAAAGAGATGCACTCATAAGATGCCAACGCCACTGGAGCTAAATCTAATTTTTGCTCTAGTTTAAAACTTTTCCAAACTAGATGTAAAAATAGTTATTTGATTTGTACACTTGCAAAGTGAGTTCCAAGATCTAGAAATGTTTAAAACTCCTTTTCACAGCCAGCTGGGATATATTCCAACAGCGCAGGGACCAGATAATGGTGAGGACTCCACAATGGTAAGTCATGAAGGTGGAAGAGCATGACAGAAACCTACACCCATTAATGGAGATTAGCAGATGTGAAGGTTTGACTTTCAATGAATTTGGGAATCAAATTGGGAATCTAACAGAGAATCCAACAGGGCATTCAGGAAACTTCTTTACTCCGTCAGTGACTAGGTTATAGAACTCACTCCTACAAGATGAATAGCATTTACAGGGAACTAGATAGGCACATTAGTGAGAAAGAAATAGAAGCATATGATAGAGTTGGGTGAAGCTGGATAGGAGGTTTGATGTTCCGTTTGTCTTAATGGAAGAAAGCTCCACTAAAAGGCTAGTATTTACTCAAAGCTAACTGCAAGGGAAAATGTGCCACGTTTAGTGAAGTGCTACAATATAGCTAATCTAACTGGAAAGTTATAAGCAATCCACTAAAGTTCCTGCTTTGGAACTGGAACCTGGAGAGACAACCACTGATAAAGCTCTTTAAATTAACATTAGGATTTCAGATTTAAATTTGTACATGTAACAAAATAAATCAGCCTGAAACAATGACACCCCCTGCTGGTGTGTGGTTTGGTTTTATAATTGAGCTTCTCCACTGCATGGCAGCACCTGAACGTTGAGGAGAAATCTTTCTGTGATATCAACGATTATAAAATGTACTTTCTAGTATATTGCAGACGAAAAGTCTGAGAAATCTGCAAACCATAATTCACAACAGTGGTTAAAGTCTATTGGATTGTTTGGACCAAGTCATCAAATGACAACTTCAAATACAAAATAAACGTCATTTGTTTCATTATTCTGTTGAAAATTCCATGTTGTACGTAAATGTTAGTCCAAGGTGACTGCTATTCTGAGAAATTTCTTCACTGAGATGTTGAACAATTGTCCTATTTGCCTTCTCAGACGTAAGTTAAAGATCCTAGAGTGATTTGGAGCATCCTGAGGCTGTGAAAAGTGATGTATAAATCAAAGTTTCTTTGTCTCATTGTCTAGAGATGAGTACATACACAAAAGGTTCACGTTTGTCATGTGACGACTTGGCTTTAGAAAAGTAGCAACTTCTGAGCCAATTTCCTAAAGCTAGGACATGGCTGACACTTGATACTGTTGTGAGCAACCAAAGTGAATACTTCCATAAATTTGAATTGCTGACCTTAGCTTCTGACAGAGGGAACACTATAGACCATGACATCATGGCAATTATTTGTGTGTTTTACATGAGTAAGACACAGGCACAACAGTGCACCTATTCAAGCCTATTCGTGCTTAGATTTGGTTGTTTGTTTTATGTGATGATAAAGGCCTTTAACATTGGAACACAGGCAATTATTATGTTAATATGCAAGATTTAGTTAACGACTTAATAGTAAAGGAATATTTATCTTAAAGTAATCAAAGTCAATGTCATATTTGTAAGAGACAGTCCTAAGGGTTGAATGATGTGACCAAAGATGAATCTTTAAGTAAGAAATGGTTACGGTCAAGGCCATCTTCTTGATACATTTGAAGGGAGTTTGGTCTGGTCCATAACAGATTGTTGTTTTTGATGATGCAGACTAGATGGGCCAAAGGGCCTTTTCCGTACTGTAGATCTCTATGATTCTATGGGCAATGAATAGTTAAGGGGCACTGTGGGCAGTCGGGGACTGGTGCTTTGACAGTCATAACTGGTGGTAAGGTGTCCTGAAAGATTGGGTAGGAAGTACAGAGTGCAGGAAGGATTAATTTAGAGGGATGAAGTAGGAGACCGTGAGTGAAGAAAAATGCTGCATTCAATAATGAGAGTGGTAGATCCTGAACATTGGTAGGTGGTAGGTCCAATGGCAGATTTACAGTGCATGTAGGGCAGCAGAGAGAAGATGGTCGCACATACCCTTACAAAGCACAGAAAGTATTTAGCTAAAACTATAGATAATGATAGGAAATGTTCATAAAATAATATAGCTTAATAAACACCCAGTGGATATCCTAAAATGGTGAGCTCAACTCAACAAATAAAACAATGCAAGACCATAAAATTAAACAAAATATCATACTAAAGTGCCAATAGTAGTATAGATTCAAGAGACTGGGAAGGATATGAAGATCCACAAAGAAAATCAAAAAGGACATGAAGAACAGCATAAAGGAATACATTAAAATACATGAGGGATATTAAGATTAAAATAAGGTTTGCAATTACTCGAGAAGAACAAGGGTTGCAAAAGGTAGCACAACCTTGTAAAAACACAGGCAGGTAAAGGTGAAAATCAAAGTAAAGAAGTGGAGGACTTGGTGAAAAATTAAATAAGGGCAGGTTTTCCAATGGTCAGACAGTTGTTTTTCTAGTATATATAGGATATGCACATGGAGTCTCTGCAGAATCCTCATTGTAGCAGACTCTGAAAGAATTACCTGGGAAATAGAATTTTCCTCCAGGCAATTTCTCTCCGCCTGCAACCTGCAATGGTTCTGATGAAATTAAGTAAAATAGTTACTCAGGAAAAGTTAGACAATCAAATACATAATCAAATACATAATCTGGTTCTCTAATAAACGCTCTGAAAAATGTTTTACGAGTGCCTCATTTAGGCTACTACTGCAAATCCGATTTTTCCAGTCCTTATGTAGATGAAAGTTACCTATGACTATTACCCTCTCTTTACCCAAACAGCCATTATTTCTTCTTGTAAATTTGTCACAGATTATGCTTACTGTTAGAGAGCCCATAGACCATTCCCATTAGTGACTACTTTCCATTGCTACAGCTCAATTCCACCCAAACCAATTCCACATTCTGATCTCCAGAACTAAAGTGATCTCAAATGTTAGTACAAGCACCACACTTGGTTAACCTCCACTTTGGTTCCTACTCTTCTTGAATGTAATTTAATCTTCAATATTCAGGATCCAATCCTTGCCATCCTGCAACTATTTCTCAGTAATGGCTATTAGATCATATTTATTTACCTCAATGTGTGTTAACTGTATTGTGAATCTTTGGTAAATGGGTGAGGTGCTTCCTTATATTTTTAGACAATATACAAATTGGTGGTAAAATGAATAAAATATATAGATGGCAACATAAATAAGTGAATAATATAATTAAGTAATTGATTAAAACTCATTAATGATGGAGGACAGGTGATCGGCCAATGTTGTAACATGCGTGAGTTCCTCGGTACAATTAAGATTGAGGATAAATATACCTCCAGTAAGTGGTGAAGTTCCTACTTTAGGGACTGAAATTTCCCCTTCTCTGTAATTAAGGATGCCCTCAACCACATCTCCTCCATTTCCCACACTTCTGCCCTCAAACCCCTCCCCCCAACAACAATAAGGATAAAGTCCCCTTAGTCTTCAGATACCACCCAACCAACCTCTGAATACAACGCATCATCCTCCGATATTTAAATCACCTACAATCAGACCCCACCACCAAACAGATATATCGTTCCCTATCCCTGTCTGCTTTCCACAAGGACTGTTTGTTCCGCAACTCCCTTGTCAGCTCCACACTCCCCACAAACTTCTCCACCACACCCAGTACCTTTCCCTGCAACCGCAAGAGATGCTACACCTGCCATCACACCTCCCCTCTCACCTCTGTACAAGACCCCAAACAATCCTTCCAGATCTGGCAGAAATTCACCTGCATTTCATCCAACCTGATCTATTATATCCGTTGCTCCCGATGTTGTCTCCTCTGTATCGGGGAGACCAAACGCAGTCTCGGGGACCAGTTCATGGAGCATCTGCACTCTGCATGTACCAATCAACCCAACCTTCCAGTTGCCATCCATTTGAATACCCCCTCCCACTCCTCTGGTGACATGTCCATCCTTGGCCTCCTCCACTGTTACAATGAGGTCAAACGTAAACTGGAGGAACAACACCTGATATTTCGCCTTGGGATCTTACAGCCCAATAGCCTCAACATTGACTTCACCAGCTTCAAAATCCCTCTAACCCCAGCCTTATTCCATGAGCAGCCCACCCCCTACCCCTCACCTCTGTGACCTGACCTAACCTGTCCATCTTCCTACTCACCTAAACACTCCACCCTTCCCGCGGACTGATGACAATAATCCCTGACCTGCATCCATCTATCACCATCTCACATACCCCTCCCCCAGCCCCACCCACTCCCTCTATTTAGTTCTGGGCTCCCCTCCCCCTCCCCAGTCCTGATGAAAATCTCGGCCGAAAACATTGACTTTCCTGCTCCTTGGATGCTGTCTGACCTGCTGCGCTTTTCCAGCCTCACATCAATTGACAGTGGCGAAGTTCAAGCAGCTCTGACTTAGACTTTATGAGTTGGAGGCTAAGCTACAGACACTACAATGTATGAAGAAGGGGAAGGTTATTTGGATTCTTTGTACCAGGAGGCAGTCACAAAGTTTAGGATAAGATCTCCTGATCTGGTCAGTGGTCAAGGAAAGGAGGGTCTGACTGTGGGTAAGGCTGGTAAGGCTATTCAGAGTGCAGGAGTGTCTGACTCTGAAGTTGTACAAAGCGTTTGAGATTCTTTTAGCTGGGTTGAGAGCTGGGCTGCACAAACTGACCTGTCGAACATTTCCAGTATTTTCTCCTTTCACTTTGCTTTTTTATACTTGCAACAAAAAAATCATGAGATTGTTTCCTGGAACGTACTCTTTGAGAAATAATGGAGTAAAATGAGCTAATTTTGTAGAGTAGAAGCAAAATACCACAGACACTGAAAATCTGAATTAAACAGAGAAACTATTGGAGGAATTCAACAAGTCTGGTGTAATCCATGGTGGGAGAACCAAGTTAATACTTCAAGTTCAATGTGACTTCTTCAGAAATCGAAGTTCTGATAAGGTTATATTGGACTAAAATGATCAGTTTCACTCTCATAGTGAGTTAATTTTCAACATGCATACATAAAGTAGAAGGGTTAATTATATGATGCCTGAAAAGTCTAAGGCTGAGATTTTCCCCTAATAAAAACGGAAAGAACTGTGGATGCTGTACATCAGGAACAAAGACAGAAGTTGCTGGAAATGCTCAGCAGATCTGGCAGCATCAGTAAAGAAAAAGTCAGAGTTAATGTTTCAGGTCCGATAACCCTTCCTCTGATTTTTTTCTTCACAGATGCTTCCAAACCTGCTGAGCTTTTCATGAGATTTTCCCCTCCCTGGAGGTGGGGAGAGAGATGGTGTAAAGGAGAAATAATTGGGCAAGTTTGTTCTTGACAGGAACACACACCACCTCTGCAATTAAATGCTGGGCAAGAAGGTCGATGGGTGACTTCATTTATATCCAGAAGTATTCTTACACTCAACTGAGTTTTTTTTTCCATCGGTAAAAGGGCTGATTTCCGTGTTGGGTGCTCCTGTCGGTCATTAGAGGGAGCTCATCTCAACAAAAAGAAATCATAGACTCTAAGTTAGTGGTGAACTGCATCAAGCTAAGAGGTGACTTCAGCAATTCTGACTTTGTTTAGCTGGCTAACACAACCAGTTCGTGTTCCAGCTCTTGCAAACTGCAGCTTGGTAGTTCGGTCTCACCAAAGCAGTTTACAATTATATCAAGACTTCTGTATTCCAGTACTTCAATTCCTTTGCAATAAAGGTCAACATGACAGTTGCTTCCCTAATTGAATCCTGGATTAGCTTTCTGTGTTCTTTGTATGTGGTTTCTGTGAACATCAACACTCACAATGTTCATACCTTTTTAAAACAAATCTGCTTTTATATTCTTACGATCAAAGTGAATAATCTCGCACTTCTTCATATTGTACTCCATCTGCTGTCTTATTAGCAAATTACTGCACTTAACATGCCTAAACGTATTTGTAGCCTCTTTGTAATCATCTGTGGTAATTTTTGATCTACTAATTACCCATCAATAAATTTCCTGTGCTTCCAATTGATGAGTGACTTTCTTGACTCAGCGACGATTAAAATCCTTAAATGGTCAATTAATGACCACTTATGAGACTCTAACTGCCACCTACCCATTTATTGTCAGGAAAGGTGGTTAGTTTCCCATCTGACAAAACGTGTCTAGCTACCTGGTGATTTGGTGGGGCCTCTGATTGGGAGCAATCTGAGATATATATGTGGACAAATGGGTTTCCTCTGAAAGCCATTCCCTGTCCTGCCTCCAACCCTACTGACCCCACTAACAAAGAGATAATATACCCACATTTGCTGATAATACAAAGATAGATGGGAATGTTACAAAGAGGCTACAAATACATTTAGGCATGTTAAGTGCAGTAACTTGCTAATAAGACGGCAAAAGGAGTACAATATGAAGAAGTGCGAGATTATTCACTTTGATCGTAAGAATATAAAAGCAGATTTGTTTTATAAAGTTATGAACATTGTGAATGTTGATGTTCACAGAAACCACATACAAAGAACACAGAAAGCTAATCCAGGAATCAGTTGGGGAAGTAACTGTTATATGACCTTTATTGCAAAGAAATTGGAGCACTGGAAGACAGAAATCTTGATATAATTGTAAAGTGTTTTGGTGAGACCAAACTACTAAGCTGCAGTTTGCAAGAGCTGGAACACGAACTGGTTGTGTTAGCCAGCTAAACAAAGTCAGAATTGCTGAAGTCACCTCTTAAATTGATGCAGTTCGCCACTAACTTAGAGTCTATGATTTCTATTTGTTGAGATGAGCTCCCTCTAATGACCGACAGGAGCACCCAACACGGAAATCAGCACTTTTACTAATTGAGCTAAACACAATTCCAGAAACAAGTTTGCCGAATTTATCTCACACCAGCACTCGGGTGGTTTTGGCTAAAAGAAAGCACATTAGATAAGGTTAAATGCAGTACTCAATAGTGATGTATTTTGATTCTAGAAAAGATACCAGCAATAAGTACACAAACCAAAACTTTTTCATACAATATAAGTCAAAGAAAGATAACAAATAACTGGTTTGATTCTAATTCTATTAATGTAATAACACATGATAATCCAGAGATGGATGGGTTCCAGAATAAAAGACATGGAGATGGATTTCAAAACAATTGCACAATATAACTTGACTTCCCCTGGGGAAATTTACAGGGTAGGTTGCAACACTGGTTTTGCACCTGCAGAACTTTATTCTCCACTGCTGTCACTGGAGAGTGACAAGCTGGATGTAAAACTGGTGTTCCAGCCAATCTTAGGGTTTTCTAATCCAGGTTAACAATATCTTCTAAAAATGAAACAATGGTAACAATTAGGGCACTTCATATAACATTCCTCTAATTTTTGTAACGGGTACTATCTTGTCTAAAACAGTTAGTAATTCAATTAAAAGAGGAGACACAAAAATATCATACAACACTGATCAGTTGCATGCTATAGTATTTCTAAGTTCTAATCATTGGGAAATGATTCCATAAAGTCAACAGGAATGATGCCAAGAAATTTAACAGGCAGATTATACAGTGTATGATGCATGCAAAACAATTTGACTTTTATTATGCAGTCATTTTTAGACTAAAAAGATGATTGAATGTATTTTGAACCTAGTAATAAGGGTTAAATCTTTCTTTTTTGTATGAATGTCAATTTTATTGAGTTTCACAGCGGGTTTTATTCCATGAAGTGTGGCATGTTTTCTCGTCCCAAACTGATTTCATTAACTGCCTACCCTGGCCCTCTGGTGACCCTCTGATCCAACGCTAGCCCAATTCTACACCTTGCATACCTGGATGAATTCACAACTGCCAGGATATCCTGGAATGGACGTACGTCCATGACATGGCACCATCTTTAAAAGGCCATCATGGACCAGGACAAGCAATGGAGTCAGTCTGGAGCTGTCCTACACAGTTTTGACATTTGCCCGGTATGTGGTATAGAAAGAGAAACGGTGCATTGATTTGGTAAAAGGGACCTGGAATTCTGGTGGGTGGGGTTGTCCAGATGAGGGATATTCTCTTCCAAGGGGACTGGCACAGCAGGCCATGACTCTAGATCATGCCAGCACGGCCAGGGCTACCACCTGGGTCCATGTGCTGTCTGTCATCTGCAGAAATGCCTTGCAGTGTAGAAAGAAGGTCAATGACTTTCTCTGCTCCATCAGGGTAATGCCACCATCTTCTCTCTGTTACTACACCCACATCCAATCATGATCTACCACTCTCACTATTGCATGCAACAACTTCCCTCCCTTCTTCTCACCCGGCCCAGCACCCCACACCACTAACCCTGTGTAGCTTCTGCGATGCCTACGCATTTGCTTGGATAAGTCATCATTTGCTCCTCCACCTGCATCAACACTATTAGCTGTGCCAGCCACTTTCATCTCCCTAAATACCTCCCTTTCTCTTATTCCAGGAGAAAATGGTCTACAGTAGGGTAGAAAACATCAAGACAAGATGATGGTCCTTATGAGGAGAAAATCCTGCCTATGACTCCTCCCCTCCAAGGGGCCAAATGATTGCGTCCAAGCCCTTGGACTGGTATTGGAGGCAATCCTTGAACTCCTGTGCTGACACCCCTTGAATGAGGTCTGTCTCCCTTGACTGAGGTTTACTGACAACCATGACAAGTTTCCTGGTTTTGTATCTGCACTAAATGGTATGATGATGCAAAAGTACTGTGAGCCTGGTATATCTGGCTGAGGTGCTAAAATGTGAAAATGCAAAGTGAGACAAGGCCGGGAGGCTGTGTACATCCCAGTTGGCTCAAAGAGTAACAAGAGCACACAAAGGGAGCATGCAAACAGCTGAGATACAGCCTGGTCCAATCTGTGTCCTAGGTGTCTGTCTGTGCATGCGAAATGTCTGTGCAACAGCATTACAGTAATAGTTGCCGGTGTGCCCCAAAGTACATCTTTAGAGTCCAGATGTGTACCATAAGTGGATCAGAGATGTGTCACGATGATTCAGAGAGGCTGGCAACTATTCCAAGCCAAAGTTCGTGGATGTGGGTGCATGTGGCTGGTGTCCATGCGGCCCTGAGATGTTAGTGCCAGGTGTCCAAAATGGAGGGCTGGAAGGACAAGCAATGAGCTGGAGTTGTCATGTACCCACGCTGACTTTTGTGTCAAGAATTCTCAGCATCTCGGCAGGTGTTAAGATAAGAAGTTAGTAATAATGGGTGAGAATCTCGTCTTAATGTCTGGAACCAAGTTGGAAAATGCAGTTGATCGCTCTCAATGTTGAGAAATGGTTGACTGGACTTTTCATGTGATTTCTTCCTGATTTTTCAGCATGACCCATATCATTCAGGCCCCTATAAGGTTCCATTCTGTGATCACTGGTTCAGCTCTTGCCTATCACTCTCACTCATGGTCTTAGTGCCATGTTAACTTCACTGGTGTTGAACTGTTTCATTCCATTGAGAGACAGGAGAGAGGGAAATGTTCCAGCAACAAATGTGGGATGTTTGTGTATTTTTGTTCAATAACTAGACATTTTGTCCAGCTGGGGTCAACATTCACAAGGAAATATAGCTTTCAAATGGTGACATTAGGTGGGTAAATATTTACTATAATATTTGTTATTTTAATGGGTATAAGGGCGCATTTAAAATCAATGGATTGAGAATAGCTGAAGTCAAATATTACTAAAGTCCATATTTAGATTCATAGTTTGAAAGATACCCAGGGTAAAGATGAGATCCCGTTCTTGAAGCATATGTTGAGCTAAGCATGAAACCAATGACAGAGAGGTCAGTATGATTATTGAAGGTATTCCACGGGTAATTCAGAGCCACATTTACACCAGTCGCTTTGCTGTTGTTTTCATTCATTTTGTTCTGTTTTTGATGTACATCATCCACTTTCTGAGTCAGGACATCGTTGCCTAAAATCAATGCCACTTCATAAACATTTCATTCATTGTTTTTGGACGTACTGAGATTGTAACCTTTAAGAAAGCATTTGTCAGCTGACACTGAAACTGTAAGTTTCTAATATTTAATACTCAAGCACTAATTTCCACTCAACCTGTGTCTATCCCAAGCACAGACTGGAATCTTCTGTATGACTCAACTATCCAGGATAAATCTATGGAACCAGTGGTTAGCGTGTAAATTTTAATGGGTGTAAGGTGCCTTCTGGGAATATGTTACGGAGCAGTTAGCATCCCTCAATGTCTACTGGTCTCAATACTCGTAAGTGGCAAGTTAAGTCTCTTTTAAATCAGAAGTCGAAGCATCCTAAAATGCAATCTTCCAAAGCGCAACAGCTTCCAAAACAATCGCATTCTCCTGAATCGTCACCTCCTGAACAACACCAACCTTCTGAATCAACTGTGTATGTGTAACAGAAGCAGTAATCAGATGAACCAGAGCTCCAACGCCGGTTAGTCACACCACAGCATTTTTTTCTTTGCTTCTTCTTGTCATTACCTCCTGCATCCTCATTGTTATCTTGATTTGGTATTTCTCTTTGCTTTCTGAAGCAGGCTCCCATCTTCTCGATTTTGCTAGATGAATTTAGAAGAGGTAAGTATGAATATAATTATTGATTATAGTAGGTTGCATATAAGGTTTTCTTTGGTTCTCTCTCATCTCTCAGTCATTTTATCAGCGAGAGATGGAAACCAGTGTGGACAAGATGGAAAGCTAAAAACCAACTTGTCTGAGTAAAAAATACGGTTTTAATTTTCCTAAATGCTTAGTTTTTCCTTGTCTGAAGATGGTTGTCTGGAGAAGAGGGTAGGAAAGGGTAAGGCAGTGAATGATAGTAGCCTGAGAGGACTTTTAGAAGAATCAACATGGATTTGTTATGTAAAAATCAAGTTTCACTAACTTGGCTGGAGGTAATGGAGAGGGTTTATGAGAGGATGGCCATTGATATGGTCCACATGGACTTCCAAAAGGTGTTCAATATCATACCATCCAACAGATTTATGAAGTTACAGCTCATGGAATCAAAAGTGGCTGAGGGATAGAGAACAGAGTGATGTATTATTTTTCAGGAATGGAAGAACATTTGTAGAAGTTCACCAGAGGTCAATATTGGACCCTTGTTTTTCCTCATATATATGTGATCTGGGTCTTGGTGAACATGGGAAATTTGCATAGTTTGGGAAGACACAAAACTTGGTTCAGTTGCAGGCTGCGAGGAGGATATTGTAGAACTTCCAAAGTGCATTGATAAATTGATGGAGTGGGAGGATAGGTGACAGATGAAGTTCAATGCAAAGAAGTGTGTCCAGTTCTGGTCACCTAGTTAAAGGAAGGATATTATTAAGCTGCAGAGGGTTCAGAAGAGATTTACCAGAATGTTGCGGGGTATGGAAGTTTGAGTTATAAAGAAAGGCTAGATAGACTGAGACTTTTTTCACTGGAGCACAGGAGGTTGAGAGGCGACCTGAAAGAAGTTTATAAAATAATGAGAGATATAGATATAGCTAATGATAGTTGTCTTTTCCCTCGGATGGAGAATTTCAAGACAAGGGGGCACATTTTAAAGGTGAGAGGAGAGAGAGATTTAAAAATGTCATGAGAGGCAAATTTTTTACACAGAGGATGGTTCGCATGTGAAATGAACTTCCTGAGGAAGTGGTGGATGTGGGTACAATTACAAAGTTTATAAGACATTTGGATAGGTACATGAATAGGAAAATTTTGGAAGGATATGGGCGAGGAGCAGGCAGGTGAGACTAGTTTAGAATGAGATTATGTTTGGCATGGACTGGTTGGACTGAAGGGTCTGTTTCCACGCTGTATGACCCAATGACTCTAAGGTGATGCATTTTGGCACAAAGAACATCGAGAGGCAGTATAAAATAAAGTGTACTATTTTCGCAGAAAGACATGATGGTAGTACAAGTGGCAAGAGATGTCAATGATGCATGCAGTATTCTAGACTTCATTTATAGGGGCATAGAGGACAAGAGCAAGGAGGTTATAATGAATGGATAGAAGACACTGGCTAGACCTCAGCTGGAGTAATGTGTATATCTGGGGTCCACACGACAGGAGGGATGTCAATGCATTATAGAGTGTTAAGATGAGGTTTACAAGAATAGTTCTTCAGTCATTAAAGTAGATTGAAGAGGTTGGTACTGGAGAGAAGAAAGCTAAGAGGAGATCTGATAGAGGTGTTTATGAGGGGTCCAGACAGAGTAGATAAGGAGAATCTAAGGGTTCTTCGAAGATCACTATCAGTGCATCCATTATTTCTGTATTTTCTACTTTAGAATCTTAAGATGCAATCCATTAGGTCCAAGGGACTTATTGACCTTTAGACTCATTAGTTTCTTTGGTACTTCTACTATAGTGATAGTTATTTTGTTTAATTCCCGCCTCTTTTAGCCCCTTGATTTTTTCATATTTTGTAATGTTATTAGTATCCTCTACTGTAAAGTCTGACGCAAAGTATTTGTTCAACTCCTCTGTCATTTCATGGATCCCTTTTATTATTTCTTTAGCCTCATTCTCTAAGGGACCCATCCTCATCCTTGCTTCTTTCTTCCTTTTTATATAAATTAAAGAAGCTTTTAGTATCTGTTTTTATGTTACTTTCCCTCATAGTTTATTTTCTCCCTTTTTATTACATTTGTAGTCATCTTTTGTTGGTTCTTAAAACTTTCCCAATCCTCTGATTTATCACTGATTGTTGCAACATTGTATAACTTTTCCTTCAATTTGATACTTACATTAATTTCCCTGGTTCACAATGATCGGTTGATCCCATTATTAGAATCCTTCCTCTTCACTGAATCTTTGTTGAGAGTCATAGACTTTTTTGTTTAAATATCTGCTGTCCCTCATCAATCCTCCTTTCACTCTATGGATTCATCTTTGTGGCCAGTTCTGCAAATTTGGTTTTGCTAATCTATGTGAAGATTCAAGTCGTCTATGATCAGTGCACGGCCTTTTTTAAATGCTCTCATTATTTTCTGATTTATTCCCTATCCTACAGAACAACTACTGTTAGGAGGCCCATAGACCATTCTCACCAGAGTCTTCTCGCCTTTATTATTTTTTACTTCCTCCTGAATGGATTCTATAATATCAAATTTAAGATAATTTCTCACTAACAAAGCCAATCCACTACCCTTCCCTTGCTAAATAAAAATCGAAAGAACTGTGGATGCTGGAAATCAGAAACTTAAAGAGAAGTTCAGCATGTTTGTCAACATCTGTGGAGAGAAATTAGAGTTAACATTTCGGGTCGAATGACACTTCTTCAGACCTGATGGTAGCTAGGAAAATGATTTTTATGCAGAAGATAGAATGGGGGGAAGATGTAAGGAGGAAACAATAGGTGGAGATAGAGCCCAAAGAGTGAGAAGAACAGTTGCACAGATGATGGTGGATAACAATCAACCTGGGAGAATGAATAGCTATTATTGGATAATTAGTGGCTAACGATGGGTGGTGTACAATAGTAGACCATGTGATAAAAAGACCTGGTGTGTGGCGGCTGAGGTAAGGACATGGGAGAAGGTGCCTCAAGCCCTATGATTGTTGAACTCGATATTCAGTCCAGAGGGCTGTAGAGTTCTCAAATGGAAAATGAGGTGCTGTTCTTCCAGCTTGCATTGAGCTGTGCTGGAGCACTGCAACAAGTCTAAGACAGAGATGTTGTCCAGGGAACAGAGTGGTGTGTTGAAGCAGCCTTCCCTTCCCTTCCTGCCTGTCATTTCAAAAGGTCACATACCCCTGAATGTCCAGTTCCCAGCTTTGACCTCCTTGTTATATGGTTATAAGATCATACACATTAACCTCTACTTGTGCCATTATTTAATTTCTTTCACTCATTCATGCAAAGAGCCATTAATTTTGCCTTATTCGCTGATTTTCCCCTTTGTTCCTACTTGCCACTTTTTTGTGCTTTCTTGTCTTTTATGCCCTCCTGTCCAACTTGGGGTATGATTGTCAAAATACTTGCCCTACAATGCTGTCATATCCTTTTGATTTGCATGTCTACTTTTCCCTCCTTTTGAACCCTCTACCCTCCTCTAATTAATTTAAAGTTCACTCTAAAGTCCTAATTATTTGATTCACCAGGACACTGGTCTAGAAATATTTACAATTCAGTTGCTTTACTGAGGCAGAAATCAAGCAAACACCTCTCTCCTTTCTCCACTGAACTCTTTGAGACACTTACCTCCTGCACTGTATTGTAAGTCACACCTAAGCACTCAGTCACATTCAATTGTATATTTAATGTTCCTCAACCAAATGGTCTAGCCAACCTAGTAAACGAGGTTCCAGTTTCGCTTGGCTTTTAACGGCTTGCTTTCTCAACGCATCCCTTGAAAATAAACCTATTCAAAGCTGCAGAATTAAAAAAAATGTTCATTTTTCTTTAAGCAAACTACAAATTACAATCTAAATTTAATTTGCACAAATTGATGATTTTGACACTTCCTTACCCAGCAAATGTATGCACTCACTCCAAGCAGGGAGAAAAAAGTGAAAGATTTGACGTAACAAAGTGATTATCAGCAGTTACAGGATGAATATATATATATATATATATGTATAAACCTGCCAAACAGGAGAGGCCTGTTGAGTTTCTACCCACAGTCAGGATGTGCAAAGCTTCAGAATTAAAGGACAAGTGGCCAAGAAGCCATGAAGGACATCCCCTGGGTGGGGCACAAAAACATTCATGGTAAAATAAAGAATAGCACGGAGAAATCCCCTGGTTCCCCTCCAAAGAAACCAGTCCAACAGAGCACATTAGCTATGTTTCAACAACCTGATATTTTACTTAAAAGAAACAAAGAACTGCGGATGCTAGAAATCTGAAACAAAAACAGAAACTGCTAGCAAAACTCAGTAGGTCCGGCAACATCTGTGGAGAAAAAAACAGAGATAACATTTCGAGTCCAGTGACCCTTCTTCAGAACTTGACCAGATGCTGTCAGACCAACTGAGTTTCTCCAGCTTTTTGCTTGTTTCCAATATTTTATTTGCCTTTCTTTGAGACAACTAACAGATCTAGGGTTTTATCTCTCACTTTGTTCTCATCCATTCTTTCATTCAATCATCAACTTTGGGTTAAATGACTTGACCATCCAAAGTGAGTGTTGCAAAGTGCCCTGTGGCAATCCACGATCTCAGTCTGAAACACCCCATTTGAGATACCAGATTACCAGAAACTCTCGCTACAAAACAGCCATGCTGGAATTTACCAAACATTGCTAACTTCTCAACCATTTCCTGGAGTTTAAATCATTTTGAGGCACTTTGGTCGGTGACCTTACACTTTGACACTCTCCTGTGTCAGAACTCTCAATTCTTAGTTCTGAGGAAGGGTCACCAACCTGAAACGTTAACTCCGATTTTTTAATTCACAGATGCTGCCAGACCTGCCGAGCTTTTCCAACAACTTTTGTTTTTGTTCTCAGATTCTTTTGTTTTCCTGTAAATTCCTGTACGCACTGTCTTTTTCCATCAACTCCTTTACCTGTCGTTTTCTTGATGTACCAATCGTTTCCTGTTTTTGAGTAAGGATATAGTGGAAATCGTGTCATCCAGAATAGTGGCTTAAAGCCAACGCCTTAAACGAAAACAATGCATGGTATTTAAGAAAATGTACAGCAGCTCAGTGGTTAACACTGCTGCTGTGGTCCCAGGTTTGATCCCAGCATCGGGTGACTGTCTGTGTGGCAAATATATGTTTGTGTGGGCTTCCTCTGGGTGCTTTGGTTTGTGGACTGCTTTTTATTTTTGAAGTGCGCTCCACCTGACAAAGGAGCAGTGCTCTGAAAACTTATGATTTCAAACAAACCTGTTGGACTATGAGCTGGTGCTGTGTGACTTTGATCATTTCTTTCAGATTGTGGTCTCCAGACAGAGATGGGAGCTGGAATGACTGACGCATTTTTGCTAAATTTGCAGATATCACAAAGACAGGTGGAGGGACAGATAGGAGGCAGGGAGGCTGCAGAAGGACTTAGACAGGCTAGGAAAGAAATGGCTAGGCAAAGGAATGGAAGATGGAATGCAATGTGGGTAAATGTGAGGTTGTGCACTTTAGGAGGAAGAATAGAGGCATAGGCTATTTTCTAAATGGTGAAAGGCTTCAGAAACCTGAAGGGTCTTTGGATTCCTTGTTCAAGATTCTCTTAAGGTTAACATGTAGGTTCAATTAGCAGTTAGGAAGGCAAATGCAACATTAGCATCCATTTCAAGAGGGCTAGATTACAAGAGCAAAGATGTACTGCTGAGGATATATATGGCTATGGTCAGGCTGCATTTGGAATATTGTGAGCAGTTTTGGGCCCTGTATCTGAGAATAGGTTTGCTGGTGTCAGAAGGGGTCCAGAGGATGTTTACAAGGATGATCCCAAGGATGAAGCATTCCTCATCTGAGGCATGATGGCTCGGCGGTTAGCACTGCTGCCTCCTAGCACCAGGGACCTAGGTTCGATTCTATCCTTGGGCGACTGTCTCTGTTGAGTTTGCACATTCTCCCTGTGTCTGCGTACGTTTCCTCTGGGCGCTCTGGTTTCCTCCCAATGTCCAAAGATGTGCAGGCTAGGTGGATTGGCCATGCTAAATTGCCTGTAGTATTCAGGGATGTGTAGATTAGGTGGGTTATAGGGATTGGTCTGGGTGGGATGGTCTGAGGATTGGTGTGTACTTGTTGGGCTGAAGGGCCTGTTTCCACACTTAGGGATTCTATGAACTGTTAGGGACTCTGTACTGAATGGAGTTTAGAAGGACAAGGGGTGATTTGATTGAAACTTAACAGAATAATGTAAGATCTGCATAGAATGGACATGGAGAAGATGTTTTCACTACTAGTAGAGCGTAGGACCCAAGGGCACAGCTTCAGAGGGGACGGACAATCCTTTAGAACTGAGTTGAAGAGGAATTTCTTCAGCCAGAGGCTGGTTAATCTGTGGAACACATTGCTGGAGAGGGCTGTGGGGGCCAAGTCACTTAATGTATTTAAGACAGAGATGGGTAGGTTCTTGATAAGTAAGGAGACAAAAGGTTATGGTGAGAAGGCAAGAGAATGGGGTTGAGAAACATATCAGCCATGATGAGACAAATGGCCTAATTCTGCTCCTATAGCTTATGGTCTTTTGGTCATTATTTCACTGTTCAGTTTGTGACTGACAAGAATCCCTACCAGTTCAGCTAAGATCAGGATTGCTTATGTTAATTAATTCTTTCCAGAGTTAATCACACTTGCTTTCTCTGCTTCAGCAGTGATTGGTGGAGAGTTAGGGATAATGTTCAGCCTGCTCATGCTCTGACAAAGTGAATATTCAGTGCTGAGACTGAGCTTTGAAGTCTCCTAGGATTAAGTGAACTAGAGACCTTTGGTTCTTGGCTCCCATGTTTGAAATAAGCATGTGGTGAGGTAGTACATCTGTGGAATGTGATATACAGCAAAATGTCTGTTGGGCAAAATTGAAACTGAGAAAGCCAGGAACAGTTTTGATATCTGAGGTTTGCAATGAACCATGTGGATTATATATTTTGTCCACGACCTCAGTAACAAACTGATGTGGAGACATTTGAAACAGCACATGGGAACTTTCAGGTTGTTGATTTGTTTTCAAGTTGTTAAGTGAATTTCCTTATTTTTTCACAGGATGTGAGCATTCCTGGCTAGACCGGCAGCTACGGCCCATCCATGTGGCCCTTGAGAAGTTGATGGTGAGCTACCGTTTTGAGCTACTTTAGGCCATGTGGTTTATGTATACACACAATGTTTTCAGGGAGACAATTCAAAGATTTTGACCCAGTGAAGGAACAATAGATGACTTGGTGCTCCCTGTGAACTTGTCCTCTTGGTGGTAGCAGTCAGGGCTTGGATGTTGCTGTTGAAGGAGCCTTGCCAATTTGCTGCACCCGTGAGGCACAATGCTGCCATTGTATGGTGTTGTGGAGTCGATGAATGTTACAGGTGGCAGATGAAGTTCCAGTCAAGTGGACTGCTTTGACCAGGATGCTTCCTTGATTGCTGTTCGAGCTGCAGCCATCCACGCAAGCAGCGAGTATTCCACCATACTCCTGAATTGTGCCTTATAAATGAGGAATACTTCATAGAACCTGCCTTTAGCATAATGAATGACAAAGAATGCCGAAGACATCGGTGAAAATTTCAAAAGTAAAATCGGTAGTGTTTTATAGGCTGTTAAGGACTGAGGAACTAAGGCTGGTGAATGGAGTAGAGATAAACATCAGCTACGATTCAGCTGAATGATAGAAGAAGCTGAGATGGCTGAATAGTTCATTCCTGTCTCTATGCTCCATTTTGTTGTTAAGAAAATGTTCATCTTCTGGTTCCACAGTATACCCAAACCCACTAAACTATCAGAGTTTTAGGCCTAGATTTCAGTCTTGTAAGTATGTATGTATATAATCTGTTTTAGACAGTTGAGCAGGCTTTTCCACAAAGTGTGCTGATAATTTGAAGCTTTCTGCTAAAGAGTGGGTATGCACAGAAAGGAACAAGAGTAGGCCACCCAGCCCTTACAGCTTGCTCCGTTATTCAACAAGATAATGGGTGGTCTGATTTTAACTTTAACTCTACATTCCTGCATATCCCCATTAATCTTTTATCTCCCTGGTAATCAAGAATCTATCTATCTCTACCTTAAAAATACTTAAAGATTCTGAGTCCACAACCTGTTGAGAGGATAAAAGTGTTTCCTCATCTCTGTCTTAAATGGGCGATGCTTTAATTTTAACTGTGAATTACTAACTTATTACTTTGCATAAACTGTACAAACTGAATTCTCACCAGACACATTCTTTCTGTTTTTATCTACAATCCATTTTGTTCATATACATAGGGTTCAGGAGTAATGCAGTTCAAAGGATTGAGGTTTGTATTTGTTATATTTTGCCTCCCCGTCTGCACACTTCAAGAGACTTGGTCATGTTATCATCACCTCATCATAGCATGTGATGTAAGGGTATATAACTCATACTCCATCTTACCTTGGATCACTTGAAGCATGACACACGATTGGAATTATGTTCTTCTGTTCTAATCTAATCGCTTAATATTAGCTAAGACCTGAGGAATGTAATGTTTGTATATAACAATTAGCTGTAAAAAATGTCAGCTTGATTCTTACATACCACGCGATCCATGACCAGTTTCAAATGTTATGGGAAGTAATCCAGGCATTGCCATATCAGATAAAACACCCTATTAGAGGTAATCTCATGCCAGAAACTTGTTTCTGATTACTGAGAACTATGGAAGTCTGAGATATGGGAAGATGCGATAAGTTCTGCAGGCTAATTTTAAGAACGTACTTCCTGAAATTACTTGTCCATCGAACATGTAGGACAACAGTAAAGATTCTTCTTCTAGAATATTTTATCAGCAGGAATTGTGCACTAGGTGTTTGGGTGTGAATGTATTCACTAAGTTTTGTTAATTTCCTGTCTGCATGGAATGGCTACCCATTGGAACCAGAAAATTCAAGTGCTACTATAATAGTTGTGCAGCAGTGGCAATATCTAGTCTTTGCTGATGGACCATTGTTTATTCTTTGACAGCTGTAGCTCAGTGGATAGCAATCCACGATCTAGAAAATTGACACAAAATCTCAGAGATAGGTCATGACAATGCTGAGGAAATGCTGCGCTGTCAGAGGTGTCAGATTTCCCCACTGTGCTGGATAGCTTTTATGAATATAGAACAATACAGCACAGTACTGGCCCTTCCGCCCACAATGATGTGCCGACCTATTATCCTACTCTAAGATCAAACTACCCGGCACAGCCTACATTTTACTATCCTCCATGTGCCTATCCAAGAGTTGCTTAAATGTCCCTAATGTATCGGACTCCACTACCACCGCCGGCAGCACATTCCATGCACCCACCACTCTCTGTGTAAAGAACCTACCTCTGACATCTCCCCCAAACCTTCCTCCAATCACCTTAAAATTTTGCCCCCTCGTAATAGTCATTTCCACCCTGGGAAAAAGTCTCTGGCTATCCACTCTATCTATGCCTCTCATCATCGTGTAAACCTCTATCAAATCACCTCTCATCCTTCTTCACATCAATGAGAAAAGCTCTAGCTTCCTCAACCTTTCCTCATAAGACCTGCCCTCCAGTCCAGGCAGAATCCTGGTAAATCTCCTCTGCACCCTCTCTAAAGCTTCCACATCTTTCTTATAATGAGGCAACCAGAACTGAACACAATATTCTTTGTGTGGTCTAACCAGGGTTTTATAGAGCTGCAGGGTGACGTCGCAGCTTTTAAACTCAATCCCACTGCTGATGAAAGCCAACACATCATATGCCTTCTTAACAACCCTATCAATTTGGGTAACAACTTTGAAGATCTATGGACGTGGACTTCAAGTCCCCCTGTTCCTCCACACTGCCAAGAATCCTGCCATTAACCCTGTATTCTGCATTCAAATTCAACCTTCCAATATAAATCACTTCACACTTTTCCAGGTTGAATTCCATCTGGTACTTCTTTGCCCAGCTCTGCATCCTGCCAATGTCCCGTTGCAAACTACAACAGCCCTCCATGCTACCCATAACTCCACCAACCTTCATATCATTGGCAAACTTACTAACCCACCCTTCCACTTCCTCATCCAAGTCATTTATAAAGATCACAAAGAGCAGAGGCCCCAGAACAGATCTTTGCGGAACATCACTGGTCACTGAGCTCCAGGCTGAATACTTTCCATCTACTACCACCCTCTGTCTTCTATTGGACAGCCAGTTTTGTATCCAGACAGCCAAATTTCCCTGAATCCCATGCCTCCTTACTTTCTGAATGAGCCTACCATGTGGAACCTTATCAAATGCCTTGCTAAAATCCATATACACCACACCCACTGCTTTACCTTCATCAATGTGTTTTGTCACATCTTCAAATAATTCAGTAAGGCTTGTGAGGCATGACCTGCCCCTCTCAAAGCCATGCCGACTATTTCTAATCAAACTGTGCTTTTCCAAATAATCATAAATACTATCTCTCAGAATCCTCTCTAATAGTTTGCCCACCGCAGAAGAAAGACTGACTGGTCTGTAATTCCCAGGATTATCCCTATTCCCTTTCTTGAACAAGGCAATGACATTTGCCACCCTCCAATCATCTGGTACTACACCAGTGGACAGTGAGGATGCAAAGATCATTGCCAAAGGGGCAGCAATCTCTTTCCTTGCTTCCCGTAGTAACCTTGGGTATATCCCGTCTGACCCAGGGGACTTATCTATCCTCATGTTTTTCAAAATTTCTAGCACATCCTCCTTCCTAACATCAACCTGTTCGAGCATATCAGCCTGTTTCATGCTGTCCTCACAAACATCAAGGTCCCTCTCACTGGTGAATACTGAAGCAAAGTATTCATTAAGGACCTCCCCTACCTCCTCCGACTCCACGCACAAGTTCTCTCCACTATCCCTGATCGGCCCTACCCTCACTCTGGCCATCTTCTTGTTCCTCACATAAGTATAGAACGCCTTGGGGTTTTCCATAATCCTACCCGCCAAGGCTTTTTCATACCCCCTTCTAGCTCTCCTAAGTCCATTCTTCAATTCCTTCCTGGCTACCTCTAGAGTCCTGTCCGATCCTTGCTTCCTCAACCTAAAGTAAGCTTCCTTCTTCCTCTTGACTCGATATTCCACATCTTGTCATCCAAGGTTCCTTCGCCTTACCATCCTTTCCTTGCCTCAGTGGGACAAGCCTATCCAGTACGCATAGTAAGTGCTCCCTAAACAGTTCCACATTTCTGTCATGCATTTCCCTGAGAACATCTGTTCCCAATTTATGCTCCGCAGTTCTTGCCTAATAGCATTGTAATTCCCCCTCCCCCAGTTAAATACTTCCCCATACCATCTGCTCCTATCCCTCTCCATGACTATAGTAAAGGTCAGGGAGTTGTGATCACTATCACCGAAATGCTCTCCCACTGAGAGATCTGACACCTGACCTGGTTCATTGCCAAGCACCAAATCCAATATGGCCTCCCCTCTAGTTGGCCTATCTCCATATTGAGTCAGAAATTCTTTCTGGACACACCTGACATAATAATACAAAGTATTAATTGAAAGAGGCACATTACTAGTCATGGTTTTGCAATGATGCAAAGCTGATTTAATTTGTGTTGTCATTCAGGCGAATCATGTGAGATTATGATAAGATATAAGTAGGTGTTGTCTGTTAACTCTAGATGAATTTGACAGCTTCTCTGCAGTTTGGTTTTCCATTTTGCAGTATTTTGGTTTTCAGTTTCTGTATTTAATATCGGTGGTGATCACTATTAAACCCTGAAAGACAGATAAATAATTAGATTAGAGTTAAGTTCACATTAGCATAACCTAGAGAAATACATGCTGAATGCATTTTGCAGATTTGAAGGTATCGTCTGATGTGGTGGTTGATATATTTTTTCCCTCATTTCCCCAACCAACTTTTAAAATCAGACAGAGTAGACAGAACACACTGTTGCTAGGTCTCTACCATAATTATTTTGTAGCAGCTGTACAGAGTTGCTGTTGGAAGAGTTACACAGGACACTTTAAAAATATCTTCCAGTCCCAATGTGTGAAACTCCTGCTTTTCATTGTGGCAGTTTCTGTCCAGAGCCACAGGGGGACAGGGTTTTGTTTGATGTTTGATGTTTGATACCTCACAGATGGGACCATTCTCGAACATCAGCTCACTCCATTTATCTTTAAACAACATTAATTTGGTTCCTGCAAAATGTAATCTTTTTTAAAGAAATAATCTAAAATTACAAAATAAACTTTAATTACTGTAAACTTTTCTGTTCCAAATTTAACTTTTAACAACTTTAAACGAAAGTAAAAGCAAATTTTATGAACATGTTTTACTGGCTTGGGAGCTTGGTGTTACCAATGCCCTAGCTTGTCCTGAATCTTCTGGAAAACCCCAGATCAGTGCTGCAAGCTACTCGGGAGAAAATTCATAGGGTCATTTTCATTTTCTTTAAACAACTCCATTCATTCGTTGTACAAACAATGGAGATTGAGAAAATGGCATTTCAACAAAGTCAGGATTGGCCAATTGACAAAGATTCTGCTTGCCTTGATGGAGGAAGAGTTTGATATTTTAGATTGTAATGAGAAAATATGAAAAAGGGACATGGCCATTTGGCCCATTCAATAACATTCAACATGATCATGTTTGATGTGATAGTAAAATGTGAGATGGAGCAGTCAAAGATCAAGTGATGTGTCAGGAATGCAATGAACCTGAAACGACAGTCCTAGAGAATGCTCACATGTTGAAGCTGGGAGTTGTGTAGAATGTAAACGTCGTGACAGTTTCCTGGATAGGGAATACACACTGGTAGGTCACTAATAAACTGGTCAATGAGGGAGTGAAATCCTTTCCTCTTCAAAAATCTGACTGGAAGATGCCAGGGAACTGGCAGAGTGTCACATGTTCAGAATCGATGGCCCCTTGTACCTGAGGGAACCCAACAATGGCTGTCAATTCCACAGCTCTGTGGCTCTGTGCTGAATTGTGCAAACTGTAACTGTATTGCTTTCCTGTAAAGGGCATCAATCAACTCACAAATGCACTTGTGTGAATGTCCGTCACATCTCCTTAGCTGAGGTTTGAAAGGAGCTGGCTTGTAGGAAGTTCAATGCCATTGTGATCTTTAACACATCAGAAACAGTCCTGCCTCTCAAGTTGCCTAGCTGTCTGATCTACCTGAAGAAGGGGACAGATGTAGGTGATAATGTCCCTAGTCAGGTAAAGATGTCTCTGACACTGCTCTTCACTTATTTCCAAATAGCTGCACCACCTTCAGTAGACCGTCTCTCAGTGCACAGCTTGATGGCACTGAAGACCCTTGTTCCCCTCTTCAGGCATAGCTACTGCTTTCTGAACCTCTGGATCTGTTGATCTTCTCTTTATCTTCCTCCTTCTTAATCTCAGCAATACTAGTACCACTGTTGGATTAAGTTGATTGCAGAATGTACTGATCTGTGAAGACATTTCAGGAATGCGATGTTGTTTTTTTATTTGAGAGCTGACCCAGTCTAGCTACCCTATGGGCTGGTTGTGTTAGGTGAAAGCCTGCCCTCTAGCCACCTGTGAATTGCGAGATGCACCTTCCATGAGAAGTTGTCCTCTTCCCTATTGTGCCGTGTGCCGGATCTCTGTAGTCTTGATCTTTGCATTGCTTTCCAAGCACGTAGTAAATAGATCGATCTGGCTCAAGGTGGCCTTCATTATCCTTTGTGGTACTGCCCTACAACCTTGCAAGCTACAGACTGCATAATGATTCCAACCACATGGCCTTAACGTTTAGATGCACAGGCTTTGAAAGCTCCTGCATGGCTGCATGAGGAACAAACACCAAACGAACATCAGCACTGTTATCTTGCACAGTTGTCAGAAAGGTAACGTATCTTTAAGACAGCTAGATGATGTCACAACATGTGATGCTCTTGTTTAAAGGTTCTCTGTCCATTCAGTCAGTAAATGAACAGTCACACTAGTACACCGAGTCAGTCAGTCAGTCAGCTCTGTATATAATGTTATACTAATGTAAGTAAGCACAGTACCCAGACTATAGATAGACCTCAATAAGAACTTAAGTCTCTGTGGTGTAGGCTATCAATGCTAATGTTGAAGAAACCACATCACATCAAACACTGCTGGTGACTTTAGGTCCTCTTCTTCTCAGAGTTTAATGAATCACAGAACAGAGTTGGGATGTCAGTGTCAGGAGCTGACAGAGTTTATTCACCTTTATTCTGCTGTGAGTTCTTCCCTTCAGTGCTAAGCCTTTGACTGAGGGCATGCACAATATCAGTTTTCAGGTTCTATTTCAATTCTCTAAGTTAGGTGGTTTGTGCTGTGCAAAAACAAGTATAAACGTATCTCAGCTCACACCTCCTGTTGATCTTTTAAATTCATTCACAGGATGAGCGAGGTGCTAGCTAGGCCAGCATTTATTGTCCATCCCTAATTGCCCAGAGGGCAGTTAAGTATCAACCACATTGCTCTGGACCTTGGGTCATGTGTAGGCCAGACCAGACCAGGTAAGGATGGCAGTTTCCTTCACTTAATATATTAGTGAACCAGATGAACTTTTCCAAAAATCAACAATGATTTTATGGTTATTATTAGACTCTTAGGTCCAGACTTTTCTTAATTGAAATGAAATACCATTACCTGCCATGGCAGGATTCAAGCCCAGGTCCCACAATATTATTTGGGTCTCTGGATTAACAGTCCAGCAATAATACCAATAGGCCATTGCCTTCCCCTAGCGCACATTTGTAATGCACATTATGGGGCAGCACAGCAGCTCAATGGTTAGCACTGCTGCCTAACAGCACCAGGGACCTGGGTTCAATTCCAGCCTTGGGCAACTATGTAGGGTTTCCGCCAACTGTCCAAAGATGTGCAAGTTAGGAGGACTGGGTATGCAAAATTGCCCAGGGATGTCCATGGGAAATATAGGGATAGCATGGGTCTGGGTGGGATGCTCTTTGAAGGCTCGGTGTGGACTTGATGAGCCAAATGGCCTGCTTCTACACTGTAGAGATTCTCTGTAAGGTCTTCTTTTGCAAGATGATTCAGGAGTTGGTGGTTGTAAATTTTCAAAATGACTTTGTTTCCCCTCTCCCCTCCCCTCTACACAACACTTCTCCAGCCCATCAATGTAATGATCTTCTCCTTTCTACTGGCATCCACTGTCTTTCTTCAATCCCCCTTGGTTCTTTCACCTATCTCTCTTGATATTTTTGCTTTTCTCCCTGATCCCATTCTCATCCAGACTCCATGCCCAGCCTTAGCCTTACACCATCCCTTATTTAATTCTCTGTGTCACCTCAGCCCACCTATACCCCATTGTGTTCCCCACCCTGAATTTGTACCTCACACTCTTCCTTGTCGTCCTTATTCCTCGCGTTGTGATACTCCTATTTCTTCCTTGTGCTCCCCAGGATCCTTTCAGTGTCCTGACAACCATGCTCTTTAAATTGTACTCCCTATTTTTCCCTTCTACCTCGCTCAATGTTATCTAAGCCTTTTGAACCGAGGCCCTTTTTGGGTTCAGTCCTGCTTGCCTGCCTCAGTCTAGTTTGATGGCATCATCCAGTATTGCTGCGTTGCTTGGATGGACTTGTTCGCCCAATCATACTTCACCTGTAACCATGTAATTTGCACGAAGGAACAATTTCATTATGACGGAGCTATGTTACCGAAGAAATTTGTATTCACTGGAGTTTGGAGGAAGAGCGTCCACCCCACCAGGTACACACCTCATATATGTTGCTAAATTTGCGAACATAGAACATAGAACATTACAGCGCAGTACAGGCCCTTCGGCCCTCGATGTTGCGCCGACCTGTGAAAACCAATCTGAAGCCCATCTAACCTAAACTATTCCATTATCATCCATATGTTTATCCAATGACCATTTAAATGCCCTTAAAGTGGGCAAGTCTACTATTTTTGCAGGCAGGGCATTCCACGCCCTTACTACTCTCTGAGTAAAGAATGTATTTCCTATTTTTGCCTTAACAAGATTGTATTCATGAATGTAATTCCAACTGGCTGAGGTGTTAATGACTGGAATTATGTTCATGAGTTTAGGCACGTTGGTTTTCCCACCCTCTGCAATAGAGGTTCCTTTCAACCAAGGGTGGGAAAGTTAACCGCCTAAACGTTTCTGAGGGCTTACGGTGAAGAAGGGCAGTGAATCAGAGGGCCACTGAGAGTCATCACAGTGGAATTCCAGGAGACATTGCCACAGTTATCATGACTGTATAGCAGGTCAGACAGAACCTGGTGTCAAGATGTGGTTAAACCTGAAACACTACATTGGTATTTCCGACCTTCCCTCCTCTTCTGACTAAAAAATATATGAGTCTGTGAGGAGGAGTAAAGGTAAAAGTGTAGAAGGAAGCAAGCACTGAGAGAGAGGGCTGTTAGAGTGGAAGTGCTGAGGCCTTTGCTTGAGAGTTTTCGGCGTGAGGAGGCTGAGCAGGGGTACAGGTAAGGGCTCTTAAACTTACTTTCTTTCTGTCTACACTGAAGGCAGTGGGGGTGGCAGTTAGGGCAGTGGCATGCTCCTCTTGCAGGATGTGGAAGATCAGGGAGACTTCCAGTGTCCGTGGTGGCTACACCTGTGAGAAGAACACCTGGTGGCAGCTCCCGACAGACCGCGTTAGGGAACGGGACCTGGAGCTGGATGCACTCAGGATCATCTGGGATGCAGAGAACATCATTGATAAGAGCTATAATGAAGTGGTCACTCCTAAGGTGCAGGCTGCAGGTAGCTGGGTGACCACTAGAAGAGGTAAGGGGGGAAGGCAGATAGTGCAGTGGTCATTCCCTTCAATAGCAGGTATACCATTTTGGATACTGTTGGAGGGATGACCTTTCAGGGTCTACCAGCAGCAGTCGGGTCAGTGGTGCTGTGACCGGCTCTGAAGCACAGAGGGAAAGGTCAGACAGAGCGATTCTGATAGGAGACACAATTGTGAGGGGGTAAGACAGGAGATTCTGTGACAGCAGAAGAGACACCAGGATGGTGTGTTGTCTCCCGGGTGCCAGAGTCAAGGATGTCTCTTGAGCAGCTGCAAAACATTCTGAAGGGGGAGGGTGAACAGCCAGAGGTCAGTGTACACATCGGTACAAATGACATAGATAGACAAAGGGAGGGGTTCCTGTGAAATGAGTATAGGGAGTTAGGTAAGAAGTTAAAAAGCAGGACCTCAAGGGTAGTGATCTCCGGATTATTCCTAGTGCCACGTGCCAATGAGGATAGAAAGAGAAAGATAGCCAGATGAATGCGTGGCGGAGGAGCTGGTGTAAGGGCAGGGTTTTCAGTTCTTGGATCAATGGGATCTCTTCTGGGCAAGGGGTGACTTCTACAAGAGGGACGGGTTGCACTTGAACTTAAGGGGGTCCAATATCCTTGCGGGAAGATTTGCTAGTATTACTTGAAGGGTTTAAACTAGTTTGGCAGGGGGGGTTGGTGACACTCTGAATAAGAGAGGAGCCACCGAGAAGTCAGGGGAAAATACATTAGCTCTCGAGAGCAAGTTTACTATTCAGGATAGGCAGGTGCACAGCAAAGGGAGTGAAAAGAATTCTGGTTTAAAGTGTATTTATTTCAATGTACAAGGCCTGACTGGCAAGGCAGATGAGCTCAGAGCATGGATTGGCTCTGGGGACTGGGATATTATAGCCATAATAGAAACATGGCTGAGAGAAGGGCAGGACTGGTAGCTCAATGTTCCAGGATACAGAAGCTACGGGTGTGACAGAGTACAAGTAAGTGAGGAGGGGGAGTTACCCTTTTGATAAGGGAGGACATAACAACAGTGCTTAGAGAGGGTATTCTTAAGGGGTCATCAAATGGGGCCATATGATTGAACTTAGAAACAAGAAGGGGATGGTCACTCTGTTAGAACTGTGTTATAGACCCCCAAATAGCCAGTGGGTACTAGAGGAGCAGATGTGTAGGGAGATTGCAGATACTTGTAGGAATAATAGAGTAGTATTGGTTGGAGATTTTAATTTCCCCTGTATTGACTGGGCCACCCAGAGTGTAAAACGCCGGGACGGGGTGAAATTTGTCAAATGTGTCCAAGAAAGTTTCCTAAATCAATTTGTAGAGAGCCCTACTCGGGAGGATGCAACACTGGACCTCGTCTTAGGAAACGAGGTCAGGCAAGTGACTGAAGTGCCTGTCGGAGAGCACTTTAGGTCCAGTGATCATAACTGTCTTAATTTTAACATGGTTATGGAAAAAGATAGGACAGATCCACAGGTTAAGGTGCTGAATTGGAGCAGGGCTAATTTTAGGGCCATTAAGCAGGATCTAGCAGTGGTCGATTGGGTGAGTCTGTTTGAAGGAAAAGGAGTGACTGGCAAATGGGAGGCTTTTAAAAGTGTGATATCAAGGGTCCAGTGATAGTATGTTTCTGTCAGGGTAAAGGGAAAGCTGGCAGGTTTAGAGATCCCTGGCTGATGAGGGATATTGAGGCTCTAGTCAGGATAAAGAAGAAGGCATACATTGGTTGTAAGTTATCGGGCTCAAGTGAATCCCGAGATGACTATAAAAAGTGTAGGAGCACACTTAAGAGGGAAATCAGAAGAGCAAAAAGCGGGTCCGAGATGGATCTGGCAGATAAGATTAAAGATAATCCCAAGAGGTTCTATAGCTACATTAGGAGTAAAAGGGTGGCTAGGGAGAGAATGGGTCTTCTTAAAGATCAGCATGGCTGTTTATGTGTGGAGCCACAGGAGATGGGAGAGATTATTAATGAATAGTTCTCCTCAGTATTTATTGAGGAGAGAATCATGGATGCTAAGGAAACAAGGGAAAGAAGTGGGGATGTTTTGGACTGCATACATATTACCAGAGAGGAGGTATTTGCAGCTATAAAGTGCATTAAGATGGATAAATCCCCTGGGCCTGATCAAGTCCATCCTCGGATGTCATGGAAGGGTAAGGAACATTTTTGTTTCGTCTTTAGCCACCGGTGAAGTTCCAAAAAACTGGAGGGTGGCTCATGTTGTTCCATTGTTTAAGAAAGGCAGCAAAGATAAGCCAGGGAACTACAGACCATACAGCCTGATATCAGTGGTAGGCAAGCTATTGGAGAGGACACTGACGGACAGGATCAACCAACATTTTGATAGTCAAGGTCAGATTAGGAATAGTCAGCATGGATTTGTGCATGGGAAATCATGCCTGACAAATCTTTTAGAGTTTTTTGAAGAGGTAACCAAGAAGATAGATGAGGCTAGGGCAGTGGACGCTGTCTACATGGACTTTAGTAAGGACTTTGTCAAGGACCCACACAGCAGGCTAGACATGAGGGTTTGTCGCATGGGATCCAGGGACAGCTAGCAAATTGGATTCAAAACTGGCTCAATGGTAGGAAACAGAGGGTGATGGTTGAAAGTTGTTTATTGGACTGGAGGCCTGTGACTAGTGGTGTGTCACGGGGTCAGTACTGGAGCTTTTGTTATTTGTTATTTAAATAAATGATCTGGATGTGAGCATACAAAGCATGATTAGTAAGTTTGCGGATGATTCAAAATTAGGAGGTATCGTTGATAGTGAGGAAGGTTATCAAAAATTACAGATGGATCTTGATCAAATGGGGAAGTGGGCTGATGACTGGCAAATGCAATTTCAATACAGATAAGTGTGAGGTGATGCACTTTGGAAAGTCAAACCAAGGTAGGACTTATACAGTAAATGGTATGGTCCTGAGGAATGTTGTTGAACAGAGGGACCTGGTTGTACAAGTACATATCTCGTTGAAAGCGGCATTTCAGGATGGTGAAGAAGGCATTTAGCATGCTGGCCTTCATCGGTTGAGGCACTGAGTATAGGAGTTGGGATGTTCTGTTACAGTTGTATAAGTCGTTGGTGAGGCCGCACTTGGAGTATTGTGTACAGTTTTGGTCACCCTGTTTTAGGAAAGACATAGTTAAACCGGAAAATGTGCAAAGAAGATTTACGAGGATTTTGCCAGGACTAGTAAACCTGAATTATAGGGTGAGGTTGGCCAGGATTGGATTTTATTCCTTGGAATGTAGGAGAATGAGGGGTGACCATACTGAGTTATATAAAATCATGATGGGCATAGATAGGATGAATGCATATAGATTTCCTTTTCCCCAGGGATGGGGAATTTTAAAATAGAGGGCATATGTTTAGGGTGAGAGGGGAAAGATTTAAGAAGGACCTGAGGGGCAACTTCCTCATGCAGAGAGTGGTGTGTATATGGAATGAGCTGCCAGAGAAAGTGGTTGAAGCAGCTACATTAGCAATACTTAAAAAAATATTTGGATAGGTACATGGATGAGAGGGGCTTAGAGGGATATGGACCAAATGTGGGCAATTGGAACTCGCTGAGTGCGCACCATGGTCAGCATGGACCAGATTGGGCTGAAGGGCCTGTTTCCATGCTGTATTACTCTATGACTCAATAACTTAAACCCAAAACCTTAAATTGTCATCAAGAAACTAAATTTATGCTTCCCACCAAATTATGTTCTCTACCACCCATCCAACTTCTAAGAATTCTGATAAGGCCTGAACGATGCTGGTCTATGATTCTAAAGTCACAAAGGATACTATTACAGCTATGACGAACTATTGCACTTCACTAATTTTTCTCAACCCACCTGTGGCTGTTGATATAGTAGATAGCACCATCCTCCTCCAATATGTCCTCATCTAGATAGGTGGAACTGCACTAGGTTGGTCCTAGTTCGCTCTCGCTAATCATAGCCCAAAAGTTGCTTGCACTTTCACACTGTTACCTCTGGAGGCTTTCAAGGCACTATCATTGGCTCTCCTGTATTTCTCACCTATATCCTGCCTCTTCATTGTATTATCTAGAAACACATGAGCTTCAACATCTATGCCAATGACACTCAGCTCTATCTCAGTACCACCTTAGAACTTTGCAACTATCTCTGATTTGTCAAACTCTTCTCTGACATCCAATATTGGAACTGCAAAAGTTTTCTCTTCTCTGTTAAGTTGCTGCTTTGATATCTTTGATCAAACTTTTGGTCATCTTTTCCAATTTCTACTTCTCTGGCTCAGTGTAAAATACATGTTTTTCTTGGCTGGTATCACTCTTGTTAAGTGCCTTGGAATGTTGTCCTGCATTAAATACCACTGTATAAATGTAAGTTGCTATTTTCATTGTTATAAAAGCTCAAGTGGTGACAAAATGATGTTCTGATCTTGAAGAAATCAGCCACAAAGACTTCTTGATCTCTGGCTTTCATCTATCGCAGCATAAATTGATTCTGGGGGCAACAAGGGTATCTTCAGCACCAAGCAAAAGTGATGTCAGCAATTAGACTAATCAACCAAAGACATTGAAAAAGTCTCAGACAGCAAGCCAGGAAGTAAAAGATAATGATAGTTTTTCACTTCTTATTCGTACTAGAGGCTGAGAAATGACAAACGGAACGTACAAATAGATTTAAGATAAATATCAAGCAACATTTTAACAATATTTTTATGTTAAAACCCATGATGTTTTTATCACAATAGAAACATTCAAAACTCCGCAAATCTAAAGTTAATTTCTCAGGGGCAAAGTCATTTTGATTTAATACAGTTAATAATGAGTTACACCTTATTTAACAAGATGTAACATAGAAGGACTTTACAACAAGGCTAGTAAAAATGGAAGGTCATGTAACTTGAGTCGACTTGAATAAATGAGAGCTAAGAACACAGCAGTTTCTCTTTCTTCAGAGTACCATAAATAGAAATCTATTACCTGTTCAGTTTTAAGAACTGGATTCTTCAGCGATACTTTGTCCATGGTTGGTATGGTGAATCCCTTTTTCAGCAATGCTTGAAAACATTTAAATAAGAAACAAGTGGGAGGAATATATTTGATATGATTAGATAACAATTTTAATGATAAAATTAGTTCAAACTGATCATATTTTTTATTCAAGTAGTTCATTGTCTCTGCTGTTATTTGGTTGCAGGGGCATTAGTAGTCATTACTTATGTAATTTAGGAAAATTTCAAGATGGTGATGGTACATTGTATTTTAAACCAATGTTAAATTTCCTGCTGTGTTGCTCACTGGAACCTGAGATTAGTCTATGACTAGACTTATGGTTAGTGGTGATGAAACCAACTGAGAGAATACTCTTGTTTAAGTAGGAGTGTGGGGGAGGCATGCAGTCTCCCATTGAGGCTGATGGAGGAAACCTACGAATGGAGGGAGATGGGTGTGATTCTGGGTAGGGACTCCTGCTGTCTCCTGCCTTGGTTAGCCCAGAAATGTTTTGACTTGATTTATTATTGTCACATGTACTGAGATACAACAAAAAGACAGAGTCAGAGAGGTGTACAGCACGGAAACAGACCCTTCACTCTTCAGTCCAACTCGTCCACGCTGACCAGATATCCAAATTAATCTAGTCCCATTTTCCAGCATTTGGCCCATATTCCTTCCAAACCATTCCCATTCATGTACCCATTTAGATGCCTTTTAAACATTGTAATTGCACCAGCCTCCACCACTCCTCTGGCCGTCTCCAATCAATACAACCAATTCCTTTCATAAAAGCAGAGGACTGTGGATACTGGAGGTCAGAAATAAAAACAGAGGTTGCTGGAGAAACTCCACAGGCCTAGCAGCATCTGTGGAGAGAGAAACAGAGTCAACATTTTCAGTCCATATGATTCTCATTTAGTTCCAAAAGCTCATTTTGGATTTGAAATGCTAAATATGTTTCTGTATCTCAGATACTGCCAGACCTGCTGAATTTCTCCAGAACCCTGTGATTCTGTTGCAACCATTTTCTCTCCTTGGATCAAAACGAACCAAATTAGAGTTGTCAGATAGTGTGCCAGTAGGTTCCAAAATTATTCCTTTAAATGCTAACCAGATAAATCATACCTTACATAAGTACATCAGGGTAATAGAACAGGATGCAGAATATAGTGCTACAGCCACAGAGAAGATGAAGAGGAAGATCAACTCTAATATACGAGGGCTCCATTCATAAGTCTCATGGGGAAGAAGCTGATCTTGAATCTATTGGTACATGTTTTCAAACTTTTGTATCTTCTGCCCAATGGAAGAGAGTGTAATTGGGGTGGGAGGGATTCTTGAATATGTTGGCTGCTTTCCCAAGGCAGCGGGAAGTGAGGAAGTAGGGGATAGGTTTGAGAATCTTTAAGACAATTCACATTTCAGCAACCATAACCTATTCCATTTGACTACATTGTGAGAACAAATAAGATTACTTTCAGCAAAGAACTGACACATTTTACCCAGCAATTTGAATATATGCATTATTTACAATTTAAAAAGTATTCGATCAATGTTGTAATTGAAATAGGATTAGTAGATACTAATTCTGGTGAGGAAGAAGCTGTTCTTGAATCTATTGGTACATGTTCATAGGTGTTCTGAGGAAGGGTCACTGGACCCGAAATGTTAACTCTGATGATTTCTTCACAGATGCTGCTAGACCTGCTGAGCTTTTCCAGCAACTTCTGTTTTTGTTCTTGATTCACAGCATTCACAGTTCTTTCGGTTTTTATTTAGGATTAGTAGACACTTACTAACTGATTAAACTGCTAAAGTCACAACAGTACATACATAATAGAATCTTGAAGAATGAAACAATATATGTCAATACTTTAGATGCAATCCAAAATAGCTAATGCAGCTTGCAAATTGTTGATGGATGCTTGAAGGTTTGAATGGGGAGACTAATGTAATCTACCCAGTTCCATAAGGTTCTGTACAACATGACATGATGGTGTTTTAGTGGCTCTGCATTTCTCGACTCTCTAATATCAGCCAGTTTGCCACTTTATGAGAATGGGGTGTATTGAGGCAAGAAAGAGGGAGATGTTAACCTTGATTTTTCCAATTGGATTCACTGATTTTGAAGACGTAAGTTTGGAAAACTAATTACTCCATATCTCCACCCCAACGTCACACATTGAATGTGTTAGTTGGCGGCGGGGTGGGGAGTGTATGTAAAGCACCCAAATAACAGCAGAGATACTGAACTACTTGAGTCAATAACATGATCAGCAATGTGACATTGTGATTGGGCCAGTTTAAAGGGCAGTGTAATTATCTTTAGTCAGACATACCATTTATCTTCGGAATCACCATCTTCTGCAACCCCAGATTCAGTGCTATTTCCATTGCCCCTGTCTTTGATATGAAAAAGGTGTTTTTTTAGTGAAAATCAATTTAACATAACATTTTGTATAAATTTCTTACGCTCAACGGCGCATTAACACAGGCCTAAAATGAATAATAAAAGCTTTACTTTACACCAATTACATTTCGTCATGAAAAGGTAAAAAGTGATAATTAACTCTGCAATTTAAAATATCTAAAATATTAAAAATATAGTATACAACTTACAGGGATGGGCCCCACTTTAGATTCTTCCACAGTGAGGTCCACCCTGATTTAAAAATTAGAAAGCTGTATTTAGTTATTCAGTTTTACATGGAGAAACTACACAAATCATAAAAATGGATGAATTGCAATGACATTATTAAATTCATAATAGATCATTCTGGGACTTTGATTTGCATTTGTGTTACTTTGGGTTTGAGTGCCTGTTCTATGTTGTGATGTTTTAATATTTTAACTGGACTTTTAGAGAAAAAGAAACCTTATGCCAAGTAGAACTCACTCCTTCACGAAGACCTTCTCTATAACTCCATTGACAGCATCCTAGAGATGGGTTTCCGGCTTACAATTTCCTTCAGGAATTGCTAAGTAAATTAAGGAAAGGTTGGAGAATATAGGCAGTAATATGTGGTACCTAGCAATCATGACATTGAAACCTGAGTGTTAGAACCTGCTTGGTCACAATTCCATCTCCATAACACATACAAGCTGTTTCACACGTTCCCACCTAACGTTATAACATTCTAGTAGTATAGAGGCTTATCTACTGGACAAGCACTCTAAAAGGACTGGACTGGTGACAAAACCAACTTGAGAGAATAACCAGTTTAACATCTTCCTCAAAAACCTGACATCACCATTGCTACAAATGATTACTTAGCAGCTGTTGCGGAAAACAAGCCCATTTTCATAATCAAACCACCTTCCATTGTGTCGTGTGCTCCCATCATTATGAAAAGAGAGTTACATTTGTGACACTTCTAACATCTCAAACCTGGGTAATCTTGAGGCAGCACGGCGCCATCAACAGCAAAAGAAATGTAAACTAATACCAGCTGTAACACGAAGGTTTGGCATGGCCCTCATTCCTGCATCACTATCAAGACAGATGACCAACCATCTTGACTACATAGAATCACAGAATCCCTACAGCATGGAAGCAGGCTATTCAGCCCATTGAGTTGACACTGACCCTAAGAGCAGACACCTCCCCCAGTACCCACACCCCTCCCTTACCACCTGTAACCCTGCATTCCCCATGGATAATCCACCTAGTCTGCACATCCTGGGCACTACGGACAATTTCCCATGGCCAATCCACCGAACCTGCACATCTTTGGATTGTGGGAAGAAACTGGAGAACCTGGAGGAAAGCCACGCAGATGCTGGGAGATTGTGCAAACTCCACACAGACAGTCGCCTGAGCTGGTATCAAACCCGGGACCTGAGCTATGGTGCTGTGAGGCAGCAATGCTAACCACTGTGTCACCCTAACTTGGTCCTATAGGATTATTCTTCATATAGCTTGGTAAAAATCTTGGAATACTCTACCTATCAATGCTGTGGGAATACCTTCACTTTATGGAAGGCAGCGTTTCAACGTAGTACCCGCCCCCCCAACCACCTTTTCAAGGACAACCAGGAATATGAAATAATTCCTAGCATTGCCCATATTCCAAGAATGAATTAAAATGTAATAACTGTTCCAGTTTATTTCTTTAAGTAACTTATAATGAACAACTAAGATTTGTGGAGAATTCCTCTTATGTTTGAAAGAATCAACATAAGAGTTTAATTAACATCAGCACTGATTCACCATACTCTCAGTGATAACGACGAACATATATTTGAAGCGAAAATTTTGTTCATATTCCCGAGTAGAAATTCAGCTGGTTTTGAAAACAGACATATTTTTACAAAGTTTTAAATACCGTAAATATGTTGCACTACTCAGAGATAGTGGAGCCATGTACTACTTGTAGCATTGCTGCTTATCAATTGTCACGAGTATTTTCTGCATGGCATTAATGTATAGAAAGTGAAGGTAGAATCTATTTATTAAGAAAGAAAGTATTTTGTCTGGTGTAATTCTTACCTGTTCAAAAACACTGTCCCACACACTTTCAAGTCTGAAATGAATATCTGTCCATGCACACTGGCTGTCTGTGATCAATACATAATTTATTGTAACATGTGTCTTCTGTTCACAGTAAAAACAATTAGAATTCCCGTAGTTTTACTTTCCTGTATTGATCAAAGGGATTTTTTACTGCACTAGATTTTGGATGACCTCTATTATAAAACTTTTAATATTTAAAATGTTATAAAATCTAATGTTATTCCTGGATAAATTATATTACAGAATGAAATCTAGCTTGATACCATATTTTGTTTTTTGGTTGTAATGAGATAGCCTTTCACTGAAACACAAACACACAATGCTACTGATTTAGGGTTTATCAATTTCAGAAGTTTATTATGCAGAAGAAATTATGATAAACTAGAATAAACCAAAATATTTATATAGAACATAAATTTTACGATTTGAAACACAGTACAATAATTCCATTAATCCCAAAAACACTTCTTACAGTGCTTACACCAGGGAATTCTCTTCTGTTTCACATTATTAATCTTAACTGTGGCTTCAATCTCGAGAGCTTGATAGTCTCTTACTGAGCTTACGCTGTTGCGGCATAACATGACCCTTCTGAGTTTTAACCACACTTCCGGTCTGAAACTTTGAAACTAAACTCCTCACTGAGGTAACCTCTTTTTTAACAGTCCTACAGTCTTTGTCAAAACAAATGCTTTCCATATCCAACTTCAGCGAAAACATCTGCATATTGCCCCAAAGTGAAACTGAAAAACTTTTTCTTCCAAGCTATGGGTGTTTCCCCTAAGCAATTAAAACCTTAATGTATTACACTGTTTACTTTGTTCACTCATAAACTCTTAATGTTAGAAAATTCCTATTAGCCTCCCTGAGCTTTCTCTCTCAGACATTTTTTTTAAATAAAGAAATCACCATAGCTTACCACCTCCATCATGACAGAGGTACCTACAAGTCATTAAACCCCCTTCAGACACACAGAAAATCCAAATGTCAGTAGTAATAGTAGTTATTTAAAATTTGAAAAAAAAAAGTTATATTAAAATATATACAAATCACATCTTAGATCACAAAAGAATAGACCGAACTTTGCTGAATATTGTCAATTTTGCCTGGGTTTGTAGAATAAAAGTCATTGATAAAGTTATAATTAATAATGTTGAAGGTTCAATCTCTCCTATAACTTGTGCTGTGACTGATTTAAAACAGAAATTGGCAACTCACAATATCGCACTCTCTGTCCAGTGATGGAACAGACTGAAGCAAGGTTGAAATTGAATTAAACTCTGTAGTGTGGTTGGTTACAGTTGTGGTGCCGGAACTTAAATTCAGACAAGTTTACACTTGTACTGCTAAATGATATCAAAGTAAATTGTTATTTTTCAATAGTTCTGCAAATCATATCTGCATCAGCCTTGTTACTAGCTTGGCAATTCTATTTTAAAAGGTTACAAGCAAGTTATTTATCTGGTGTCTAGTGTGCACCACTTCCAATGGCAGAAAAAAGTAATTGCAAACACCATTGTTGGTTTTGGTGGGGTATTGGGAGGTGCAAGAGTGTAGTGAGGGGAGCAATGTGAACATTTATATACAGTTTCCTCTTTCTTCTATATATCTTCACTGCGTTTCAGAGAGAGGAAATATTGGTTAACTTACATGGTGGAAGAAGGTTTGAACGGAGTTAGCTAATTTATTTGTAATGGTACAATGGATTTCTTCTGGTATTTCACCAGACTTTAGCAACATCATAGAAACATTTCAACTCGGTTAACTTCCAACCAAGGAGTCATAGAATGGTTGCGACACAGAAGAAAAATGTTTGGCTTGTGAAATCTGTACTGACTCTCTGTGCTCCTTTAGAGATCCAGCACAGACAAATGGCCTTGAGTACTGTAATTTCTTTTTATTTATGCATGGCATGTGAATGTCACTGGCTGGCTAGCATTAATGCTCATCCCTAGCTGCCCTTGAACCATTCCATGATTCACCCCTCAACACATTCTGTTGCGGTATTTATGGAGGATCACAAGTATGTTTGATGTAAAATTTCATACACAAATTGATGAAGGTGAATAATTTTTAAATGAATCATTTTGAAACATCTGGTAATATTACGTTTCTCGTGAATTGTTCAGGTTTTCAGAGTTAAATGTCCATTAATTTTTCTACTTAACGTGCAACAAAAATATGTCCCCTCTAGTAATTTTCAACAGATCTCAATAACATAACATGGATCAATATAGTATCTTCAAAGCAGAAAGTCAGCCTAAGGTTCTTTGCAAAACCAAAAGAGAAAATAGATACCAAAGCAAAGAAGGAGAGATCAGGAGACATGTAAAGCCCTTAGGTGACGGATTGATACTTAGCTGAGGTTGTAAGCACATAGATTTTACCACAGAGATTTTTAAAGCTCCTTTGCCTTTTGTATTAGTTTTGAGAGCATTTCAAAGACTTGCAAGACTTGCTAGTGATTTATTGGTTCTGTACATTATGGATACAGGGAGATTAGAAATGAAGGATGCATGGAGGACATGGAAGTGGAGTAAGGATGGAGGGGGAATACGGGTATAAAGAGGATGGCGGAGGGCACTGATGAGGCATGGAGAATATGATGAGGCGTATAGGTTATATGGAGAAATCAGAGAATAGAGTGGACATGAGGTGCATGGAGGGGACACAGGGTGGTTGGGGGGTGGTGAGAGTGCGAGGGCTAAGTTGCATAACAACCCTGAAATTAAGTGGACTAATGCGTCAGTAAACAGAGATGGGCTTTCCAACTAGCCTGCTCTGTCACGTGCATACCTCCGTTACTGCCCTGGGCCTGTCTGTCTGTACCTCACCTACCCAAATCTCACGGAGATGAAAATATTTGGGGAGTGGGCAGAAGTTGGAACTACAATGTTGGGAAAATGGCATGACACCCTGATGCTGAGTTGAAGATCCAACTCATGTACTTGGGAGCCCCTCATCTTCTTCTTAGTAGATGTGAGCGCAGAAGAGAAAAAGGGTAAAGAAGCAATTAGTGGTAGAAAAAAGGAGCCTGAGGTAATCATTGTTATCTAGGGTAACAAAGTGGGTGAGTTTGGCAGGAGAAATGTAAGGCTATTAGCTTGAAACAATATAGCAGTCAGTTCTACACTAAAATTATTTTGGCAGCTCAAATGTATGAAGATCTTTTATTTGGAACATTAAACCTCAAAGCTACAAGAAAACTAAAATACACAGGCAATGTGTTTCAAAGGGGGTCCAAATCAGAAATGAAAGACACGCATGGACCTACATGAAAAAAGGCTGTTATCTCTATACTTGTATCTTCAGTCTTAGCCTCTTCTCTAAGAATACTTACAGCACCCAGCACAAATAGTTCTGCTAAGGACTTGTTTGGAAGGATTGCAAATACTTCTGCTGCAGTAAATACATCAGCGGTGAGTTTTCCCGGAACAAGCCTTACAACTGGTTGCTTTGAAGCACTCATCGCAATTTTCATCAACATGTTGGGGTATTGTGCTGCAACCTGGAAGAAGCCAAATCATTTTATACAGGAATAAAAACAGAAATTGCTGGAAAAGCTCAGCAGGTCTGGCAGCATCTGCGAAGAAAAGATCAGAGTTGACGTTTCGGGTCCGGTGACCCTTCCTCAGAACCACCTTATGGTGGGTTAACAAGACATGTTGGTAGAATTTGTGGAAATAGCCAACATCTCAAAAGAAAACGCAAAAGAGCAAACTAATGCACTTTCTTCCCTTTCGAATGTTTTTCACATAGTTCAAACTGCATATCAAGGCTACAGTTTTGTACTCTTGTGTAAAATATGCAGATCTGTTTGTCTAAAATAATTAATTATTAATAATGGTCTCCTTTTCTATCAGTATTCCATTAGAATAATATAGCCATAGAATATGTGGGTAGTGGTATTATTGTGTTTGGAATGGTTGCTGTTATCTTAGGAGAAGCAAACCAGATTTGAGGTACAACCATTTAATAAAATCCAATAAGACAACCTCAAGGATTTAACTTGGTTCATTCCAAAGCAGGTAAGAGAGAAGGTAAGATTTACCTAGAATCTTATAGTTCTCAAAATTATTCCAAAATGTGTCACAATGAAATACAATCATTGCTGTTAAGTGGGTTGACATGGTAACATCTAGCAATGTCAGATTTGGGTGATGAAATTGTAGTGCATGCTGGATGATCACCTGCACTCAGTGAAAAGATGGCTATGATTTGGGTGAACCTGCCTTATTCATATAAAACTGATGAGTTGCAGATTATCAAATGAGTGTCTAACGCAGAGCAATGATTTGATGGGGCAGTGGAGGTTGAGGCATTCCCAATCATGAAGGGTGAAAGTCCAACAATGTTAGTAGTTCAGTTTATATTTGCAGGGCCTGGAGGAACAATCCATGCCCACCCCCTAACAATATTTCCAAATTTATCTTGATTATGTTCAGTATTTAGCTCCCATAGAACTGGACACATTGTGCACTAATTCAAACCTAAAATGCCCATCAACATCCCATAAAGTACTAACGTCATTTTCATGACGTATTAACTCCAGTGACAGATATGAAAATTGGACCCAGTAAGCTCCCACAATTAACCATGAAACGATTGGCCAGTTAATTTACTTTTGGTGGTAGTAGATGAGGTCATAATGTTGGCCAGAACACCTTGCTCTTGAACATCTTGAGAAGAATTCCCTAATGACCACTCAAGCCATCATCATGAGCAGCAGTCCCATCCAAATGATTGCATCTCAACTGATGCCACATTCCCCCCACTAAATTATATTCTCTATTGTTAAGTGGGATTGAGTCATGTAACATTTGTCTCATCTGCAAGACTGATACAAAGTGAGCGAAGCTGCCACCACCCTTTCCATTCCATTAGTTGCTGACATTTAATGCTTATTTTATAGCAATATGTACAATATTATTTTTCTGAAATCCTGACAAGTTGTTTTCCAACAAATTCAAATGTTACCCAATTGATTTTAACTCAACAGTGAATGACAGATGTTCTAAATTTCATGAAAGTATAATTTAATAATAAATATTTTAGAGTTTGTACACCAATGAACGGAATATGGTGCAATCCTGAACATGGAAGGAAGGTATTTAAAAGCTCACCCAGTGTTGTAGAAAACAATGATGAGCAACCATGCATATATTTATATTTGTGGGTTGACAAATTTTGCTTATTTTCCATGGGAGGTAATATGGTACAATCAACTTTAAAAATTGGGGAAATGTGTGAAGTGTGTACCTAATCAGACAATGCAATATTTAACACATTTAGTTGATAAAAAGATTCCTACATGGAAAAAATGTTAATACATGATGATATCACCCGAATAGATACCAATCCAAACAATTCACATTACTGAAAATAAAAACAGTAATTAATACCTTAGGCATCCAAATTTTCAGGCTGGATGTGTTGAGTCGAACTGGTATGTCCTTTGGAATCTGAAATAAGATGAAAAAATGTAACATCCAGATGAAGTATGGCTCTGCCTGAGAATAGATGAGGCAATCTTCCTGCTATCCAACTGATTTGGAGTTCTGACCCCAATATTTTAGCAAACAGCGAACATAATGGATGAAATGCCAAGTTAACAATGAGTGAGGAGCAAATGAAATGACACAGCATCAAGGTATTCATGTACATTATTCACATATACTAGATTAATGTGTCACTTCATCAGGTCGTACATGGATTGCTTTTTATTTACTCACTTGTGGGTGTTGCTGGCTGGCCAGCATTTAATGCCCATGCCTAGTTGCCCTTGAGAAGGTGGTGGTGAGCTCTCTTCTTGAACCGCTGCAGTTCACATGCTGTAGGCTGACCCTTAGGAAGGGAACTCCAGGATTTTGACCCAGTGACACAAAAGGAACAACGATGTATTTCCAAATCAGGTTGGTGAGTGGCTTGGCAGGGAACTTGCAGGTAGAGTTCCCATGTATCTGCTACCCTTGACCTTCTACATTTACAGTGGTCGTTGGTTTTGAAGGTGCTATCTAGATATCCTTGGCGAATATCTGCAGTGCATCTTGTAGATAGTACACACTGCTGCTATTGAGGGTCAGCGGATGTTTGTGGGTTTGGTGCCAATCAAATGGACTGCTTTGTCCTGGATGGTGTCAAACATCTTGAGTGTTGTTGAAGATGCACCCATCCAGACAAGTGGGGGTATTCTATCATGCTCCTGACTTGTGCCTTGTAGATGATGGACAGGCTTTGGGGAGTCAGGAGGTGAGTTATTCACTGCAGTATTCCTAGCCTCTGACCTGATCTTGGAGTCTTATGTTTATGTGGCAAGTCTATTTGAGCTTCTGGTCAATGGTAACCCCATGTATGTTGATAGTGGGGGGGAATCAATGGTGTTACCACCACTGAATGTCAAGGGGTGGTGTTTATATTGTCTCTTGTTGGAGACGGTCATTGCCTGGCATTTGTTGGATGCGAATGTTACTTGCCACTTGTCAGTCCAAGCCTGAATATTATCCAGATTTTGTTGCATTTGAACATGGGCGGTTTCAGTAACTGAGGAGTCACAAATGGTGCTGAACATTGTGAAAGCATCAGTGAACAACTCTAATTCTGACCTTGATGGAGGGAAGGTCATTGATGAAGCAGCTGAAGATGGTTGGGCCTAGAACATTACCCTGAGGAACTCCTGCAGGGATGTCCTGGAGCTGAGATGACTGATCTCCAACAATCATGGCCACTTCCTCCGTGCCAGGTATGACTCCAACCATTGGAGAGTTTGCCCCCCTATACCCATTGATTCCAGTTCTGTTAGGGCTCCTTGATGTCACACTCAGTCAAATGTGGCCTTAATGTCAAGGGCTATCACTGTCACCTCACCTCTGGAATTCAGCTCTTTTGACCATGTGTGAACTAAGGCTGTAATGAGGTCAGGAGCTGAGTGGCCCTGGCGGAACCCAAACTGGGTGTCACCGAGCAGGTTATTGCTGAGGAGGTACTTCGTGATATCACTGTTGATGACACCTTCCATCACTTTACTGATGCTTGAGAGTAGACGGACGGGATGGTAATTGGCTGGGTTCGATTTATCCTGCTTTTTATGTACAGGACATACTTGGGCAATTTTCCACATTGTCCGGTAGATGCCAGTGTTGTAACTGTACTCAAAGAGCGTGGCTAGGGGATCGGCAAGTTCAGGAGCACAAGCCTTCAGTACTATTGCTGGAATGCTGTCAGGGGCCATAATCTTTCCAGCATCCACTTGATAACACGTGGAGTGAGTCAAATTGACTGAAGACTGGTATCTGTAATGCTGGGGACCACTGGAGGAGGCTGAGATGTATCATCTACTCGGCACTTCTGGCTAAGATAACTGCAAATGTTTCAGGCCTGATCATATGTACTGGGCTCTTCCATCATTGAGGATGGGGATATTTCTGGAGCATTCTCCTCCAGTGATTTGTTTAATTGTCCACCACCATTCACGACGGGATGTACCAGGACTGCAGAGCTTAGATCTGATCCATTGTTTGCTGCTTATTGCTTATGCTGTTTGGTATGCATGCAGACCTGTTTAGCAGCTTCACCAAGCTGACACCTCATTTTCAGGTATGCCTGGAGCTGCTGTTCTTGGCATGCCTTCCTGCACTCTCCAATGGTAATCGTTGAGTGGGGAAATGCTGGGCCACGAGCTTTCAAATTGTGCTGCAGTATAATTCTGCTGCTGTTGATAGCCCACAGCGCCTCATGGATGCCCAGTTTTAAGTTGCTAGATCTGTTCGAAGTCTGCTTCATTTAGCACGGTGATAGTGCCACACAAGACGATGGAGGTTAATCTCATTGTCTTCACTGGGACTGTGAAGTGGTCACTTTTACTAGTACTGTCATTGAGAGATGCAGCTGCAGCCTGCAGATTGGTGAGGACGTATTCCTCTCCCCTCCCTTGTCAGCCTTCTGCACGGATCGTTCCCTCTGGGATATCCCTGGTCCACTCCTTCTTTACTCCCAACACATCCCCACAGTCCCATGGCACTATCCCATGCATATGCAGAAGGTGTAACATTTACTTCTTCCCTCCTCACTATCCAAGATCCCAGACACACTTTCCAGGGGAAGCTGTGATTTACCTGCACTTCCCACAATCTAGTCTACTGTATTCACTGCTTACAATGTGGTCTCCTCTACCTTGGGGAAACGAAGCACAGACCACAGACCATTGCTTCACAGACCACCTACGTTCTGTCTACAAAAGTGACCTTGAGCTTCCAGTTGGTTGCCACTTCAACACATCACCGTGTTCCCTGGCCAATACCTCTGTCTCAGGCTTGCTACAATGCTCTAGCGAAGCTCAACGCCAACTGGAAGAACAGCACCTTATTTGCCACTTGAGGACCCTGCAGCCTTCTGGATGTACTATCAAGTTCAATCATTTTAGGGCTTGTGCACCTTTCCCCGTGTTTTTCCTCATGCCCACTTACCAGGTCTCGTCATCACATGGGCTGCTATTACACACTACCCATTGTCAGCTACTAATAGTCCCCACCCGAAACGTCAGCTTTCCTCTTCCTCTGACGCTGCCTGTCCTGCTGCGTTCCTCCAGCTCCACACTTTGTTATTGCCGACTCCAGCATCTGCAGTTCTTGCTATCTCAATAGTCCCCATTAGTAGCTCTTCATTCTCCTAGGCTGGTCTTTGTATGTTCAACTGTTTTTCTTTTCCTTTGGGCTCTATCATCATCAACCCCCAACCCCCAACCCCCACACCCCACCCCATTGACTGTATAAAAACTATCCTTTTCCCAGCTAACATCAGTTCTGCAGAAAGGTCACTGGAACTGAAACGTTAAATCTGATTTTTCTTCACAGATGTTGCCAAACCTGATGAGATTTTTCAGCAATTTTCTGATTTTTTTTCAGATTTCCAGCATCCGCAGTTCTTTTAGTTTATGCCTTTTAAATGCTTCTGTTTCGTCAATTTTTAGTTCATTCACTGCCTCAATTACTCCCCACTTCATGACAAGTTTCATGTCCTCTTCGTTGGTAACGACAGATACAACATACTCATATAATACCTTAGCCAGGAAGTTTACATCCATATGTAAATCTCCTTGTTGGTCCATAAGTAGCTCTATTCTGCTTTTACAACTTATATGCCTATAGAAGTCTTTTGGAATTCTTTTTATGTCTGCTGTTACTTTAATGTACTTTTCTTGCTTCTCTTGTTTCAACCTTCCCTCTGAATTCAATCTGGTTCCCACTTGTGTGCTATCAACTTGACAGCTATCATTTGCACCTATTTCTCCTTGATCTTACGTTTCAGTTAAAGGACCCCTTTGCTCTTATTTCCTCAAACTGGGGGCACAAATTTCCATGTTATCGCTGCAAGATTCAGACAAACATGAAGGGATATTTGTTAAACAATTGCCAGTCCTCTTAAAAAAAAGTTCTAAATGACAGCTTCATCGAGAATTGGCAAAATGCATCCAAAATGGTCAGTACAGTTCGATAACCAGGGCATGGTGAAGGACAGTAACTTCTACTTCCTGGTGTGTGGGGAAGGATGGATATTAGTCACAGTAGGTTTTCTTTCTAATTAGTGTACTTTAAAAGAAGAACTCACTTACCATATTATCTGTGATGTTAAAATGCAAAGCTCCAGCTGAAAAATACGCAAATCCTCCCGTGTTAACAAAATACTCCGACAGACCCAGCATCAGCATTTGATCAGTGGTATTTGGAAGCTTAAATGATTGAGCAGTAAATGGGGACTCCACATGGTCTTGAACATCATATAATTCACCCTAAAGGACATCACAGAAGATCCTCAGTAATATCAGAACTGATTGATCATAAACTCAATGACAGAGCAGGATGGCATGTGCCAAATAATTGAGTTCACACAGAAAATGGTGGTTGTAGCTTGACATGCCAAAATATTTCACAAGTTAACATGGAGCCATTTCATATTATTCAATGTAATTTATAGCAACATATATTGACATTTTGAAGAACAGATAGTTGTACTAACTTAATTAAAAAAATACCAGGTGGATTCACAATGGGGCTGTTGAATACAATAGCTGTGGCATGGGGGAAGTCAAGAACATCTGTGTGTGTATTGGAAAACCACATACAAAGGAAGTTCCTCAAACCGTTTCTAAGCATTAGGTGCAGCTGGAATTATTACAGCATTTACAGGAACTTGACAGTTTCGTGAATAACAAATTTCAGCAGAAGTCAACCACAGCAACAGTATTCTCGAGGAGAGTTTATGAATACGGTTTTCAGGTTGTTAGATTAGAGATTAGGTGAAGGGTAGATGGGTGAAGGCAATGGATTGGGACTTGGAAAGAAGAATGAGAAAGACAGGGTTAAGTGGGACTCTAGTAGATCAAAGAAAATTGGGTTGAAAGGGAAGTGGAAGAAGATGCAAAGAGAGCAAGGATAGAAGGTAAAGTGAGGTGGGGGGGTAAAGATGATTAAGATGAGGGGCGAGTGTGATAGAATGGAAGGAGATGGGGTCACTAATACAACAGCTTAATATTCTTTATTTATAGAGAACTGCCATCTTCTGCAATTTAGAACCAATAGTAACAAAATGTGTGGAGGAGACACATTGCAGAACAGAGATTTTCTGCTACTTTTGGAATGAGAATTTTTTTTCCTGAATGACTAATGTGCTAAACTTTATGTATGGCTGTTTGTTCCCTTTTTTAAAGCTAACTACAACTCAAAGAAAAAGGTTGAACAGTATGTAAAGGAGAATTTGATTTTGGCCAGGTTAGGCCTCTGGAGTTAACTTAATCAAAGCTTTTTTAGATGACCTAGAAGTTTGACAGAAAGACACATTGTAAAATAATTGCCATTATGTTTGGAAATGTAAATCCAGGGAAACTGAAGCAGGGACAGGAAAATTACTTCTCGCTCAATGGATTAGAGTTTTACTGTTTTATCAGATGCGCCAACCCTACCTTAATAGGAAGATCAATGGAGTTATTTGTAATTTCTAGTTCTCCAACTAAGGAGTAGTCAAATTCCACGTACTTGTCCAGTTGCCATGAAGCTGAAAACAAAATAATACAAATGTAAAATGTATGGAAGTAATCTAATCACAATCTATTGATCATTCTTTGCATGTACTCACTATTCAGTGTCTGGATGAAAGTTTCTAGCTTTCCAATTGTATTTCTAAACTCAGAGCACAGCTGCAAATAAATACAACAAGTAGTTAAGAAGGTTAGGAGAAAGATATGTGGATAAACTTATTGATTTTCCTTCTGGTACTGCTTTTCAAAATAATTTTATAATATAATTACCAGCTTTCAAATTTTATGTCATCTGACTCTGCAATGGGTTTCCTGTTTAAAAGAAAGTGTGGAAGAAGAAAACTACCAATTTCCTTTATCCCGAATATGAGTTGAGTTCCTTAGTGTCACTTCACTATTCAATAAAACTGAGCAATATTTATGAATGCCGGCTTCCAGCATAGAAAACCATGTTCGTGCTCTCCGTATTCAGATTCTATTCACCTTTCATCTCTGGGCTCATTGACTCACATTGACTCCTGATCTACCAAAATGACAATCTTAAAATTCCCATCCATGTGTTCAAATCCCATTGTGGCCTCATTTCTTCCCTATTCCTGTAACCCACTAAAGTTCTGCAACATACCAAAATCTTACATTCTTTCAACACTGTCCTCCATCCCTGATTTCATTCTGATATCATGCCTTTATCGACTGAGGCCCTAAATTTTGCAATCACTTTCAAAACTTCTTCTCCTCTCCACTTCTCTTTTTTTTTGAAAGCAAAGTTTAAAAGGTACCTATTTGACTGAATATTTAGTCACCCATCTAATCTCACTCCCTTGGTACATTGGCAATTTGTGTCTAATTATATTCTTTGGGATGTTCTAATGCGCTAGAGGCACAATATAAAAACAAGCTTCTGTTGCAAACATGAATTTCTATTTAAGGTCATAAAATTGTGGGGAGCAAGCAAACATTTATTGCTCAGTCCTAATTGTCCTTGAGAAGGTGGTGGTGAGCTGCCCTTTTGAATCAGCCCATGCCATTAGGGAGGGAATTCCAGGATTTTGATCCAGCGACAGTGAAGGAACAGTGATATATATCCAGGTCAGGATGGTGTAAAGCTGCGAGGGGAACTTAGTATACCCATGTATCTGCTGCCCTCTAGATGGAAGTGCTGTCTAAGGATCTTTGGTGAATTTTTGCAGTGCTGCTATGAAGCGTTGATGTTTGCAGAAAGGGTGTCAATCAAGTGGGCAGTTTTGCGTGGATGGTGTCAAGTTTCTTGACATATACTCTTGAGTGTTATTGGAGTTGCACTCATCTAGGCAAGTGGGCAGCATTCCATCACATTCTGACTTAAGCCTTGTTGATGGTAGGCAGAATGTGGGGAGTCAAGAGGTGACATTTTACAGGATTCCTCACTTCTGACCTGCTCTTGTAGCCACAGTAATTATATGACCATTCCAGTTCAGTTTCTGTTCAATGGTAACCACCAGGATATTGAAAGTGGGGGATTCAGTGATGTTAATGTCATTGAATGTCAAGGGACAATGTTTAGATTCTCTCTTGCTGGAGATGGTTATTGCCCGGCATTTATGTGGTGTGAACATTATTTGCCACTCGTCAGCCTAAATGTGGATATTGTTCAATTCTTGTTGTTTTTGGCCATGAACTGCTTCAGAATATAAGGAGTTGTGAATGGCACTGAACATCTCCATTTCTGACCTTGATGACCCTGAGGACCTCCTGCAGATGTCTTAGAGCTGAGATGATGGACCTCTATTAACCACAACTGCCTTTCTTTGTTTCAGGTATGACTCCAACCAGTAGAAAGCCTATCCCCTCATTTTCATTGACTCTAGTCTTTCTGGGGCTCCTTGATACGACACTTGGTTAACTGCTGCCCTGTTATCAAGGGCAGTTATTTGCACCTCACTGCTTGAGTCCAGATCTTTGTCGATGTTTGGATGTTTGGTGGATGAGGGGCCATATCACAAGATTGCAGTCAAAACTTTAGTCTTCTTGATCCATTTATGATTTATTAAACCATTTCTAATAAATTTCTATCTTTTCATAAATACAGTGACACAGTTGGATAATACAGCTTGTACATGATTATGCGAACACTTCAGAGACTGTACATATTACTGTCTTAAACTTTCTCTGTAATACATTTGACAAAGTTCTATCGGTAATAAGTACAGCTACATGGTCACTGAGGTACTTTGTGGTTTGCTATATGTTTGCCTGTGTAACAAATGCCATGAAGACTGGGTTCATATTTTGTCAGGTATCTTGAAGTTTGTTTACAACACTAACTATTTACACTGATACAATATCACACAGTGCATACCCATGTTACACGCATAGCTGACTGATTGTATTGACTCCATTACATAAAGACAGTGACAGAAGGTGAGACTTGAACATTATAAGTTGCAATATCATGTAACTATCTTAAAGGTACAGTCTTCTGTGGTCTGGAATCTGTGCTATAAAACAACAATCTCTGATCATGAGATAGTAGGAACTGCAGATGCTGGAGATTTCTGAGATAAAAAGGTGTAGAGCTGGATGAACACAGCAGGCCAAGCAGCATCAGAGGAGCAGGAAAGCTGACGTTTCGGGCCGAGACCCTTCTTCAGG
>NC_063350.1:46138358-46211414 GCF_021869965.1 Rhincodon typus | reverse complement strand
GGCCCGAAACGTCAGCTTTCCTGCTCCTCTGATGCTGCTTGGCCTGCTGTGTTCATCCAGCTCTACACCTTGTTATTTCAGTTTCTGATCATGACTGTCTTCAAATCTCCATATTCAGATTTCTCAATTCATCTTGTGATTAAATCTTTCTAGCAATGAAAATTCAGATGCTATGCCTTTCTTTGCTTACTAGGTATTATTTTCCTCTGTATTAAATTAGCTTGCGGCAATGATGATTTTTCCTGCTTCCTTTGGAGTAATGGAGGGTTTCCCGTGTTTGAGACTTGTAATGACACCTACTGTGGTCTCTTCTCTCCTCAAAGAATCTCTTTGCTACACAAGAAATATTTCTTTAAATCTTGAAAACTACAAAAACTCCTCTGTTTGACTTCCAGATGGTTAATCTTCTTGCTTTGTGCTCCCAAAGTCTTAATTTTGGCCCTCCTTTGCTGTCACTTTCCTTTATGCATAATGACATCGCTCTGAATGGGAGCTGCAGAAGTTCTTATCTAGTTTGCCCATGCAGCCTGATTATTTTTGTACCATGTATTAGGTTTTTCCAAGCCTCCCAGATGGTTTCTTACCCAATCGCAACTTTCGCTTGGCTCACCAGCTTGCATCTGGAATCAAGACCATTTATACAGACAACAGCTTTACAATGAGGGTTGTCTTAAGTCTCTGTAAGTCCACCATTTCTGCAACTGTGCTCTGGAGTTGTAAGTTTTCTGGCACCATTACCTTCAGGCTGATTTTGACCTCTATGAAAGCAGGTTTTGTGTTTTCTTTCTGGATCTTTATATTACTAGTTGCCTCCTATCTATCCCTCAGCTACGACTCTGCTGTCTGCCTGCAGTGATATGTGGTAAATGAGGGCCATCCATTTCTTTCATCCAGCTTGTAGAAGTCTCAAGATTCAAGTAAAGTTAACAATAAAATGTTTGTTTTGTTACTGCACTATACAAAGATTACACAAGAACTTCCACATCTCTTCACGGACTGCCTCTCTTTCTCTCTACCTTCTGTCCATTTGACTGTCTATGTGACGTCATCACAGAGATTATTATACTGTCTCAGCTATCAATTCCAACAGACCCATTTAAAACAAAAAACATACATATATAATATATATACACTTGCATTTTCTTCTGAATGTCATTTCCAACTTGTATAATTATTACTGTTACTGCATCTTTTGAATTTCACAACATTTTATCTTCTAAACATCCAGCATCCTTCCTTCTGATTATCAACTGCTAAAGCAAAGGCGCTGAACTAAATCATTAGATGTGGGTTGAGGAGACAAGAACTTCCAGTGAGGAAACAACTGGGAGGTGAATTGGTCTTCATTGGAAGATTCTATGCAGTTCTTACAGATCATAAAACAGTCTGTTCTATGCTGTACCCACATTCCTTTTCCATTGACCTCATTGCAAAAGAACATCAAGTATGTTCTAAAATGGGCTGATTTGATTTGATTGATTTATCATCACGTGTACCCAAGTACAATGAAAAGCTTTGTTTACAAGCAGTACAGACAGATCAGAGTAAGCAAAGACATACAGATCATAGGGTGAAAAATAAATTAGACAGAGGCATACAGGTTACCTTGCACAGGGTGTGCACTAGGCAAGATCTGCATTATTTGAAGTTAGACAGTCCATTCATCAGTCCAATTCCCAAGGCAGTTTTTAATGCTACTAGTAAAGACTGATTATACCCCACCCCTGTATCTGATCATTCGTTCACACTGGTGAATAGATCTCAATCGTAAACTGTCTGTGGGAGTTGTCACTGATTAGTTTTCTGCCTGTGATACCTTGAGTTTCGTTTGTACTGATTTAGATTTCATATTAACCAGAGCGAAATCTAGTAATGTGTGGGCTGCCACTAGATAATGATCATTTAAAAAGCTGTTGGATTGTTGTAAAACCTCCCAATACACTAATGTCCTATGAAATGTGGTTAGATATGACTCCAGAAGGTGGGCAAATGCTAAAGACCTTAGGTCAACAAATATCACTTTGCCAGTGTCATGTTGCAGGAACAAATGAAAGAAGTTTGCATTATTATTAACATTTGCCTTACTAATGTTCGCATGTGCTCCTTACCTGAGCCTACTCATATTTGAATCCCTAAGTTTGTACCATTATTCATTTCTAAACATTTTTAACTCAGATAATATGAAAACCTCTGGCCATAATGAACACCAACATTAGTGCAATTCTATCCATCTTCTTATTGCTCATATAACCTTACGAGCAATTATCACATTCTCTTGAATTTTACAGGAATATTTGGCTTTACAGTTGATTATGGCATTGAACCTAAAGGGAAAATAAAATGTCAGCTTACCTTCTGAGGAGCAACTTCTCTGATTTTACTTTTCACTTGAGAAAGGAACATGTTGTAAAACCAGCTTTAAAAAGATTAAAAAAAAGTCTGTAATTAAATTCTTCGCTACTAATCCATTACTTGCTTCTAAGAGCGACTGAAATTGGAACCAGATTTTCAATTTCTTTATTAAAATGGTTGTAAAATTACTAATTTTTCCTGCGTAACCCTTTAAAAATTTGCCCATAGAATCTGAATGTCACTGGCAAGGTAAGCATTTGTCACTCACTCCATGTTGCCCTTGAGAAGGTGGTAGGGAGCTGTCTTCTTGAATTGGCACAGTCTATGAGATGCAGATTCAACTACAGTGCTGTTAGGATGGGAGTTCTAAGATTTTAACCCAATGACAGTAAAGGAATGATGATATATTTTCATGTCAGAATGGTGTGTGGCTTGCAGGGGGGCTCTTGTAGGTGGTGATACTCCAGTACATTTCTTGTCCGGTTGGAAGAGTTTACAATGTGCTGTCAGATAAGAGAATTGATATGAAAATTGGTGTAATGTCAATTCTGAAGATGAGTCATTCCAGACTTGGCATTGACTTTATTTCTCTCCACTGGTGCTATCAGGCCTGTCACCAACTACAGAAGGGCAGCACTTGACCTCCACTTGGGAAATAAAGCAGGGCAATTGATTGAGGTGTTAGTGGGGGAGCACTTTGGGTGACCATAATTCTATTAGTTTTAAAATAGTATGGAAAAGGATAGGCCTAGTCCACAAGTTAAAGTTCTAAATTGAGCAAGGCCAATTTTGGTGGTATTAGGCAGGAACTTTCAAAAGTTGATTGGGGTCACTGTTTGCAGGAGAGCGATGTCTAGCAAGTGGGAAGCTTTCAAAGGCAAGCTAACAAGAGTTCAGAGCCAGCATGTTCCTGTTAGTATGAAGGATAAGGCTGGCAGCAGTAGGGAACACTGGATGACTAGAGATCTTGAGGCTCTGGTCAAGAAAAAAAAGGAAGCATACAGACAGCTGGAATCAAGTGAATCCCTTGAGGAGTATAGGGAGTGTATGAGTACACTTAAGAGGGAAATCAGGAGGGCAAAAAGGGGACACAAGTTAGCTTTGTTAGAAAGGATAAAGGAGAATCCAAATAGATTCTACAAGTACGTTAAGGGCAAACAGTAACTAAGGAGATAATAGGGCTCCTTAAAAATCAACAAGGCTGTCTATGTATGGAACCACAGGAGATGGGTGAGCTCCTAAACGAATACGTTGCATCAGTATTTACTGCGGATAAAACCTTGGAAGCTAGGGAACTTGCAAAAATAAATTGTGATATCTTGAAAAGAACCTACAATACAGAAGAGGAGGTCCTAAAATACATTCAGGTAGATAAATCCTGGGACCTGATCAAGTGTATCTCAGGACATTGTGGGAAGCTAGGGAAGAAATCGCTGGGCCCCTAGCAGAGCTATTTGTATCGACAGCCACTAGTGAGCTGATGGAAGACTGGAGGGTGGCTAATGTTATGTCATTATTTAAGAAAGGCTGCAAGGAAAAGCCTGGGAACTACAGATGGGTGAGCCTAATGTCAGCGGTGGGTAAGTTATTGGAGGTGATTCTGACAGACAGGATCTACATGCATTTGGAGGGGCAAGGACTGATTAGGAATAGTCAGCATGGCTTTGCGAGTGGGGAATCATGTCTCATTAACTTGGTTGAGTTTCCTGAAGAGGTGACCAAGAAGATAGATGAAGGCAGAGTTGTAGACATTGTCTGTAAGGACTTTAGCAAGGCCTTTGACAAGATTCTGTATGGTAGACTGGTTAGTATGGTTGGATCACATGGGATCCAGGAAGAGCTAGCCAATTGGATACAAAATGGCTTGACGGTAGGAGACAGAGGGTGGTGGTCGAGGGCTGTTGTTCAGACTGGAGGCCTGTGACCAGTGGTATGCTGGAAGGATCAGTGCTAGGTCCAGTGTTGTTCATTATTTATCTAAATGATCTGGATAAGAATATAGGAGGCACGGTCACTAAGTTTGCAGATGACACCAAAATTATTGAAAAAGGTTATGTAAAAGTATAATGGGATCTTGACCAACGAAGCCAGTGGACTTAGAAGTGGCCGATAGAGTTTAATTTAGATCAATGCGAGGTATTGCATTTTGGTAAGACAAACTAGGACAGAACTTACACAATTAATGATAGTGTCCTGGGAGTGTTATCGAACAGAGACATCTTAGGGGTGCAGGTACATTATTCCTTGAAAATGGCATTATAGGTAGACAGGGTGGTGAAGAAGGTATTTGGCACGCTTGCCTTCATCGGTCAGAGCATTGAGTAAAGAAGTTGGGACATCATGTTGTGGCTGAACAAGACATTGGTAAGGCCACATTTGGAGTACTGCATACAATTCTGGCTCCCTACTACAGGAAGGATATTATTAAACTGGAAAGGATGCAAACAAAATATACAAGGATGATACTGAGACTGAAAGGTCTGAGTTATAAGCATAGGCTGGATATAGAGGAGTGATTACATAGAGGTTTATAAATCATGAGGGGCATAGATAAGGTGAATAGCCAAGCATTTTTCCCAGGGTAGGGGAGCCCAAAATTACAGAGCATAGGTTTAAGGTGAGAGGGGAATAATTTTAAATGGACATGAGGAGCAACTTTTTCAGACAGAGCATGGTGCGTAAAGACATTTGGACATGGTTAGGAAAGGTTTAGAGGGATATTGGCCAAACAGTGGAAAATGGGACTAGTTCAGTTTAGGAAACCTGGTCAGCATGGACAAGTTTGCTGAAGGACCTGTTTCTGTGCTGTATGACTCTATGACCTGCTGTGTTTCTCCAGCAACTTCTGTGTTTGTTTGGTATGTTATATGTCTCACAATGCATATACCTTGGATGTCCTACAAAATGAATACATGTTTCACAGTGTATTTCCTGGATGTTTTACATTGCATGTACCTTCCATCTTGTCCAACAGACCTACCTGCCCCCTCCGTGAAGCTGAAGGTCGAAATTGTTTAAACTGGCGGCACAATCATTGTAACTCAGTGCTGGTCGAGAGCTGTCCTCTGAAATGTTGACACTGAATGCAGCTAAGAGATCTTTGATGTTCAGGTTGAAGGTTCCACCATCTTTTCTATTGAAGGGTAACGTACATGTAAAAATTGCTTATACATCTGCCCCAGTGTGCCCCAGATAAATTATTTGATCCATATCTGTGTAGTTTGTTTTCTTCTAAATTGCCTCTTGTGGCCAAAACAAAGCAGCCACACAGAGTAATTCTGACACACAGACAGATGAATATCTCACAAACTGTTCAATATTGTGTGACTGGTAACAGTGTCTGCCCCTTGCAGAAAACTAAATAATTCTTTTATCTCTCTAGTGAACTCTGAATCCCTCAAGCATTTTCAAAAGCTTACCAGTTTGCCAATTTACCTGGTCAAAAGCTTTTTCATAATCTATAATGCAGTATATTTCCTGCCAGTATTCTATCCTTCCTTTGTTTAGTACTTTCATCACTATTACAGTCTCCTTGCCCCCACAGGCCATTTAATGGATTCTTACAGTTTCCACTTTAGCAAAACAGCAAAGAATACATCCACCAAAACATAAAGAATTGCACAGCACAGGAAGGAACAGAGGTCTTAAGAAATAAATGATCAAGATGAGTGTCTTATTGCCTCGATCTGAAATGTGAACTCTTCAAAAAAGCAGATATCTAAAACTGAAAATTGTGGAATGGGGTTCTGGAGAAAGATGGAGCAGATTGGTTGGAGAAACCAATGAAAAAGTTCTCAAGGTGCAGAGAAGGGAAGATCATCATAAGGTGACAAGATTAGATTGACCATATTGTAAGCCATGAGAACTTGCTGAAGATGACTATTGAAGGATGATTGGAGGTATATAAACCAAGAGGGAGAAAGAGAACAATGATATTAGACAATTTGAAACATGTGCACAAGAGTGCATAGATGGGCCTTGGTTTAAAGTCTTTTTTGAAAGATGACTGGCTCCTCTGAATTACAGTAACCTCTCACTATTGTGATTGAATGTCAGTCTTGGACCCACATCCTGTTAATACAAAGGCAAGTGTGGTAACACTGAGCCGCAGTGACATGTCACACCATTATATCACTCTTTCAGAGTTGGAATTCTCAAGTTTAATAATATTTCCGAAGTGTAACACCAAATATTTTTCTCTGTGTTACTTTTAAAAGGTATAAATATGGAATTTCTTAAATATAATTTGATAAAATGGATACATTGAAATACACTTCACGAAATGTTTTTTGTTTTGGAGTTATAGGAGCTAATCTACAGAACTAAGGGGAACTTGCTCATGTGCAGGCCAGCTCTAATGGCATCACTCTGCTGTTATTGAACAACAGCATGCAGACTTGGAATACGCACAGACTTGGAGACCAAGCTCCAAGCCATGTCAACACTTTCATTTAGTTGGTATGAGAGCAGGGTACTTATGCTAAACTGGTGTAAGACAAGGGTTCTCTGTCAACTTGACCCTGCCTCACTGCACTGCCCTCCAGATACCAAAATCCACAATGAGGCTTAGACAATGATCACCACTTTCCAGATCTTGGGATCTTACTGACAACAACGGGAGATATTGGCCACAAGGTTCAACAACACCTTCAATGTGGCAGTGCAGGCTTCAGTCGCCCGAGGAAGGGAGTATTTGAAGATCAGGACCTCAAACCCAGCACCAAGCTTGTAGTCTACACAGCAGTAGTGATACCCACCTTCTTTTATCACTCAAGGATGTGGACTGTGTACAGCACACCACTCAAAACCCTGGAATTATACCAGGATCCTGCAAATCCATTGTCAGGATGGATAAGCTAAAGTCAATATTTTCACAAAGGCCAATATTCCCAGCAATGATGCATGGATCAGGCTCAATCGGTTCTGCTGGGCAGGCTGCATCGTCTATCTACGAGATTCCTGAGATAAGCTTTATATTTGGAGCTTTGACACAGCAGGAGGGCAGAGGATTTTCAAATCCATTATTAAGGATGAGATTGCGGAGTACTTGGAAATGCATGGTAAAATAGGGCTGAGTCAGCAGTCTTTGTCAAGGGGAGGTCATGCCCCAAGACCACTCAAAGGAGGCACCTGGGAGAGATCTGTACACCATGAGTCTCATTGCCAACTGCAAGGTGAAGTCAAGCATTGGCAGAGATACGAGTGCATGGTAACCTGGCCATCTCACCCTCACATTCCCCCAACCACTGTCTGCCTCACTTATGACAGAGATTCCATGTCATGCCTGCATTCTCCAGTCACCTGAGAACTCAGTTTTAGTAAGGAAACAAGTCAGCCCCAGGCATGAGCAACTTCCTGAGAAGAAAGTGGGAATTAATGTGTGCAGCAGCCCCAACATGCTAATTTTTCATACACTCCTCAGTCAGAGAGATTGATATCGTATTGTATTTTGATTATGTATCTTCTACCATGCTAAATAGTTGAAACTGGGCTTTTGATATTTAACAGGACATTACACACTAACACCTTCATCACGCTATAAGGAATATAAAATGAAAACCTACATCAGCCCAAACGTCACATGCCACCGTCCATCAATCTCAATGTAGACTTTATCCACTGAAAATTTGACTCCAGTATTGGGGATGAATCCTATGTTGGAACTCGGCAATCCAAAATTTTTAAGGTGCATCCTGTAAATACAAACAAGCATTAGCTTTCCACCTTCTTGTAGTGATTGTACTAAGATCAGCCAAGTAGACCTCATAGAATATGAGCTCCCTGATTGGGGCTGTTAATCTGGTTCAATCAGGGAGCCCTGGCTGACAGATAAGAACAAGAATGTCAGAGGTTCTGTATACTCTGAAAGCTGGCTCTGAGGGAGCTGGATCAGTGTTAAGGACTCTCCACACTTGAGTAAAGGATGATTGGTAATGGGATTATAGCCTCTTTGGAGTTATTTTACTTCTCATGAACAGGGATGGAAAAGTATCATTTGCAGATTTATTTCAGACTAAACTGGAATCGTCTCTAAAAATATCACAAAAAAAATCGTAGCACAGCTCAGGAACTTTCAAAACCTTCAAAATGATGTTTATGACTTTTATTTGTAAAATAGCAGCCACAAAGGTAATCTGCAGAGTGCAGTGCAAATTAAAACACCACATTAGTGTTGATATGTAGATACACTTTCATAAAAGGCTCACAACTGATTGGAGTTCTGGTTGGTGAGGGTTTTTGGCATTTAGTGAAATAATATTTGCAATTCTCTTAGCTTGTAGGAATTCTGTTTTATCTGTTGCTGCTGAACTACGGTGAAGATCTAAATATAAGAAGCATCAGTCTATTCGTATTGAGAGACACGTCACCTCTTTTTAAAAATTTGATTGTAAAATGTTATTAGTATTAGAAAATAAAATTAGCCTACTCGGTTTACACCAAGATTCAGAAACAAGGAGATAATGAAAAAAGTATATTGCAAGTGTTTAAATCATGAAAAATAATTCTTAATTTGGAAAGATCAGTTGAGTGCATATTGCATGAGTGACATTTTATTGAAGTAAATTATCAACCTGTAATAGGATCTATCCAATTTGCAGCCTTTTAATTTCAGCTGGGAATTCAGTTGGACTAAATCCTGCACATACCATAGAAATGTCCATTTTTACCATAGAATCCCTACAGTGCAGACAGATGTCGTTTGGCCCATTGAGTCTGCACCGGCCCTCTGAAGAGCATCCCACCCTATTCTTGTAAACCCACATTTACCATAGTTAACCCACTTAACCTGCACCTCTTCGAACACTACAGGGTAATATAGCATGGCCAATTCACCTAACCTGCACATTGTTACACTGTGGGAGGAAACTACAGCACCTGGAGAAAACCCACACAGACACAGAGAGAACGGTAATTCCACACAGACGGTTGCCAAAGGCTGGACTTGAACCCAGGTCCCTGGCGCTGTGAGATAGCAGTGCTAACTTTTGTACCACCTTGTGCCATCCTACAGTACACCACACAGTAATTATTTGAAGTCAATTTCTGCAGCATGGAAATGGACTTTGAATAATCTTTTCATTTGGGTTATATTCATAATGATTATTTCTCCACGGGGATTTCCCCATCTCATTACTTATGGTTTGTCTGTGGTTTATATCTAACACAGTATTACTGCAGGTGAGAGGGAAGACGTTTGAAGGCAGGTTCCTTGATTGGAAAAGATGGCTTTTGGCACAACAGGGGCCATATACTTCTTTGTGCAAGTTCACAAGATGGCTCTGCAACTGTTTGCTTCACATCTGAGAGAAGTGAGTATTTACATTTCTACATGTGTTAGTTTGGGGACATAGATGTTGTATCAGTCTTTAGGTGCAGGTACCTAATCTGTTTCTAATCCCCCCATGTTCCTGATGTTGTCTACACACTTACAAGTACCATGACTTACACTGAAGAAGGGTGGGTATTATAATTAATTATTGAAGCCTGCACAAGGAAGCTGTCCAGAGAATTATTTTGAATTATGTCAATACTGTGTAAGGGCTTTAGGACCCTGGATGAACCTTGCAATGATATCACAGAGCTGCTACTCACTGGGCATACATAGCACAGCATGGATGGGCTAAATTAAGCAGAGAGAAACACAGAGTAAGTTAAGCAGAAGCCTAACATTTAGTGATATGGATGTTAGAAACACAGTCAGGGAAGTATTTGGAGTAGACTGATTAGCATTAGGCAATGGAGTTTAAGCAGCAATTTTTTACATGACGTAACAGTAAGATGAGAGCCTGGTATATCTCTGAATGCCTTTATTGTAGTACAGGCAGTTCTGCTATAATGTATGTTTCATTAAGGCAAATTGGCTGTAACATGATTGATGAATAGTGGATGCTGTTTGTATAACATGAACTTACTGCTGTATGGGTATAGGGATTTTCTATAGCGATTTTCCCTATAACGTGATTTTCTACAGCATGATTTTCTATAGTGTGAGGTCACACGAGAATACAATTATCACGTTATAGGAGAACTACCTATATGTCAACTTAACATGTAATATAGAGTGCTATAAAGAAGCTTAAACCTGAAAACCATACTTGACCTTGCCTTGTCCTTGACCAGTCCATCTTGAAACCAACCAATTGGATAAAACCATAGCAAATGTCTCAAAGGATAATCATGCTTTGAAGAAGGAACTGGTCATTGAGATGCTACATGCTGCATTCTGTTTTCAAAAGCTGTTAAACATTACTGAACAGATGTAATGAATGGACCCCTCTACAGAAGTCGTCATCAGCAAACAACATTCTCATAAGAAAGATTTTACGCAACATAGTTGTTGAGGCAATAAAAGTAGAACATAAACATTTAGAAAACAGAATATAGAAGGATACAGGCATTTTCCAAAAGTAAGAAAGATTGATGCTACAATCAAGGTATATATAGTCACAATGATTCTAAGAAAGAAAAAGATGCACACAGACATAATTTCCCAATACAATGATAGAACATTTATTTCTGAGGGCTGAATCTTACATTTTTTTTGGCTAAGCCTGAGTTGTGTCAGGTTTTTTGAGGGATTCCCACCACAAAGTCCAGTGGGATTTCTCACTGTGTTTTATCAAACACACATCATTAAGTACCTACCCCAGACTATAACATCCCCCAAGTCCGATTCTGGTCCCATCTCACCACACAATGTTCTCAGAACAACTCACCGCTCAGTGGATAGCTGCCAAAAAGATGGGCAACCTTTGCATCTGCACCATCTTTAAAAGGTGAACATGGACTCTGAAGATGTTCTGCTTGGTGAAGTATGTTTCTAGAAGATTTCAGAGAAGGGGAAAACAAAAACACGATTCTCCAACAAGGACCTCGAGGTCTTGGTTGAGGGTGTGGTGCAAAGGAGAGGAGTCCTTTTCCTGGAAAACTGGCAGAGGAGCAGACCTTGGCAGCCTGGTCTGAGATCATCGTCTGGGCCAGTACCATCTCAGTGGTGCAGAGGAATGGCCAACAATGTCATAAGAAGGTCAATGAACTTCTCTCCTCCACCAAATTAAATGCCACACTCTTCTCTCTGCTCACCCATGTTCACTCCATTTCTGCTACTGCATCCACCTCTCATCAAAGCTCATGGTCTACCACCCCCCATTGTTGCATGCAACAACTTCACCACTCACTGTCATCTATCCAAGCCCCTGCCACACTGCATGCCCTCTTCTCTATCTATTCACTGACTCAGGACACCTCACCAACTTTCATCCATCTGCACTAGCACTAACAGCCGTGCCACCCAATTTCATCTCACCCACCCTCCTGTTCTCTCATTCCGAGAAAACAACCCATAAACAGGACACAGAAAGTGAGGACAAGTGGAGGTGTGTCTGGCATTAGGTTCCTCACCCTCCATGAGGAGGGAATCTTAGCACTTACAGGAGAAGACCAAGACTGCTCCTGTGGGGATATCCCACTAAATGAATATTGCTACTGTTCCTTCCAATGCAACTCTCACATTAACTCAACTGTCAGTCTTATTCATTGCACACTGCATCTGGCCATTGGCTGTGATGCCTTCTTTCTTTTGTGTCCTGCAAGTACTGCCAAATCTCTACCAGCACCATACAGAAAGCCACAAGATGACAACATATAGGTACAGAATTAGGCCATTTGGCCCACTGAGTCAGCTCCACCATTTGATCACGGCTGATATGTTTCCCAAACCCATTCTTCTGCTTTCTCCCCAAAAACCCTTGATCCCCTTACTAACCAAGAACCTATCTATCTCTGCCTTAAATACACTCAATGACTTGGCCTCCACAGCCCTCCATGGCAATGAGTTCCACAGATTCACCACCCTCTGGCTAAAGAAATTCCTCCTCCTCTCAGTTCAAAAGCGTCATCCCTTCATTCTAAGGTTGGCTCCACCAGAAGCTACCTGCCTGATGTTTAAGGGTGAGAGAATGGAGGCCTTAGAGGAAACATTGATAAGGCTGCTTTGTGCACCCCTTAGTAGAAAGCTGAGTAGAAACATTAGCATTGGAAAGGGTAGGTTTACCATCTGGTGGGCACTTCACAGTGACAGCTCTGCAGCTGGCCGCAGAAGAGATGCCTCAGGTCACTGGCACTTGGGGACGCCTGGAGACCAGGCACCTGCTCAGCCCCAGGCATGAGAGGACCCTGTGGTGATAGCAATCAGGGACTTCAGCCACATACACATGGAGAGACAGGAGCGACAGACAGGTATCTAGGACACAATGGGCCTCATTGCAGCAAATTATACACTGGTTTCCTACCTCCACCGACAGGTCGGAGAGCCAGGCTTAGCCCCCTCGGGATCTGCTGGAGAGGCACACAGACCTGCATCCCAATGAATAGTCCTCATGACAGAAGGCATGGTGACAAAGACATGAGGAACCTGGCATGCACTCCTTGTGCCGCTTCCTCACAGGAAGGTAGGGAGGTGCAAGAAGGGCATGTGCTCCTTGGAAATCTCCACTCAGAATGTGTCAGAAGTAACCTCCACCATAATGGTTGAGACGAGTTGCAAAATGCTGGATGCCAATATCCATGAAGGAGCGTCTTGGATTGTGTCCTGAGATGCCGTTTGGTTGTCAGCATCATGGAGCTCCTTCCAAGCAAGGCCTGAGCTGAAGTTGCCAGGTACCTGATCTAGTTTACATGTCATGTTTTCTCACCATCTAGTTTAATTGGCGTGTTTGGTAAGCTAGGAAGCTGATCATTAATAAGATGATTTGGGCTAATAACAGTGTTTAATATGCCATAATGGCCTTTAATTGGTGACTCGCTACGTCACTTGGCAGATGCATACATATAAATCAGTTGGAGGCATGGACAGAAAAATGGCAGATGGAGTTTAATCCAGACTAATGTGAGGTAGTGCTCAGAATCCTTTAAGATTCTGCCCTCGGTCTTTTTTTGTATTTTTTGATGTGTGCTAATGAAACTATAACTAATACAATTAATTCAATTCTGGATGGAATATTTTAAAGCACACTTAACCTGCAGGACCAAGACTATGCACCAAGTGCTGGAAAATGGGATTAGTCTGGAATGCTGCAATTCATCCAGAGAGAAAATGAGTTGTAAATTTTCTGATACCATCGTCACCTTGCAACTTTAAAAAGGAATTGAAGCTCAGCAGTCTGTAATACAGTAAGAGAATTTGACACAAAAAAGGCTATGTTTACCTCTTGTCATACATACCCTGTGATACGATAGTTTATCCACCCCAGTAGGTCTATCGACCCACTTAAATCTGGCAGTTGAAACCCTTTAATCTTCTCCTCAGCAACAGTGATGGCAATTTGCTTGGCTAGACATTTTGAAGCAGGAACACAATAAATGAAACACGTTGAACATTTTAAATTAAATTCAAATAAACCCTTTGACCCGCATCAGAAAGCTGTTCAACAAGATGAGATTGAGCACAGAAAGCACATCTTTAAGAACAGCCAGAAGACAGATTCAATGATATTTCTAGAGATCAGAAAGTTGACCAGAGATTATAAGTCTGCACAATTTTAAAGTTAATTCATGGCTGTGAGCATCACTGGCTAAGTCAGTATTTATTACCAATCTCTGATTACCCTTGAGAAGTTAGTGATGAACTGCTTTTCAGATCCACAGCAGTAGATGTGGTGTGGGTACATCCACAGAACACATAGGGAGGATATCTAGTATTTTGACACTGTGGCAGTGACAGAATGGCGATATAGTTTCACAATAGGAATATATATATACATATTAAGAATAACATTTATTTTCTCTGAATATATTCAGGAGGTAACATCAGGTTGCATTTTAAAATGCGTTGAACTTCATTTTCACCAGTTACTAACTATATGAATCATTTTAATCTGTTAAAAGCATCAATCATTTTCTCCATAATTGCCATATAGTGACAATACGACTTTAAGAGATGTATTTTGTCCTGTTTTTTTAAAGTTGACCCAGAGGTGAGAGCAGCCTGTTCCAAGCCAATAAAGTAACAGCTTGTGAGGCCTTGGGGTTTTGTTTTAAAGTTGGACCAATAGAAGCAGCCTGAAGGGGTGGGGTCAAGTTCCCACAGAATTAGGATTTTAGTTTAGCTTTCAATAGCTATTTGGGTTTGGAAGCTGCTATACACCTCTCCCTGCTACAGAAAAACATTTGAGTTCTCTCTCTCTCTCTCTCTGAGTTTTCTATTAATGTTCTTTCCTCCTGGACCAGAGAATTTGATGTGAGACAATCTATTTTACTGAATTTGCCTTGGCCAAGGATGTGTTTATGGGATGTTACTGTATAGGAATATCTAATCAGTGATAGTTAAGTATTTTGAAAGAGTTACAGTTAAGCAATTTTTAAAAATTCTTATTTTGTATATTAACTGGGGTGTAAGAATAAAAGTATGCTTTGCATTAAGCCTGGTAGTTTGACCAATCAAATTGCAACTGGAATACAGTGCCTTTTAAATAAAAAAAAAGTTGGGGTCTAGGCTGTCTTCTTAATATATTTTGAGCGGTTTGGTCTTGTCCATATCAATAATCATTAATACAGTTTTTCTTACAGAAAACAAATGATAAATTAGGTAAAGTTTTATTGAACAATTTTCCTTTCATATGAATGTTCTAACAAATGTGGGAACAGTTTATTTTTTACGGAATTAAAGTAAAATTAGTTTGCAAAAAGGATAATATTTCATACTGAGCAATTACAATAGCATAACTTCCAAATGGGCACAGATTTTGTGATAAAAATAACAATGAGGCTATCAACACCCGTTATTATTAAAGTATAAATGAGACAGCAATATACAATAACCATACTTGCAGAGTTAATGTGGCAAACAGGAAGTTGGTGTCCAAGATTTCCTGTTTTTCCAGGAGCTGGCATACCACACAGTGTTCAGGGGACTCAATTTCTTAAACTTATATGAATGACTTGGATGAAGGAATCAAAGGGATGGTAGCTAAATTTGTTGTTGTTGCAAAAATAGATAGCTAAGTTTGTTGTGAGGACGACAGAGGGTTATACTTCGGTTAAATGAGTTTGCAAAGATCTAGCAAATAGAGTATAATGTAGCAAAAATGTGAAATTGTGCAATTTGGCATGAAAAATAAAAAAGAAGCATGTTACATGAATGGTGAGAGATTGCATGAGACAATCTGTGATGGCTTTATTTGTAACTGCATTGGACAGTGTTGAAGACACAGCTTGCTGGCAAGCAGACAAATTCCCCATTGAGAGGCCAGTTTAACTCACTTGAGGAAGGCAAGTGTTCAGGATGCATGCTGGATCAATAGCATGCAAGCAAAGGTCAAAAGCACATGTCTGAAAGTCCATACAATTCCCTAGTTTATAATGGGACGCTACAGCCCTCCCAACAGAATTAAAAATGTTTATAAACAGTGTTCAGAGCTAGACTTGGTTGTGTCCAAAGCACTGGTTTGACCTTGACTGGGGTATTGTATGCAATTCTGCGAACCACAATTCAGGAATGAAGGTGGCTCTGGTTGTTGGAGGTTATCATTTCACTTCAAGGACATCTTTGCAGAGTCGTGACCTACACCTAACCATTTTGAACTACTTCATCTATAATCTTCCTTCAATCTTAAGGTCAGAGGTGGGGATGTTTGCTGATGATTGAACAACGTTCAACAGCATTCTTAACACCTCAGATACTGAAGCAGTCTATGCCCGGGAAGACCCGGACAACATTCAGACTTGGGTTGATGAGAGGCAATAACATTTGCACCACACGTCAGATAATTACTACCCTCAACGAAGAGAAAATCCAACCATCACCATGTGACATTCAGTTGCATTATCATCTCTGAACCCCATTTAACTTGTTCAACATTCATTCCCTCTACCACTGATGCATAGTGGCAGTAATGTTTACCACCTACAAAATGCGCTGGAACACTCATCGAGGATTCTTAGACAGCCAGATCGACAACTTCTACCAAGCACAGAACTTACATGGAAAGACCACCAACTTCCACATTCCTCACTGAACCACACACCATCCTAACTCGGAACTATATTGTGATTCCTTCTTTGTCACTGAGTCAAAGTCCTGGAGCCTATCTTCCTAATGGTGCTGTGAGTGTGCTTACACGATTGCACCATTCAAGAAGGTGGCTCGCTTCTCCAAGATAATTAGGGTCAGGCATTAAATGATGGCGAAGTCGGAAATGCCCATAGCCCATGGATAAATAATAAAAGAAGAATGTGAAGGCATCAGAGAGTGTGCATAAACAATTACAAGATTTTTTCTGAGATGCTTCAGTTAACTGGATAGATTGGACGAGCTGGGTCTGTTCTCTATAGAAATTGGAAGATTAAGAGGAAATTTGATAGATGTGTTCAAAATCATGAGCAGCTTAGACAAGGTATATGGATAAAAACTTTATGGAAGGGTCCAGAACCAGAGAATCTCGATTTAAAGTGATTTCAAACAAATTACAATGACAGGAGGAAACATTTTTAGCTCAGTGACTGTTAATGTCAAGAATGTACTGCATGACTGCACGGTGGAAGCAGATTCAAATGAGGCCTTCAAAAAAGAATTGGATTATTATCTGGAGGAGCATTTTGCAGGACCACGGGGTAAATATATGGGAGTAGGATTAGGTGAGCTGCCCTTGCGGAGACCTGACTTAGATATGAGGAACTGAATGGTGTCGTTCTGTGCTGCAATCATTCTACAATTCTATTGTAGGAAGTCACATTAGCAATCCACAGCACCCATAACTTATCAAACTCATTGTACAAGTACCTGTCCAATTTTCTGAGCCAGATCCACTGCATAGGAGCCTAAAAAGATTGTCCACGCCCTTGACCAGAGTTTGAAAATGACACAACAAACTTGTTGTCAATACTTAACTCAGTTCAGCCCCATCAGTTTATCCTCCCTTTATGACTTATCCATTTTCTTACTTCCCTTGATCTTGTTGAAACTTTGCATCAATTGCATTTTTGTTTTAAGACAGACTTGTAACAGTTAAGTCACAATACTTTGTCAGTTTATAATCGCAGAGATCTGCTTTGACTGAAAGTGAAAGGATACATTGAGAATTTTTAACAAAATTATTCAAAGCGTACATACCATACTCTAAAGCCTTCTGTGTGATTTTACTTTGAATTCCTGGATTAAGTCCGGACTTTCCAATTGCGGTTCCAATCAGGACAAGAGTAATACAGGCTGACAGGTTCATTTTACTGATGAACGTTTAGTTTAATCAGGGTATTGCTGCAAAATATGACATTAAATAACAAAGTGTCCTGTTATTAGGCGAAATGTTATTCTAGTTTTTCCACAGTTTACACATATATCAATAATGATAACCAATGTTAAGGATGACACGGTCAAAATAAATTCTGCTTCTTAATGCCTAATTCTGGTGGTCTCAACAATCGTCTACAGTGATTGTTAAATGGCATTGTTTCTTGTATAATTATATACCTATGATTTACAGGATTTGTTGTCGTTGATTCCAATTATTTTACTGAGATAATATGACTTTCAAAAAAGGCTAATAAAAAGTTAACTTTAGGCCAAATATGCTTTCCAAAATTAAATTCTGCATCACACAGCATAAATTTCAAAGACATTAAGCTTGTCAGGTCCTACATTATGTATAAAAACCATACAAACAGTTCTGATGCTGACTTTCATAAACTATCATTTGAAACAAATATATTACAGTCATAAAACTAAGGACCTTGTACTTAAAAAAGCTTACCTTCTCTACAGTGAGAGTATCTGTATGGTTCAAGTGTAACTGATTGGGGATGTGAGAAAAATGTACGTTTTCAATGTATTTTTAATTTCATTTTTACAGAAACAGGAAGAAGTGTTCGACCAATAACAGAATGCCATCATTGTGTTAAGTGTCAACTATGTTATGCTTAGCTCACATCTTCAAAACAGGAGCTTTGAACTCTTTCTGATCTTGATCCCTTTCACGATAAACCTTCCTAGGCTATCTGGTTTTCTTGGGCAATAACGCAGCCGAGGTTTTAGGCAGGACCCCACTGCGGCAATGGTGAGCAACGAAGACAAACAAGTTAATTATGAATTAAGGCATTTCATAGAATCCCTACAATGTGGAAACAGGCCCTTCGACCCAACAAGTCCACACCGACACTCAGAGCATCCCACCCACACCCATCCCCTTATAACCCACCTAATCTACACATTCCTGAACACTATGGGTAATTTAGCATGGCCAATCCACCTATCCTGCACATCTTTGGACTGTGAGAGGAAACCAGAGTGCACCTGGAGGAAACCCACACAGACATGGGGAGAACGTGCAAACTCCACACAGACAGTCACTCAAGGGTGGAATTGAACCCAGGTCCCTAGTGCTGTGAGGCATCAGTGCAAACCACTGTGCCACCCCAATTAAGGCATTTGTGAAAGAGTAGTGACTACAAAAGGCAGTGACTCTGTGGTTAGCACTGCTGCTTCACAGCACAGGGACCTGGGTTTGATTCCAGTCTCAGGTGACTGTGTGGGGTTTGCACATTCTCCCCATGTCTGCGTGTTTCCTCCAGGTGCTCTGGAGTGCTAACCACTGAGCTACCGTGAGCTGCACCAATGCAACTCTTGCCTACACCATTTCTTTAGACACTCAAGCCCCCATTATTTTCTTGAAGTCAGGCCCGTTTTGGTAAGAGATGTTAACTAATGGCATCCCAGGGAAGTCTTGAGGCACCTTCCAGCAGATAAGTTAAAAAGGCATTGAGAACTTTATGTCATCATCCATTAGTGTATGTACATATGCTTTCTTAACTGGCTGTCCAATAAAGTTGTCCTGTCATGCTGAATGTCATTTAGAATGGTGCGTCTTTTGTTGACATAGTCACGTTTGTTAATGATGTCTATTCCAGTCTCTTTGTCAAATATCCAGATTGATCTTGAGGCCTCACTTCACTGTGAGACATTTAGTTTGCATGTGAAAATTGAACAGGTTATTTTGAGTCACACAATATATGTGCACTAGATCAACTCGATATGCCTTCAAGCAGTCACCGTGTTCAGTGAACACTGGCTTGTGGCAAAAAAACCATGATTAGAGAAGTTTGAACTCAGCAAATATCTCTTCCCATTTGACATAGAGTGAAGGCACACCAAAATTGAAACCCTGCACAAGGACAAACTTCTCACTTTCGGCCGGTGTGTGATCAGAGATGTACGATATATTTAGTGACATTGGTAAGTACATCACCAAACCATGTCTGTTTAAAGTGACTTATGCTGCTGGCATGTTTTGAACAGGAATTGTTTATGGCACAAACATCCATTGAAGCAATATAATGGCAAAGGTGAAGCAAATTGAAAAATTAGTTTACCCACTACAGGCCAAGCACAGAAAAGAGCATGGTATAAATTAGTAACCCAATGACCAATCTGTGCAATCTGTTTAGTTTTGATTCCAGTGATACGTAGGACTTCAAATTACCCTTATACTGGCTTCTTTTTATGCCTTATGTATAACAAGTAGCATTTGTGAAAATTTATTGCAGCTGTTTGATATTACAAAGATTGCTTTTTTGTTCACACCACTTGATTAGCTTTCCACGCAAGAGTCAAGATATTTAGCCATGCATCCTAGAGAAAAAAAAAATATTTTGCCCAAGTTAACCCGGTGGGTGCAATCAAAGCAGGAAGTGGAGTTTTTCGATTCAGGTATTTGCAAAATAGAAAATCGGTCTTGTTGCAAATATGTCCACCAAGAATGTGTTTACATTTCATAATCCATTGATGAATGCGTAATTCTTCACCTTGGTTGCAGCAAAATGTACACAATGGGACATTAAAACAGAGACATCTAATAGTGCTGGTAGTTGTTTGGGTAATTTTTAAACCTTAAATTCAAAACAGTCACAGCTAAATACTGACATGAATCTAACCACTGCAGTACTACAGATAATGACATTAGTTGTAATTTTGATAGGCACAAATTAGTTCACAAAACCAGTAGTTTTATTTAAAAAAATTCTGGAACAGCAACCACTAAAAACAGAAAAAAGAAAGCTAGAACAAAAACAGATTTCCAATAATTTCAGTTCTTCTTTTACTTCAGTAAGATTAGTAGCTTTGTAATTATCCTGGAAGTTTTTCCCCCCAAATTGATGCCCCCTTCTGTAATTTTTAATTTAAAATATTGCATATTAACACTTCTAGTCTGTGTGAAAAATATGATTAGGAAGTGCAGGAGGCGGCCATTTGGCCTTTCATTTGCACAGGCTCTCCAAATCAACATCTCATCTTGTGTCATTCTTCTGCCTTCTCCGGTCACTGTTGTTTATTTGAAAAAGAATAAACTTTTGAATGCCTCCATCATACTCTCAGGCAGTGGATTCAAGACCCACATGATTCGTTGCGTGACAAAGTGTTTCATCACATCATTTTTTGCTTCCTTTACTAATTAGTTTAAGTATATGCCCTCTCATTCCTGAGAGCATTTCACACGAGAACATATTCTCCTTATTTGCCTTTTCTGAATTTCTCATGCGTTTGAACACTTCTCAGCATCTGCTTCTTCAATCTATCTCTGTAACTGAACTTCCTCATTCTTGAAACCATTTTTGTAAACCTCTTTGGCTTTCACATCCTTCCTAAAGTGCAGCGCCTAGAAGTGAATGCCTTACTTCTGCTGAGATGTGTCTTCTGAGTTAAGCACGGACTCCATACTCTTGCAATCATGCTCCTATTAATAAATTCCAGGTTACTGTAAGCTTTTTAAACTGGTTGCCCAACATGCTGGTCTAATTCATGCTGCTCTGACTAAATTTTTGCCTTCTTTCTTTGTGGTCAGATACTGCCACACTTTGAGTTTCTCCAGCACTTTGTTTTTGTTTGATTCCTAGCACCTGCAGTTCCTGGTTATAATTTATCATACCAGCCTAAGTTGACTGTTCCAAAGTTGATTCTTCAAACCTGTGCTCTAGAAAATCTTAAAAATGTACTCCAAGCTAATTTTGCTTTCCAGTCTATAAAATTTAATAAGATTAAAGCCCCAACAACCCCATACTCTTACTACATACTCCTCCAATTGCCTGATATATACTCTGCCCAACAACGTGACTACTGCAAGTTAGTTATCAGTTGCCTAGTAAAGTACTTGCTGCCCTTGTGACTTCAGAACCTGATTTTCCAGACAAGGATTCTTCTACTACTTTCATCTCATTCTTTATGATCAGTGCTCACACATCTTTTCAACAATTCACATTTCTAGGAGTATGTAGCTTGCAACATTGGACACTGAAACTTACATCTCAATTATGAAAAAATTCAACTCATTTCTTTTTTCTGCCATTAACTAATATATAACCTCTTCATATATCCAAATGCAGTAGCTTTAACTTTGTACTATTTTCCTTGTTCATTAAAGCCAGTTAAAGTAGGAACATAAGGCTTCAGATCAGGAGTAGGCCAATGTTAAATCTGTCCTATTACTCATATCACAACTGATCTGATTGGCTATAACTCCACTCTTCCATCTATCCTCAACAAGATTCCACTCCCTTGTGCATCAAAAATCTGTCAAAATGTGTCAAATAAATTCAACATGCACTGTTTTCTTGGGAAGAGAACTACACAGGTGCTCAGAGAAAAAGAAAATTCTCATCTCCTACCCAAAATGTTAAACAACCAAAAACTGGGGAAACTCAGCATCTGTGGAGAGAAGAGAGTTTGAGCTCAGTGATTCTTCTTCAGTGCTAGGAGAAGGTGGTTATTTATGCTGATGATGGGGGGTTGGGTGAAAGGACTGAGTGAATAGGCAGACAGAGCCCAGATGAGTAAGTGACACAGAGACACACAATAGTCAGACAAAGGGATTGTGGATCATAAGGCAGGCAAGTTGAGAGGCCAAATAGATGATAACGGGGATTAATCAGTACTTTAAAATGGGCTGGTTGTATTTGAAGGCAAACCATTTCATGACAGGACCTGGGGTTGCAGAGTTAGTAATTAACAAGGAAGGTGGTGATCATGTTCTGAAATTGTTAAACTCGATGTTGAGTCCTGAAGGCTGCCCTGCAAAATCTATTTCAGCACTTTCTCCATGACAGATGTTAACTAACTGGCCTGTAGTTTGCTATATTCTGTTTCCTTCCCATTTTCAATAACAGAATTACATGAGATATTTTTTGAATGGGACCACCCCTAAACCAAGAAGTTGTGAAAAACTACAATAAACGCATCACCATCATCCATTTCTTTAAAGACGCTGAATTAAGTCCATCAGAACCCTGGGCACTTGTCAGTCCATAGTTTCAACAATTTACTCAGTACCACTTCTCCCATGAGTATGATTTTCATAGAATCATAAAAGTACAGAAGAGGCCCTTCTGCCTATCCAAGTCTGTACTGCCAAAAATTTACCAATTCTACACTAATTCCGCTGTCCAACACTTAGCCCACAGCCTTGAATGTTATGGCACTTTAAGTGCTCAGGCAACCTTTTTAAAAGAGGTTTTGAGGTTACCCGTCTCAACTACCATCTTAGGCAACACATTTCCATACTCCCACCACACTCTGGGTTAAAAAAGAAATTTCTTTAAATTCCTCTGCCTTTCACTTTAAAGATGCATCCCGTTGTTATGGGCCCTTCAACTAAGGGGAACAGCCACTTTCTATCCATGTCCATCAACCTTATACACCTCTATCATGTCCACCCTCAACCTTCTCTGCTCCAAAGAAAACAACTTGACCTTATCAGCCTCTCTTCATAGCCAAGACAGCCCTTCCCAGACAACATTTACCTGGCTTCAATCCCTCACTTACACTTCCTGATATATTGATGCTTCTGGGATGTTACTCACACTCTTTGCAATATGAGGACCATTGCAAAATAGCTGTTCATCTGCCTCCTCCTTATTTTCCATTATTAATTCTCCAGTCTCAGTTTCTATAGGACCAATGTTGTTAACTCTTAAATATTTATAGAACTATTTACTGCTTTTATATATCTGGCTAGCTCTTAACTTTGTTCCTTATTTGGGTCATTCTTTACATTTAAAAAAAAAAAATTTGTCCAATCGTCTGATTTGCCACCTGCATTTGCATGATTATGTTTCTATTTTTCTTTTAGTTTGATCCTATCTTTAACATTTCTAGTTAACTACAGATGATAGGTCTGTCCCTTGGAATTTTTCTTACTCATTGTAAGGTATCCATCTGTGTAATTTTAAGTATTATAAAATATCCTTGTGATCTTTTAACCTAATTTGCCAATTCACTTTAGTCAGGTTTCATGCCCTCATAATTCCCCTTACTTGTTTTTTTTTTTAAAAAAAAAGTTTTGGATCCATTCCTCTCACCCTGAAACAGAATGTAAAATTCAATAATACTTGGGTTACTGCTAACTGAGCATCTTCACTACGAGATCATTAATCTGTTGCACAATACCAGGTCTGATATAGCCTGCATCCTAGTTGGTACCAGAACATGCTATTCTAAGAAACTATGCTGAAAACATTCTATGAACTCATCTAGGTTACCGTTGCTGATCGCTCATTTTTAGTTTATATACAGATTAAAATTTCTTATGATTATCACCACTATTTCCTGACAAGATCTCACTTCTTTCTTTATGCTCCTACTGTCTGCTTACTATTAGGGAAGCTCTACACCTCTCCCACAAATTACTCCTTGTCTTTATAATTTCGCATTTGTACCCAAACTATTTCCACATCTGATTTTGTCTATGACAATTTGCACATACAGATAGGAATCCAAAGATTATGAGCTTGGTGGTTCTGCTTTTGAACTTGGCAGCTAGCTTACGCTGACAAGGCAGAACCTCCTCTTTTCACTTAAGTTGTTGTTACCTATATGGGCTATGCTGACTGGATCCTCCTCCTACTCACGCTACAAGTTTCTCTTCAACCTGAGCAGATGCCCAAAATACACACACCAGGCAGGCAACACAGCTTCCTGAACCCACGTTCTTTGCTGAAGAGAACTGTATTAAGGATCCTCACTATACTATCCTCTCTACATTCATTCATTCTTACTTCCTCCTGGAATAGTTTCCTGCACCGGGGTGCCATGGTCAGTTAGCTCATCTAGCCGACAGCTCTTGCTGTTATCCAGACAAGCTTAGAAAGCCTCAAACCCTTGTTGGACAATTCCAAAGGTTGAGGCTCCTGTGTTCCTGTCCTCTGGGTCCCCATAACTGTCTCACTCACATATTTCTGACCACTGATCCAAATCAGACCCAACAGGCAGAGATGTGACCACCTCCTGTTACATAGCATCCACATAACTTTCCCCTTTTTTCTTGCGTCAGACTGTCTGTAGTTCAGCCTCCAGCTCATCAACTGTGTTGAAGTTGCTCAAACATCAAATGCTTACTGCAGATATGTTTGCTCTGAACCAAAACAGCATCCAGAACTTCTAATGCTGCAAATGTATTATATCTATTGTTATCTTAAAACACATTCAAGAACTGCTTATTCAATTATACATTTACTACATTATATATTATTAACCTGGTCACCCATTGCTCTGTTGAACCTTAGAAAAAGAATAAACCTTAGTCACTTAATATATATTCATCAAGTAACTAGTTTCTCCTGTAGCGCAATAAATCAGTTCCTGAGGGCAAAAAAAAAGTTTAGGAAAAGGAAAAGGAAAAGGAAAAGCAAAAGCACATCTCTCTTACTCTGGCAGTCTATTGTATATCACACTAAATTGGTTAGCTCTTTGCGCTCTTTAAAGAAAAGTCCAGTTTTAGCTGCTTCTTAATTAAGCCCAGCAATTCCACTGGAGACGTTGTCAGAATCCTGCTTAAGTTAATAACTACAGAATTTAAAATGTTGAGTTTAGTTAAATACCTACAAGTCGAACTGGTATGAAATTTAAAAAAAAAAAAAAGAACTTTCCTACCCAACATATATATATAGAAACAGATTTTATTTGTCCGTGACAATGGTCTATTCAGTAATTTTGCCTACAAAATTACATTCTAGATTCGAAGTGATTTTGCGTTTAGGAGTTATCGCCAGTGCTAGACAGTACATAATGCATAGCACAGAAACAGGCAATTCAGCCCAAGCAGTCCCTGTTGCATTGTGCTCCGCTCAAACCTCTAAATTTATCATTGTAATCTCATCCTTTCTCTCCCACGTGCCTATCTAGCTTCCTTTTAAAAGGAATTTATATTATTCATTTCAGCCACTCGCTGAAGCACCGAGTTCCACGTTCTCACCACTCTTAATAAATACCTGACACATGCCATAAAAAAAAATACAATTAGCCAGAAAAATCACGCTGGAAGGTCAGTTACATAACATGTGCAGTTGACCTAGCTTCTTAACTTTAAGCACCAAGGTATTAAATAATTGATCATTGTAGTATTTCTCACACACCTGTAAATCAGCAGAAGCTTCAATAAAAGATCTATCAGAGTAAAAGGAGATTAGAGTTTGAAAGAAATTTTTTTTTCCCCCCACCAGAGGCACAAGATGAAAGCAGAGTCATATAGACCAGAAGAGCGAGGTTGTTGACTTGCTTGCCGAACTGGCTTGTTTTTGTTCAGATGTTTTGTCACCATGCTAGGTGACATTATCAGTGCAGCCTCCGATGAAGCGGTTATTCTACTCTACTTGGAATTTCTACTCTCCAGTCTGTTATGGTGAGTACTGTCACTTCCAGTTTTGATCTGTATGGGTTTATATCAGAGGCTCCACTGATGTCAACTAGCATGGTGACGAAACATCTGAACAAAAACAAGCCAGCTCGGCGAGCTAGTCAACAACCACATCCACAACCCGTGCTACAGATCTTTGCCAAAGCTTTAGATCAGAAGGGTGTTGAAATGTTCTCAATTTAGGCAGGACAGATAGAGGGGCTACGTAGAGAGAAGATTGGAAAAGTTAAGAAAAACTCACATTGACAGGACTGCACCTTCCTCCACATTTCCACAAGTGCTTCACAGCGAATCTAGCAAATCTGAAGTAAAGTCATGCTTGTAATACATGGTAATCAGCAACCAATATTATGCTTACAGTACATGGTCACAAAACTTAAATAATATATTTGGCTGATATGGGCTGAGACACACGAGGAACCTGGCTGCTTTTTGAAGACTGCCAGGGGTTATCTTACAGGCATGTGAACTCCGAGACAAGAATGTAACCACTGAGCAAAGGTTTTGACTTGGTAAGTGAAGGATGAGTTCACGGAAGGCTCTGGACACCGTACTCTTCAAACCACCCTTCCGACTCATTACAACCACCTTAAAGGATTTCTCTTGATGGTTTCCATAGTGATTGGTGTGGATGGATGCTGATTCGCTTACTTTCAGAACCGTTACTCCAAGGAGCACATGAAGAAAAAGGAGGAAGATCTGGAGGAGCTGCAGAAAGTGGAGCAGAGTCCACACAACCTGCAGGAAAGGGTGCTGAAGGCACAGGAGGAACATCGATCTGTTGAGATGGAGAAAGCCAATCTAGAGCAGAAGCCGCGAGCTAAGATCAAAGCAGGAAGTGCAGCAGTTACAAGAGCTGTGAGAAGGTACGGGAAACAAGCTGTGTTGGCAAAAAGACACAGGAGCTGGAACATGAAAAGATGGCACTAAAGGAAGTGGTAAAGGTATTGGAATCCTGGAGGAGCTGGTCCTCAACTGAAACACTTCAGAAATGACTGCAGTTGACTCATGAGGTGCAAGTGCAGTATTATACTTTCAAGAAGCAGAGTGCTGTGAAGTAGCTGAACATTGCCAAAGAAGGGGCAGATTAAAATAAGGATGAGTTCAAGGGAGGTAACAAGACCAAGGAGTGAGAGACAATACTGGGTGTGCAAGCAAAATTCTTTATAAATATTAAAATTAGCAACTGGATTAAAACAACATTCAAAGCTAATGCTTCTCTATTACTAACAATTAAAACAATATGGCAATTGAGATTTACTTGCGACAAAATAAAATGCAATTACTACTATCGGTTTTCACTTGATTTCAATTATAGCAATTAGCCAATATTTTCAAGAACTTCAATATTTTAATTTCTTCTCAATTGTGAAGCTCTCTATTGCAAAATATCTTACTTTTGGTGAAAGAAAACGACATACAAAAATGTGAAAACTTTATCACAAAATACATGTGCAACACTTTTACAATTATTCATCTCTTATTGACAGAACAATTTATTACATTTCCTCCATGTTAATATTTTCATACTGTAATAGCAAGCATCTGACATTCTAAACTAACATTGCAGATTTCAACTCATCATCAGGATCAGAAGTTTAAAAAAAACACACATGCACTGGTTATGTCTGAACTCCAAATGGTATGTACTATGTATTCTTTCACCACAGAAGACAAGTCCTAACTTTGCAACTTTCAATAAAACTTCTAATTCAGATGCATAACCACGATACTTTCTTCAAATGATCTTTCAGCACATCTCCAATCCCGGGTATATGTTATTGTCCATTACTGACAGTTTGCAGTTTGTTAGATGTCATCTTTTATGAATAATTCAATGTTGTATGACAGATTGGGGTACCCTTTAAACTCTGAGAGCTGGCCGATGTTATCTGAAAATTTAGGCATAACAAAGTGAATCAAATCTATGAAATATATTTATTTTATGAAAAACATGATTGCAAGTGACTTATTATAATTTACATGAATGTAATTTCCAACTTTTGGCAACTGATAGAAAGAGTGGAAAAATATACCAGTAACCACGTGACCCTGAGCTGCTCTCGTGCACCTCCTTGTAGATGACAGTACAGCGAGAATCTTAAGAGCAGGTTGGGCCAAAGGCTCACAATTTCAGTCCAACACAGTTTATTTTTACTTACAATGGCAATATAAATGGCCAGAATTACTGGACTAATATCATCATAAATAAGAGTCAACTATGGCTTTCGATGCTAGTGAAGCCTATGAAAATTGTTTTCAAACCTAACTCCTCCAGTTAGGTTTCTGTTCTCATCATAGTACTGAATCCGCCCTTATTAAAGTTAAAGTCTAAATCATTTGACCTAAATTTTATGAGGATAGTGAGAAACTGCTCATCCTCAGTTTTTTCAATCTGTCTATAGCCTTTGACAGTTAACCACATCACCCTGCTTCAATGTGTTTTGTTTTTAAATTAAACAGCTAGTTGGAGCTGCCCTCAACTGATTTCATTCTTATTGATCTGAATATTGTCAGAGAAAACGCCTGCAACGAGCTTCTGTTCCCATTCCTTCATCTTTACCACCCCATTACCTTTCCACCTCAGTTAGTTTATAACTATGTGTTGCCCTTGGTGATATTAGTGGTCCATAACACTGCTCTGTGAAATCATTTCAAAATTTCCAAGAAGAATAAGGTTATAGCAGTAACTGCCCTTGCACAGGACTGCGCTTTTCTTACAATCACACTGGTAGATGCCATATTGGATATATAAATTATTTGTTGCTGTAACTGATATTAATACAGGTACACAATGTTAGCTTTGTTTTAAAAAAACAGGTTCTGATCACCAATTAAAATTTAAAACTTCCCTTAAAAAAGGATCACCATTGTTTAATTTTTTTTTACTAAGCCTTCAGAGAGTTGGTCAACAGTACATATGTAATATTTTCCATTGTGGTTTACTGAAGGGAGATATACGGACTGCTTAGTTATGGCTTTGACGAAGCAACCTGTGACTTTATAGAAACAATTTCTGTATTAACTCACACTTGCCATTTATACTTTGAATTCTGCATAAAATGTGACCATTTCAAAGTGCATTACATGTTAGAAGCATTGCTAAAATAAAAAAAATCTTAATTATTCACTTACTTGCACTGAGACATAGTCTCCAGGTCTAATAGGAACAAGCATTCCAGATGACCAGTTACAAGGTATGTCCACACTGGGAAAATTTACTTTAATATTACCATCACTTCTTCCACACAATTCCATCTTAGATCGCTTACTGGCCTGGGAATGTAAAACAAAAAGGAAACAACTGGTAATAGGTTTCTGTAATGGGGTTTTTAAAAAAATGACAAAAACAGTTGCAGGCATAAAATATCAATCAGTCATATATTATGGGTTACACCTGCAATCATTATGTTACATTGTCTACAAACTAAAGTAGTCCTTCATTCTCAAATCGCACATTCTGGGAAACCATCCCATTCCATTAAATGTTGAGGTAAAAAGCAAGAAAATCAGAATGGTCAAATGCTTAGAGAAAACACATGAAACAAAATACAACTAAAATCAACTCAATTGTTACAAGGATTAAACAATATCTTCTCAAACTACATTATATTTGTAAATGCCTGATATTTACAGCAGGAAACAACAAGGTTTTTTTTTAAGTTGGCTATTTTCCGAGATGTATTTGCTAAAAATTTGTGTTGTATTTCAATTTTGAACATTTCACTGTTTAACCATTGAACAAAGCTTGTCCCCACCCTGACTGTGACATTAATACTGTTTGTAGCTTCACAACAAATAGCAGCAACTTCAAACTGATGTGCAAGTCATTGTGGAGCATCTTGACTCTGGAAAATTCTGATGTCAACTGGGGAGTAATTTACTGTGATATGCTATTGCCTAATTGACAGACTGCTGGAAAATACACTATCTTTTGGAAAACAGTGTTGCCTGAAGTCTGGCAAAATAAAGCTAAGCTGAGCTGAGCTAGGGGTTTGGTAGGCAGTGCAAGCAGACCTAGGGGAGAAAGTGGTGGGGAGTGCAGCAGCATGCAGGAAACTCAGGAGTGCATTAATATTGCCACTGATTTACAGAACTACGCCCCTGAGCAGGAGTCAGAAAACAGCTCCTAATAAAATCAAAACTAAAGCAAGGTAAGCTGACATGTGTCCGTGGGTTATTAGCTAGTTTTAATGTACATCCCAACTGTGAATTTTTAAAAAAAAAAAAACAGCACGGGCTCTCTTGAAACTAAAAACAACCATTTCATTTAGAATTATTGAATTTTAAAAAAAAACATTTTAACGTGAGTTTGTATTGAGGAGTTCTCCAGGTGTCAGTGTGGAATGCTCGTTTTTTCTTGTATATATAAATAATCTGGATCTTGGTAAACAGGGGGCAAATTTAAAGTTTGCAACAATATAAAACTTGGGAACACTGAAACATATACAAAGGATAGGCAGAACCTCAAATGGACATTGGCAAGTTGGTGGAGTGAGTGGATAGGTGACAGATGAAGTTCAATGCCAGTATTCTGAGGTGATACATTTTGGTACAAAGAACATGGAGACCCAGCATAAAACAAGGGGTCCTATTCTAAGAAGGTGAGTCATTAAATGTGGTGTGGCAGGGCAGGTAAAAAAGACAGTTAAAGCATAGAGTATTCTCAGGTTCATTCATGAGGGAACAGTGTACAGAAGCAAGGAGGTCACCCTGAACTTATATAGGACACTATTTAGACCTCAGTTGAAGTAGCACATACAGTTCTGGGCACCACATTTTGGGAAGGATGTGAACGTATGGGACAGTACAGAACAGGTTTACTAGAATGGTTCCAGTGATGCAAAACATCAATTAGGAGGATATATTAGTGAAGGTGGGACTGTTTTCTTGGTCAGGAGAAGGGTAAAAGAAAATCTGACTGGAGTTTTCAAATTCCTCATGAGTTCTGGACAGAATAGATAATGAGAAAGTGCCCCCAATTGTAAGAGAATCAACAGCCACAGCACAGATTCAAAGTGCTTTGCTAAAGAAGCAAATATGAGGTTAGAAAAAAACTTCCCACACTGTTTGGGCATGGAATGTCTTGCCCGAGTTATGGGGAAAAGGTAGGAAATTGGCACTAGCAAATGCTCAGCAAGTCAGTGCAGACATGATTGGCCAAAATGGTCTGCTGCAGCACAGCAACAATTCTAGGATTCTGTGTTCAAATTATATGTTATAGGCAAATACTGCATTGGAGATCCATTTATTTAAGTAACCATGGCTTTGCTGATTTCTTGGTCTGTTTTTAGGATTTCCTGACTGGCCAATTAGGATAAGGTTGCTTTCATTCATTGATAACTCCTTTTGTTAGTTCAGTAACTACTTTCTGCACTTACAATTCATAAGTTCCCTACTCTCAAGTTTGAGCTTTTCCTGTTCTGTGAATAATATTAAACAAGTGAATAAAATCTGATAAACAAACCATGCTCACAATCATATTGATATTACTAGCAGCTTTCCAATGGCCATTTGAGTCGTGTACTAGAGATAATCTTCCTCAGGGTATTGTGCTATTGGACACCAACAACGTACTGCTTTCACAACCTGTATGCTATTAGTGGATCTCTTCTGTATTGTTCAGGGTAAGCCTGAAGACACAGTTTAACAATGAAAGAAGCATGAAATAATGTAATTAATTATTCGCTCAGACTATATTATACTGCCGCTACAGTGCAGCAATGAGAATGATCGAAAGTAGAAAGGTCTCAATGTTAGTGACTGAAAGAAACCACGAAGATCTGAATTTGATTTCTGACAAGGAATTACGAAATTCATACGAGTTTTATGATCAGTGGTGAAATGCAAATGCTTCGAGGCCAGTTCAAATGGGTGGAATTGTTAGACTTCAAGAGGATGGAAACATTGGTTTTCCCTGGTTTACATTTAATTACCAACAAGAATGGTACAAGTGCATTTATGTCAAAGTTACTTCAGCACTCAAAGTTAGAGCTGTACAGCAAGGAAACAGACCCTTTGGTCCAACTCATCCATGCCAACCAGACATCTTAAATTAATCTAGTCCCATTTGCCAGCACTTGACCCATATCCCTGTAAACCCTTCCTATTCATATACCCAACCAGATGCCTTTTAAAATGTTGTAATTGTACCAGCCTCCACCACTTCCTGTGGCAGCTCATTCCACATAGGCACTACCCACTCCATGAAAAGGTTGCCCCTTAGGATCCTTTTAAATCATTCCCCTCTCACCTTAAACCTGTGCCCTCTAGTTTGGACTCCTCTACCCTGCGAAAAAGACCTTGGGTATTTACCCTAACCATGCCCCTCATGATTTTGTAAACCTCGATAGGGTTCACCTCTCAGCCTCTGATACTCCAGAGAAAATAGCCCCAGCCTATTCAGCCTTTCCCTGTAGCTCAAACCCTCGAATAATGGCAACATCTTTGTCAATCTTTTCTGGAGGCTTTCAAGTTTCACAACATCCTTCTTATAGTAGGGAGACCAGAATTGAACACAGTATTCAAAAAGCGACTTAACCAATGTGTGGTATAGCCGCAACATGACATCCTAATTCCAATACTCGGTGCACTGACCAATAAAGGCAAGTGTACCAAAGGCCTTCTTAACCAAAACCGAAAGAACTGCAGATGCTGTAAATCAGAAATAAAAACCAGAAATTGCTGGAAAAGCTCAGCAGGTCTGGCAGCATCTGTGGAGAGAAATCAGGTTAACGTTTTGGGTCAAGGGACCCTTCCTCAGAACCAATTCCGAAAAGTTCATCATTACTGTTACAATTGTGCATACATGAGAAAACCTAACATAACTGGCCAAAGACTTTATAATTGACCCTGATCTCATTGCTGTCCAAAGATTAACAACACATTTTTTGAACAAAAACAAAGTTGCTGGAAAGGCTCAGCAGGTCCGTCAGCGTCTGTGAGGAAAGAAATCAGAGTTAACGTTTTGGGTCCAGTGACCCTCCCTTGTTCTGAGGAAGGGTCACTGGACCGAAAATGTGAACTCTGATTTTTTCTTCACAGATGCTGCCGGACATGCTGAGCTTTTCCAGCAACTTTGTTTTTGTTCCTGATTTACAGTATCTGCAGTTCTTTCGGTTTTTAAACACATTTTGATTTGGATTATGTTACTATTTCAGTATTTATTAAATTTATTACAAGAAAGCTTACACTTTAAACATCCTTAATATTCGTTCTACATACCCCTTCCACTAATACGAGTTGCTCACTTCCAACAAGCTTAGAGTTGAGTTTAGTTGCCTCCTCTCGGAAGACAGTGATGAGTTCTTCCAAACGACGTTGTTTCACAATTGCAGGAACGCTGTCCTGTAGTCTATGATAAGAGTGCGTCTTCTAGAAAAGACCAATATTATGTTGGCATTTGATTTTCGGCTTTTGTGTCTGATCACCAGCAGTAGAGAGGAGCCGTGCTTGGTAGGTTTGCGAGAAGACAGAGAATGCAGTGAATTAGACATCACTACTAACTGCTTTCTTCAGTATAGCTCCTTGTTTTGGTTGTAAGTTTGACAAGATGAGGGAATGGAAACTGATCTATCTTTGTGAAGTATAAATATAATTGCTATTTAAAACTTGTTCTAGTTTGGCTTTACAATTAGCTGGAATTGTAAAATCAGAAAATTAACAACCTTGATAGCTTAATTTTCCCAGGCTGTCTCTTCCAAAATTACATGGTTTAATCAATAAGTGCCAGATTATGGGAGCTTTATGGGCTGAGAAACAGATTGAGATAAAAGAATGAGCAACTTTAGGCATTTTAAGCAGCTGCCAGTTTTGATGACCTGGTTTTGAAATAGGGTACAGACAGCAAACAATCCAAAAGTTGTAGAAGCTGTGCATCTCTAAGTCACCTATTGTCTGTTACTCGTTTAAACTAAAACAGCAATCAATCAATCAGTAAGCAATGGGATTATGGGATCACAACACAATGGTCTGCTATATCCATTCCTTCAAATATATTATGAAGATTATCCCGTGTGGCTCACCTTTCTCATGCTGTAAGCAAAAAGATATCCAATGTTATATCTCACTTCTCTAAGAAGAGAGATGGTCTGCAGATGATCGTTCTCAGTCTCCTCACAAAATCCAGCAATGAAGTCACTACTTAAACTTACACCTGTTTTCATAAAGACAATTAGAGAAAAATATAAATGACATCTTAAGACAGTAACACTATACCTGCTATGATAAATTTTTAAAAAGTTTTAGCCTCAGAACTTGAATAGTACTGTAACATTTTATGGACAATTGACTTCATGGGATTAGACCCAACACCTACACAAGACATCACTGCAGCCCATCACCACTCAATACCTAGCCCTACTTTAGCCCACTCCATGAATTCCATGAACGTCTCCGCAATAGTTTGATTCTCAGACCCTCCCACAGCAAAGTTATTGCCTCTCAAACACTACCCTCAAATTCCACATGAATTGGTCACATTTTTCTGCAGATTTCAACCCCTCCTTTTGCTGGTGAGCACCTTATTTTAAGGGATCACCCCAAAATCACTGAATTTCTTGTTCTATCCCAGACACCGTCTGACAATTCTAAACCCTGACATTTCCTACTAGCTCCTCACAACAGTCATTGGATGAGTGGTCCTTACCTCAAATCCTGTTTGCATTATCTGAAGCTATTAATTATAATTGTCCCAGTAGTGCTCTCATTCCAAGAGCAAACCAAAAAAAGTGACAATTATTTTAACTGGTAAGGTAATTAATCTAATATTAATATTTTATATTAAAAATGTCCATTGCTTGACACCTGACCTCAATAATTCTTTGCATCCGATAGCAGCCTAAACATAGTTTTCTCGGGGGCCATAAATTCGACTATCAACTTCAAAACAAAACTACTGTACTCCAACTAACCTTCAGAACACAAAGCCTGCATGTGACTATCAGAAGAACACATTTACCCTGTAGATCTGCAGTAACATAAAATTAAAGCAATTTTCCATTTAGAAACAAACTCCAAATTACTTCTCCCAAGCAGACCTACATTCTCAGATTCCACAAATGAAACTAAATAAGTTTGAATACACAAACCAAACTCTCACATATTAAAGTATAGCATTATGTCAGAAAATAAGGAAGGTGATTACCTGGAATGATCCTGCGTACGTGTTCAACAAGTTCTAAGTATGCTTCTCTAGTATATCTGCAATGAAAAAATAACAAACAATTAAGGAATAAAAAACACCAAAAAGACTAACATTTACTTCACACATTTAATATAAGGAACTTTAGAAGGATAAAAATCTGCAGATCAGCAGAACAAAGAACATGACTGCAGGTTTGATCAAACATTCAGGGTGGAAATGAATTCTTGCCTCTGTGGTGAGGTTAGTGGTGGGGTGATTGTGGGTAATTTAATCAGATGGAAGGATGCTTCCAGGAACTTTGTCACCTTCTCAACCCCGTCCTAATCAAATTCAATGGCAAAAGGATCTGTGAACCTTTCCATCCACCTCCAAAATCATTGCTGCTGGTACTAACCGAGTGGCAAGCAGAGGGTTCCCCATGCAGGATGCACAAGCAAACGTGTGTTGGACTTTGTGAAACTTGCTCAAGGTCACTCAGTATGCGATCAAGGGACACAGCATTGAGGTGGTGGTGCAGGCTTGTGAAAGCCAACCATCATCTTTGCTGACAATCTCTTGTCCATGAACCTGATCTAGCAAATTCCCTTTGGCCGTCACTCATCTGTGGCCTGGGATCTAGCAATGATATAAAGCTTTGAATGAGAGTTTTACTAACAACAGTACTACCTCATGGTGCTCTGAGCTCTTGCCAGATAGGATTTACACTCAGGATCCTGATCCCCGGAGAGCCAGCTTCATGACGCTTAGCTCTCCACGCCATGGAGAGATGTCTGTTGCCTTTATTATATCAACACTCAACATTGAGCTTGTGATAGAGTAGGCTTTTGAAGATGGAAAGAGATTAAGTTGAAGGAGTTGCGATTTAACTGAAGTAACATGTGCAATAATAATAAAGACTAAAAAAAAGAAACAGTGGGTACGTGCTAGTTGGTATACTTGAAAGGGATGGTTAGTCACCTTCTTGGACTCTTGCAGACTGTAAAAATTCTAAAATGCTGTTAGGTAGGGACTTAAGACCACAAGATATAGAAGCATTATTAGGCCATTTGACCCATCGATTTTACTCCACAATTCAATCATGGCTGAGATAGTAGGAACTGCAGATGCTGGAGAATCTGTGATAACAAGGTGTAGAGCTGGATGAACACAGCAGGCCAAGCAGCATCAGAGGAGCAGGAAGGCTGATGTTTCGGGCCTAGACCCTTCTTCAGAATTGGCCTGATGTGTTCATCCAGCTCTACCCCTTGTTATCTCTACACCTTGTTATCTCAATCATGGCTGATATGTTTCTCAACCCCATTCTCCCCGTAACCCTTCATCCCCTTACTAATCAAGAACTTATCTATCCCGGTCTTAAATACACTTAATGACTTGGCCTTCACGGCCATCTGCAGCAGAGTTCCAGAGATTAACCACTCTCTGGGTGAAAAATTCCTCATCTTAGTTCTAAGAGGAGGTTGCCACTTCACTAAGGCTGTGCCCTTGGGCAGGTCCTAGTCTGTCCTACTAGTGGAAACATCTTCTCCACATCTGTTCTATGCAGGCCTCGCAGTATTCCCTAAGTTTCAATGAGATCCTCTCTCATTCTTCTAAACTGAGTACAGACCCAGAGTTCTCAACTGCTCCTCATCCGAGAAGCCCTTCATCCCTGGGATCATTCTTGTAAAGCTTCTCTGCACCCATTCTAAGGCCAGCATATCCTTCCTTAGGCACAGGGCCCAAAACTGCCCACAATATTCCAAATGTGGCCTGACTAGAATGTTATACAGCCTCAGCAGTACGTCCCTGCTCGTATTATGGCCCTCTTGAAATGAATGCTAACATTTGTCTTCCAAACTGCCAACTGAACCTCTACGTTAACCTTGAAAGAATCCGGAACTAGAACTCCAAGTCCCTTTGTGCTTCAGATTTCTGAAGTCTTTTCCCATTTAGAAAATAGTCTATGCCTCTATTCTTTATAAAGTGCAGAACCTCACACTTTTGCACATTGTATTCCATTCGCCACTTTTTTGCACTCTCCTAATCTGTCCAAGTCCAAGTCCTTCTGCAACCTCCCTGCTTCCTCAACACAACTTGCCCCTCCATCTATCTTTGTGTCATCTGTAAGCTTAGCAGCAATACCCTCAGTTCATTCGTCCAGATTGTTAGTGTACAACATGAATAGTTATGGTCCCAATTCTGACCCCTGTGGGATTCCACTAGTCACTGGCTGCCATCCTGAAAAAAAAAAGCCTTTAATCACCACTCTTTGCATTCTGCCAGTCAGCCAATCCTCTATCCATGCCAGTGCCTTGCCCTAACATCACAGACTCTTATTTCATTTAACAGCATCTTGTGAGGCACCTTGTCAAAGGCCTTCTGGACTTCCAGGATTTTGATCCAATGACACTGAACGAATGTTGATAAATTTCCAGGTTAGAAAGGCATGTGACTCAGAGATGGTGGCACTTCCATGCCTCTGTTACTCTTATTCCCAGTGGTAGGGGTGCACGGTTTGGGATGTCTCATCAGAAAAGCCTTGGCAAGTTGCTGCAGTGCATTTTCCAGATGGTAACCACTGAAAATACAGTGTGCCAATAATGGAAGAAATGAATGTCTAAAGTAGTGGATCTCTATAAAATTGAGTTTTGTCCTAAATGGTGTTGAATTTTGCACACCCAGGTAGGTAGGGACTATTTCATCACAGGTGAGGCTCGTGCCTGCAAATAATGGAAAAATACAGGGGAGGCAGCTATCACAGAATTCCCAATCTCTGATCTGCTACTCTAACCACAGCTATATTATGTGGCTGGTCCTGATAGGTTTTTGGTCAATGTTGATACCCAAGATGATGCTAGTGATGGTAATCCGCATTCAGTATCAGAAGTTTCAGCCATGCAGAGCAGAAAACTGGCTTTAATCTATACTACAGCTATTAATCTAAAAATGCACCCTGAAATTGTAATAATGCCTCCAATATTGAATATAAACACGAGCACACAGACTACGTGAGCTGAATGGCCTGGTTCATTGCAGTAAATTCTCTAATTGTTCAGTCAATAATAGAATTCAAGAGTATGAGTGATCTCTTTCTGTACCATAATGACTTTGAACAGAGGACTTCATAAACTCTTAGCAGAAAATATTTTACCCTCGTCTCATAGCTTTAAGGACAGCAGTGCTTCCACTCTGCGCAGGCAAATGGATGTGTTTGCAAATGTTGGCTCTTTCCTGGATAAGGTGTAAAACCTATGAGGGTGAAAATAAAGTGGGGTGGGGGTAGAAGAACGGGAGAAGAGGAAACACCATTTTCAAATTAGTACACACAAACATTGAACCAAAAGAAAAATAAGAGATTTTAAATGAATGGTTATCCAGCTAATAGTAATAGTACATTTCTTAGACTTCTTTCTATAAATGGCATAATGTTGCACAAATTACATCGTTAATTACTAGAAATAGCACTCAAGACATGAAGTATAATTAAACTGAAATAAACATTGTGCATTCATATTCCCCCAGCTTTTAACAGCCTGTCCAATACTGCAATAAAGAGTATTTTGTAGAAATGAGTTAGGGTTAATATTTCAGAATGTCAGGATCTGCTAGATATTCCCAAATGAATTTATTAATTTTAGAATTTTAAAGTTACAATTTTTTCTTGGATTTCTTCCCCTCTGCACCATAGCACATAGCTCCCCGACAGTTTCCAGCATGTGCATTTCTTCAAAATCCATTCTCTCATGAACATTGCTTTGGTGACACACTGCCAAAATTTATTTACGTAGAACTGCACAGAGGACCAGTATACTTGGAGAAACTTTAGTACTGCCATTTGAACAGTTGAGAGCCAACAGCATCTCACCTCATCTGGGAAATCCTTGGGGTGAGGAGATGTGAAACGGATTCTCATCTCAGGATCGATTCTCGAGACCTGATCTAATAAATCAGCAAAACGTAAGCCTCCATGTTTATTCCTATATATGGTATTAAATCCCCGGCTCAGACGTGTGGGTTCCTTCATACGAAACGAAACCTCTGATGCATCGCAATAACTGTTCACATTCTGTCCTAGTAACGTAACCTCCTTCACTCCCTGAAATAAGAGGCAAAATTCCTTTTAGGCAGACTCTGAATAGCATCCAGCGTATACCAATTACTGAAAATCCCATTTTCTTTTTTCACACCGATTTTCACCCAATCCTAGAATGGTACCTCTAAGTCCCTGTGGGCGACCTTCTCTCTTCGAGAGATTAGGTCAGTCTTCCATGTTAAAATTGGTTACCCAAAGTCAGAACAAGTGACAGAAGATTCTGTAAGTGCCAAACTGAGAATTTGTTGTGTGCATAACCTAAGATATAGGTTTGAATGGTGGCAGCTGGTGGATAAAAATAATTTAACCTTCTTGTACCCATCCAATTTTGTCTGTAGCTAGCATTTAACTGAAATCTACGGTTTACATTCTAATTTTCCAAACTTAAGTAGGATTATAAAATGGTGTCCACTAGAAGATCAATTGATCTTAGCTAATTAAAGCAGCAAAAACTGGTTTCTCTCTAACGGGGGCTGACAGGTCATTCATGTTGGAAGCATATAAAACCAGTCAACTTATTCCAAATATAACAGAGTGCTGAAACAAAAAAAAAGAGAGGAAGTTGGAAATACTCAACTGGTCTAGCTGCACTTGTGGAGAGAAAGCAGAATTAACAACTTGGGTCCAGTGACCCTTCTTCAGAACTTGAATAGAGTGCTGGAGTTAGGGTGATTAATGGAGTGTAGCTTACAATAGGCAGAACAAAGGAGGAGGTTTTGCAGCGTCAGCGTAAGGAATCAGGCAGTATATTAAGATAGAAACTTGAAGGTCAATCTCTGGATGAAAATCACATTAGCGAGATGAACAAGCATCTTAAAAGAACTCTGTGGGAGAAATATGTTCCAGGTTTTAGGAGACTGGAAAACAGTGATGGGGAAAAGGGGATCTGTTGAGACAGTCACAACCTGAAATGTTCTTGAGCTGACATTCTTGCAAGCCACATAACTAGGGAGATGGAGAGGATTTTAAAATAAAAGAAGTGTGGGCAAGGCATCAAATCTGGTAAGTTGTGGTGAATCAAAAAGTAGAGATAAGGCAAGATAGGAAGGTAAGAATACAGGAAAGGAGAAACCACACTGACAGTAAGGAATAGAGAGTACTAAAAGGAAACTTACTCAGCAGATAAGGCTAGAGATTATAAAAAAAAGGATAAAGCTAAAACATTTTTTCTGAATACATGTAACATTTGAAACAAAAGGAATTAATTGAGACTGCAAACAGAAAGAAATAAGTACAATTATGTACAAAGTACATAAATACAAAGGTGTAGCTGCAGGATGACAGATTGGTACCTGAATATTGCAAGTTATTGGAATAATTATAATTACCTGATCTGAAAGCATTTTGACTTCTTTTAAGATTGATGAAATCGGTCTGCTTCGTTCCCGTCCACGGGTAAAAGGAACAATGCAATAGCTACACATGTTGTTGCATCCACGCATGACAGAGCTACAGCAAGAGAAATACTCAGTTGGACTTTCTTCAGTATTAGCCAAGCCAAGATAATTCTGACCTGGCAATTATTCATGGAGACCAGCAATAGTAACGACACAGCTACATAACAATATACTGTACTGATGAATATTTAATTGAATGAAAAAACACAAACACCAAAAAATTAATCTCCACGACAGTTTGACATAAAGCAGAGGGACCGAGAACTCACTACTGAAATTAACTGCATGATCCCAGGCTTTCAACAATGAATGAACAGTTTTCAAAAGGCAGACACTCCTTTATGAGGGAGAGACAAATAAATCACATGAAGGCATTTTTTCCACAAGTCCTCACGTATACCTGAAAAAGCAGTATTCTCAGAAAGCTAGGATAGGCCACCAAAAATACACTTTACGCCATGGACACGGTATGTTATGAAGCAGTAGGGCAGAAAGAGTGGAAATGGTCAGTTAATCTCATAGGCAGGGATGGAAAAATAATAAATTTTACAGCAGAGCAATTAAAATGTTAGATGCATTCCTCAGTTAACTGGCATTAATTACACACTTCCAAAATATGTACAAGTCATAGAAAGTGAAGAGGCACCACATATTTCGCATACATATATGTTAGACAATGAGGACAAAATTATGACAGATGAAGGGCTGACTGAATATGGACACCGTGGTTTAGAAATGCAAGACAAAGCTATTTGTCCCAAAGGGAATCTATTGAAGATTTGTATGCACTAACTTATCTACACTAATCCCACTTTCCAGCACTTGGTGCAGAGCCTTGAATGTTTTCATCCACATACATTTTAAAAATTAAGAGTTTGCCTGCCCCATCTACCTCCCCAGGCAGAAAAGATTTATCCTCAAATCTCCTCTAAACCTCTTGCTCTTCACCTTAAAATTTATCCATTATTAGCTGCTTCCTGTTCAAGCACCTCAATCTTTTACACCCAAGTCAGGGCCCCACTCAGCCTTCTCTGCTCTGAAAACAAACCAGCCTATCCAGTCTCTCTTCACAGCGAAAATGCTCCAACGCAGGCAACGTCCTGGTGAATTTCCTCTGCAACCCCTCCAGTGCAACCACATTTTTCCAATAGTATGATGATCAGAACTGCACACAGAACTCAAGCTATCTACACCACACTATGTCTTGCATGCCTTCTCAAACACCCTATTAACTAAATGCCATCAGGGTTCTGTGGACAAGCACCCCAAAATCCCTCTGTTCCTTTGAGTTCCTAATGTCCTGCCATTCATTGAGTACTCCCTTGTCTTGTTACTTCTTTCAAAGTGCATCACCTCACTTTTCAGGGTAAAATTCCATCTGCCACTGATCTGCCCATTTGACCAATCTGTCTATATTTTCCTGAAACCTAAGAGCTTCTGTCTCACTATTAACCACTTGGCCAGCCTGTGCATCATCCGCAAACTTATCATCTCCTCCCAACATTCTTACCTACATTGTTTACATATATTTCGAACAGTAAAGGGATCCAGCATGTATCCCTGTGGTATACCATTGGGCACTGGCCTCTGAGCACATAAATAGTCTTGTACTACTACCTTTTGTCTGCTATAACTAAGCCAACTTTTGGATCCATCTTGCTTAGTTACCCTGGATTCCATGTGCTTTTATCTTCCTTATCAGTCTCTTATGTGGGGTCTTGTCAAAGGCTTTGCTAAAATTCATAAGTAGTACATCAATGGTGCTAGCCTCATGTACACACCTGATCATCACCTCAAAAAAACGTAAATCAAATTTGTTAGGCATGGCTTCCCTCTGACAAAGCCATGCAGACTATTCATGATCAAACCTTGCCTAACCAACCAAGCCACGGTTGACACTACTGTGTTCAGTTCTGCACCTGCAATTTCAAGGATGGAAAATTCATCATCTTTTTTATTCCAACTGAAATTTCTGAATCCAAGATATATATGCCAATATTGTGCTTTCTCTGCAACTCTCCAAGGCCTTTGTTTGCTTCTTAGTGAACTGAAAGGAAATGACTACAGGTTGAGGTTCACAAACAGCGTATGCTTCAACTGACACATTATACTCCCATCCCAAACTAGGAGTCAGTACATAGAGATTACACTTACATAAATGCAGACTTTGTCTTGGCATCGACTTGAACTGGCATGACATCTGCATAGGTTTCATCCAGTGACAATAAAACATTCACAGCCTTTTGGCCTGCTTCAGCCACTGTTAGCAGTCTAGGAAGATCACGGTAGGAATCTGGTCCAGCAAGTACATCGACAAGTTTTTCTTTTTCCAGGATTTCCTCTTTAAGTCCCTCAGCCATGCATCCTATCATAATGCAGAAATAGTACTATATCATTCACTCTCAGTAGGCAACTTCCTTCTTTAGAGGCAAGATGGACCAGAAGAGATGGTGTAAGACCAGGAGAAAGTTCTCTAAAACTTCAGCTAGAGAACAGGATGTTACCTTTACTACTTTAATGAGATCAACACACTATGCTCACTGTCTGTCTGTCTTCTGGTTTTAGTGAACCATCCTCGACTGTCACAAGATGTATAATTGACCTAATTAACAAAGTATTGTACCCACTGCTTCCTAACAAGTTACACAAGAGCTCACTGTGGGCCCGGAATCCAATATTTTACAGCAACTATAAGGATGATTACAATAGGCAGCTGAATAATGGCAAACATAGATAAAAGTCAGAATTATGATGTACATGTTGAATACATGAATCGTTAATACATATTCAAACGCCATCACTGGGTTACTATACCTTCAACATACCTCCTGTCTCTTATTTCCTTGAAGTGCAGTGTTTTGGTTCCAGGTTAACACTCAAGTTTCCGAGTATTGTCTTGTGGAAAAGCTGGCCATTTTCCCATGGCAAGAGTCCCACACAACTGTAATCACTTTATGGCTGATGTGTTTCAACTGGTTGACTGATGACATTCATACAGGTAAAGATGGTATAAATTGATTTCCTCTATGGTTAACCATATGTTTGCATCAAAAAAACATTAGATTAGCTAACGTACCTAAAATTCCTATTTTAAGTGGAACTTGAGACGTCGTCCGCTTGGATTTCAGGGATGCAAGCTGCTTCAGCCTGTTCCAGATTGTTTGCTCTGCCTTCTCCCTGCAATTAAAAAAGTTCTTTTTTTCCCTTATACATTCACAGCTTATTTTTACCTTATGATATACTGAACTTGTAGCTCCCCACGTATATGTTAATGTGATACCCCTCCCTCATCCAATATTTCAGTAGCAGCTAATAGATGTTGTTAATATCTTTTCAACTGGATGACATAAAATTCATGCATATTGGCAACATGCCTCACTTCCACCTCATGATTAATGGTGGGAGGTCAGGCATCTAATTTACAATTGATCCCTGCCAGCAATTGGTGACCATGAACATTTACACCATTATACATGTGAATGAAATAAGTTGAACAACACACTGCTAAAACACAGCAAAAATACAGATTAAAATAAATGTCATTGAAACAAAGATTCAAAGAAAGATAATACCTGATTGAACATGTTACTAGTAAGATCACATCTGCCTGCATCAAAAGAAAGAAAGACAGATTAGTTCTCAAATGGTCATTAGGTCAAAAATGCATGGAAATCGAAGTGTATGCTCAGTGTATTTCACTGAATTAGAGATAACAGTGTTGTAGCAAAATGCTGAAACAATGACAATGACTAGAATTGACTGAAGTAAAAATACACCACTAACTCACCACATTATAACTAAAGAGGTGTCTGTACCCGTATTATAATCTTGTGGTTTTGTCTGTTCTAACTTGTTTTCTTTTCATATAAAGCTTAGTGGAAAGCCACACTTCAAAAATATTAGTTCTAAACTGCTGGGGTTTTCAGTGATTCCAGATGTAATCACCACATATTGGAGTTTAAATATCATTACCTACATGAAAATTGCAATACAGAAAGTAATTTCTTCCATTTCTGCCTCAACTTTAATGGAAAACCAAAGAATCAATAAAAAAAATTAATTATTGGAGGGTTTTTCACATTCATTAATCAAAAAAATGCTGAACATTTAGAAGTCCTGAGATTTTATTTGACAGCAAAACAAACATGATTTACACAATTATTGTATTAGTACTGAGCAGCAAGATGAATGGAAGTGTGTTTTGGCAAAGGCCAATGTTGATAAACAAGACGACTTTAGGTTTAGAAATCAAAAGAGTTGACAAAGCACAGATGCAAAGTTCTTGAAAGCCGGGGGCACACAATTGGAAGAATTACTGACTGGTAGCAGAAAAAGTGCAAAGGTAACAAACAGAAAATTAGTAAGAGGCAGTTTATGAACAGACATGCTGTTGTAGATTGAATTAGATACAGTAGGTTATTTCAGAGAACAACCTCCACATGTTGAATAATTTTGCAAGCATTTAAGGTTAAATGAAATGATAGCTCAAATGTTTTATGATTTGGTGACCTCATGAACTGAGGCACACCATCAATCTTGACATTAACGTAACTCTGGTCATCATTCACTGTCTTGTTCTGAAGGGAAATCATTTTCACAACTGATTTTATAGCTTGTATCTCAAACACTAACTTGTTTTATGAAATACAATTTGGAGTTCTGTTTTCAATACACTTGGATCTGCATACAGTGCAATTATTAATGTCTAAAGTGGTGTTTTCCAATAGGATTTTGATGCTCGTCAAACCTGTACCATGACACAAATTAAACGAATGCAGCTTTAAGCTGACAGCGATCAAGACGAGTAAGCTCACTGCCAGTGCTAAAACGACAGCTTCAAAGCAGTTTTAGAATTGAACTGTTCTGCAAATCAAGTCTGTTCACTCCCTCAAATGGTGGTGATAATCTGCTAAAATGGTTTTGTTTCTGACAATATTCTCTCAGTTATTTAATAAAAATGCAAACTTCAAGAGTAGCTAACCAGTATTTCTACTTGGATATAAAGTCCACATCATCCATGCTGGTGGACTTTTGAGGAGGAAATATACAAAGGAACACAATGGGATACGAGTTACGAGTTTTCCCAAAATGTCACTAAATTATCACAGACAGGCTATTCCGCTAGAGTCCAGGAGAGAGCATCTACATGTTCAGCATGCTGGAATGCACATGGAAGCTCACTCTTGGACTGTAAAGACTAAATTCATGATGAATTACAATGAAGCTGGAACATTTGCCTCGATTGTGTTAAGAGGGAGGATCTCCAGTAATACTCTGCTGTGAAAGACACTTGTGGTTGGATGTATCTAGACTGATAGGTAAAAGTTGCCATTGGCCTAGTCGACCACAGTGCTGTTTCTCATAAGACAGCGTTGATTTAAATTGAGGGTCACCATGCTTCAGGTGAGGAGAGTCCTTCGTGGTGATTTCAGTCAGTGTGGTAACTGAACCCACGCAGTTGGCATCACTCGATGTTGCAAATCAGTCATCAAGCCAACTCAGCTAACTGACCCCTCTGGACTGATAAAGAATAAGAACCGAACATAACTCTTGTCATGTTAATACTTCAGGTGTTTTTTTCCAACTGTATTTTGGGCCTTTTTTAACATTCAGTCTCTACAAGTAACATAGTACTCTGTCACTCATCATTTCCAAGCAGTGTCTGCTCATTTAATAGACCATCTGCTCTTAGCCATCCATCTTTCACCCCAATAGTATCCTAATCCTTTCAGTCATTCATTTCAATAGATCTATTAAGATCAAGGCAAATATTTTGGATGCTACTGCACTGCCCCAAATTGCTTAATAATCACATTCTCATTATCAACTGTGTAGCATATCAATTGCTCAGGAACTTCAACAGTTTTATGAAAACTGCCAACTACCAACTAAATTAAACCAAGCTTTTTCTCAGACTATAGGAGTGTCACTAGATTCACAAGAAAACAGAAATCAGACTGTGGTGCTTCTTCAGTCCCACAGATTGAATGCCATCATTTAGAGTCACCCACGAAAAATGGGAAACGGGAAATGACAACGTTAGTATTTTTCTTGTTTGAATACTTTCAAGACAATACTCTGTGGCTCAAATTTTGAATAGCATCAATTTGCCACATCTGTGGTCAATTTGTCACATAGTAAACATTGAACACCAATCGTACTACAAATCAACAATATGGATATAAATTTACCTCTGTACAGCTGCTACTTTTCACGTAACCATTTTGCTGGAGGATGGACCAAGCAATTTCTGTGTCACTAACATTCATTTGGCACCCATAGGTTTCAAAATACACTAAAAATGGCAAACATTAAAACATATCAAATACTAGAAATGGGAGTCAAGACAAACTGTGGGTACTCGTATATCAAGCACAGCAACAGTCATCGAATGAACAATCTTACAATTCAATTTTGTCCTCTATTGATTCAGTGTGTTACCACCTATAGGCTCTTATATAAATGCAAGTTATCACGTAACATGGAGTTCATTTTTTAATAACAGACATGCCAGTTATTTCAGCAAAATTGCACACAATAATAAATTATGAACAATTTCAGCACCTATTTTATATTTCATACACTGAAAGGCAATAACAAGTGTTATAATGCATTCAATTTCGTTGCTATTCATTTGCACGATTGCCAATTTGTGAAATTTCATCTTTTGCCAGGAACAGCATATTTTTTCAGGGCTATACATAAGAAAATGCAGTATTAAAATGTGACAATAATTTTACTTTTATTGTAAGTGAGGCATACACTGTCTATCATTGACAGCATGGTTTTAGGTAGTTACACCATGTAGAAATTTGAAAATAAAACTGGCCAAAATCACCAGAAACAGTTGATTTCCTGCTTCCTGTACCTCCAAAAGTATAATCAATGTTTTCATGTCAGAGAAATAAGACTTTGACCATATGAACATAGTGAAACGATGATGGATTTTTCAACTTCAACCCAAATTAGGTATTGACTATTCCAATGCAGGATTAACTCAATTTACATAACAGGTGCAAGCTGCAGACAAAAACTGGATTTGGCACTAGGGCCTCATCAACCACACAGAAACACAGTGGGGGAGGAATTAATTTGAAAGCATGTTGCCAATCAAACACAGACAACTGTATGTGGCAACAGAACTATTCACGATCATTCTCAAAGTGTCCATTTAAAAAAAAAATCTTCAGGCTTGTGAATTCTCACAAAACGAAATGATTGCGACAAGAAATCAGAAGGCAAAAATCATAGTATCAAAGAATGATTACAGCAAAGGAGGCCACTCGGCCCACTAATCTTTCTCGATTGCCCACAAGAGCAAACCCATAGTCCCACTCTCATATTTCCTCCTAGTCCTGCAAGTCAAATCTATGTTCACACAACGGAATAGCACAACACTCCGTCTGTCCGAGAGCTAAAAAGTGGACATGAGGCAGTTTGCAGTTAGGTCAGAAAAGCCTACAATAGAACATTGCCAGATAAGGTACATTATGTGTGTTAACTGCGGTACTGTGTGATTAGTCACAACACAAACTGACTGTGCACAGTACTGATCACTTTATTTAAAGTTGAAGATGTTTAAGAGATAGTTAAAGAAGGTTTAGTAGACTACAGTAATAACTGGAATGGGCAGATAGTCTTGAGAAAAAGTTGGACACACTAGATTTGTATCTGCTAGAGTTTAGAGTAAAAAGGTGACTTGATTAAATACACAATATCCTGAACGGTCTTGACAGGTCAGATGTGAAAAGGATGTTTCTTAAGAGAGAATCTAGAATGAAGTGACACTTTAAAAATCAAGAGTCACCCATTTAAAATGGATTCAAGATCATTTTTTGCAAAGGGTCATGAGTCTTTGGAACACTTGCAGAATAATTGGTGTAATCAGAATTCATAAATCTATCAAAGAGACGTGCAGAGGTTGATCATTTAGCTCATCTGTTGTGCCTTTCAATGATATCACAGCTGATCTGGAAATCCTCAACTCCACTTTCCTGCATTTTCCCCATAATACTTGATTCCTTTATTGATTACGAATCTATCTCAAAATTGAGTATATTATAACAATGTACCTTTCAAAGCCATTTGCTGTCAATAATGCCAGATTCATTATGCTCAGAGAGAAGAAACTACTCATCTGTCTTAAATGGGCAATACCATATTCTAAGATTATGCTCTCTGGTCATAGACTATTCTCTCTGCATGTAGCCTATCGAATTCCCAAAGAATCTTACATGCTGGAATAAGGTTACCTCTTGTTCTTCTAAATTCCACTGAATACAGGATCAAACTACCCACCCTCTCCTCTAAAGACAGTCCCTTCAAATGCAGAATCGATCTCAAACGTTCGCCGAACTCTAATGCCAGTCTTTGTTTTAAGGCAGTGGTAGATAGATTCATGTCAAGCAAGGGGAATGCAGATTTAAAGTTAGTTAGATCAGCCATGATCTCCCTGAATGATAGCGGAGGCTCAAGGGACTGAATGGCCTGTTCTTGCTCTTAAGTTGTATCCTCAAAAGCATTTCAGACCCATTCGTTTTCAATGAGAAACAAAGGTGCTGGAAATCACAGCGGGTCGGGCAATATCCATGGAGAGAGAGCAAGCTAACGTTTCGAGTCTAGATGTCTCTTCATCGTTCTCATTGATACATTGCAGCACATCCTTCCAAGTGTTTTTTGCATCAAAATGCTTAAATTTATACAAGAGGACCTTCTGCGACTGCTAAGATATCGTGCCTTGTTGCATAAATGGCGGCTTCAAACATTAGAGCTCATAAGGAGGGCTTTAAGAAACCTGCAGCCGTGGATTTTTGAGGTTCTGGCGTTCGCTAACGGAGGAATTGGATTGAAAACATTCGAGCAACGTGAAATCGGCGTTAAGTGAGGGGAGACTCCCGGAGAGTGTCAGGAGTGGTAGTAGATGGGCAGGTGGACTCACCTCTCCTCCCGCTGACGGACACTCCGGGCCCACTCAGGTAGGGCGCCGGCAGCTCCTCCTCTCCCCGCCCGCTCCGCGCACCATTCTCCGGCACCGTCCGGAGAAACTCCCTCAGACTGGGACCGCCGGCCTGTCTAGCAGCGCTGGGAGGCGGCGCCGGCCCGTCCCGTGTGTACCTGACCACGATCCCGGCCAACTGCCCGTCAACCGGGCAGACGGTGGACTGTAAGAAGCCCCTCACCGCCCTGAGCCCCTTCATGATAGGAAACCCTGGCAACAACGGCGACGTCAGTGCGCAGGTCAGGAAACAGCGACGGCGCGAGTGTTGGCAACGACCGAAATTCATCGGCGGCGGGTGTCTCTCCGCATGCGCAGAAGCAAAATTGAGGGCTGTCCGCCACCATCTTTATACAGGAGCGGTGGAGCATGCGTGCGTTAAATGGGCAGCCTTCGCCATCTTTGTAAATCATCATAAAGCCCGCATGCGTCAAGCCGTCAACTCACAGCCATGTTAGTAAAGGAACGTGCCTCGCCTCTCATGAGGAGAGGAAAACTTCATCTTTGTGAAGGAATGCTTAATAATCCTTAATGTGCACCAAAATTACATAACATGCGAGCTGCTGCCTCTGTTCCCAAACATTTTATAAAATAAAGTTGGTCCGAAATGTTTGGGGAAATAATTTCATGCGAAAGCTAAAAGTGGAAATGGTTTGAAGTTTACCTAAGATGATGCAAAGCTTGGAAAATTATCGAAAACTAAAGAGCAGTTTATAAAAACAGAATCAAATATGAAGTTTTCAAACCAAACTAGTATTATTCCAAAAAGTGACGCTTGGACACATACCCGATAACAAAGTACAAAATAACTTGATGGGTGAGAAATTGGGCTTATTAGCACCCGCTTTTAAAACACTCCATCTGCCATTAAAGCTTCAAAATAGCATCTACACAGAATAATTAAATAAATAAACAAATAGATACCACTGTGTATTACGTGCAGCAAATTTCCACCAGAAATAAGATGAGCAGGTCTCGGCACTGAAATGCACCTAATACTGTCTGGTTATTTGTTAATTGTTTCAAGATATGAACATCTACAGAATGTTTACTGTGGCAATTGGAAAAAGGTGATTTCGGTAACTTCAAAGCTTCTGCACACAGCAGCTGCTTCTAATCATGCATGGCTGCTCTCTCTGAAAGGCATTACCTCAGGAAAACAAAATCATGATCTGCAGAATGAAGAGAGGAAATGCAAATCAGGACAACTATAGTCTGAGGAAGGTGAAGAAGGCGTCTCAGCAAGAGGTTATTTCTCACCAAAGATAGTGAGGGATAAGTTCTCCAACCTGAATCATTGCAAGAAACCTGAACCACTATCCACAATTATCCCAACTACCATGAGTTATGGCTGTGGGGCTGGTGTTCAGAATCTGTCAGTAAGAAACCTTGGGGTGCAGGTTCATAGTTCCTCGAAAGTGGAGTTGCAGGTCATTTGATACACTTGCCTTTATCGGTCAGTGCATTGAATATAGGAGTTGGGAGATCGTGTTGCAGCTGGATAGAACATTGGTCAGGCCACTTTTTGAATACTGCATTCAATTCTGGTCTTCCTACTATAGGAAAGATGCTGTGAATCTTGAAAGGGTTCAGAAAAAAATTACAAGGACGTTGCCAGGGTTGGAGGGTTTGAGCTATAGCGAGAGACCAAATAGGCTGGGGCTATTTCCCTTGAAGTGTCGGAGGCTGAAGGTTTGATTTGATTTAGTTTATTGTAGTCACATGTACCGAAGTACAGTGAAAAGCTTCGTTTGGGAGCAGTACAGGCAGATCATAGTAAGCAAGGTCAGACAGATCATAGGGTGCTTAGACAGAGTGAGGCATACAGACTACACCGCACAGGAGGTGCATGGAGCAAGATCAATGCTATTTGAAGTTAGAGAGTCCATTCATCAGTCTAATAACAGCAGGGAAGAAGCCGTTCTTGAATCTGTTGGTGTGTGTATTCGACCTTTTGTATCTTTTGCCTGGTGGAATAGGTTGTAGGAGAGCATTACCAGGGTGGGAGGGGTCTTTGATAAGGTTGGCACCCTTTCTCTGGCACCGAGAACTGTAAGTGGAGTCCATGAATGGAAGTTTGGCTTCCATGATGGTCTGGGCTGTGCGCACAACTTTCTGTAGTTTCTTATGATGTGGGCAGAGCAGTTACCATACCAGGACATTATGCGCCCAGACAGTATGCTTTCTGTGATGCATCTGTAAACGTTGGTGAGGGACCTTATCGACATGCCAAATTTCCTGAGCCACCTGAGGAAGAAGAGGCATTGTTGTGCCTCTTCACTCTCGCTTCTACCTGGGAAGTCCAGGACAGGTTGTCAATTATTGTCCATACTGGGAACTTCACGCTCTCAACCCTCTTAACTGCTGCTCCATTGATGTAGATGTGTTCTCCTCCTCTTTTTCTGAAGTCAATAATCAGTTGTTTAGTTTTGCTGATATTGAGAGAGAGGTTATCATTGCACCACTGTCTCCTTTCTGTATTCTGATTCATTGTTATTGGATTTCCATCCTACCATAGCGGTGTCATCAACAAACCTTTGGATGGCATTCATTCATAATTTAGCTACACAGTTGTGGGTGTACAGGGAATACAGTAGGGGGCTCAGAACACATCCTTGGGGCTGCTCCAGTGTTGACTGTTACCGAGGAGGATGTGTAGTGTCTATCTTCAGTGATTGTGGTCTGTGGGTCAGGAAGCTGAGGATCCTGATGCAGAGGGTGGAGCTGAGACCTAGGTCTCAGAGCTTTGAGATCAGTCTGGAGGGGATTATGATGTTGAAAGCGGAGCTGTAGTTGATGAGTGGTCGTCTGACATAGGTGCCCTTGTTGTCAAGATTTTCCAGGGGTGAGTGCAGGGCTAGAGAAATGGTGTCTGCTGTGGACCTGTAACATCAGAAGGCAAATTACAGGGGATTGAGGCAGGCTGGGAGGCTCAGGTTGAAGTGGGCCATGACTGGTCTCTTGAAGCACTTCATGATTATGGAGGTCAGAGCCACTGGGCCGTAGTTATTAAGGCACATTGCACGTGCTTTCTTTGGTACTGTGATGATGATAGGTGATCTTATTAGAGCTTTATAAAATCATGAGCAGCATGGAAAGGGTGAATAGCCAAGGTCTTTCCCCCGGGTAGGGGAGTCCAAAACTAGGGGACATAGATTTAAGGTGAGAGGAAAAAGACTTAAAAGGGAACTAAGGGGCAACTTTTTCATGCAGAGGACTGTGTTTGTATGGAATGAGCTGCCAGAGAAGATGGTGGAGGCTGGTACAATTATAACATTAAAAGGCATCTGGATGGGTACGTGAATAGAAAGGGTTTAGAGGGATATAGGCCAAATGCTTCCAAATGGGACTAGATTTATTTAGCAAATCTGTCGGCATGCACAAGTTGCACCGAAGGGTGTAACGCCAGCTGTACAACTCTATGACTCTAGGTAATCAATTTTGCTATCTCTGTCCCTATACCAATCCCTCCAATTGGCTTTACTTGTATTTCCTCAATGTGAATAAATCACCACAAAGAATATGGAATAATGTGTTGATGGGGAGAATAACGACACAAATGAATAAATATGCTGAGATGGCAACTGAATCTCAACAATTTGGGAAACAAATGGTCTGCAGTGTCCAGCAGTAAAAGAAACATGCACACAGGAGACAAGATATTGTATTCAATTTACAGAATCAATTGAAGTAACCAAATTCATTAAATAATTACACCCAACTATTTGCATCCTTTATGTAATTTCAGAAAAGAGGAACCGTTTTCTTGCATGAACACATTTTATTGTTAACCTTTTCCTTGGTAATTACAGTAAAATATTACAAAGCAGTAATGTGTCTACATGTAAAGCATTACAAAATGCAAGGAAAAGTTGCTTCAGGCAAACGTCAATGAGAGAAAGATTTAAATACTGAATTTCTTCCTGGATGTTTCAGTTTTTGATCACTGCATCCTTGATGTGCAACTCTTTTGACATTCAAATGTAGGTGAAATCTGTGGCAACCAGCAGGAAATTCTAAAATGTATAAACAAAAAAATACTCAGCAATTACTGGGAACAATACTTTTATTACAACCTATTTTATGCACTGTGCAAATGTCTGGCAGTCATTGCATACAGTAAAACAAGTTTACAATATTATATGCGTATTATAAATGCATGAGGTTTTAGCTTTCTAAGGGTGACGCATATTGTCACCGGTTACATTCTACAAATTACTCTGAAATGTTAGTATTTTTATGAAAAAGTACATATAGGAATCATTGATAACTTTCTCGGTCTTGTGTCTTCTGTTAAAAGCAAATGTAGAGAAAACAATAGTAACAAGTAGAGTCCAGGGATGTGCAGGCTGGTTGGATTGGCCATGTAAAATGCAGGGTTACAGGGATAGGGTAGGGGACCGGATCAGGGTGGGATGCTCTTCGGAGGGTCATGGCAGTCTTGACGGACCAAATGGCCTCTTTCTGCATAGTAGGGATTCCATGATTTTTCCATATACTTTCATGTCACTCAGTCCTTCATTTGGTTTAACTGCAGGCACAGAGGACTAAAACAGAATGGCAGTGCACCTGATATTTGACTCCTCACTACCTGTGAGAAGATCCTGGAGCTAGAGGACAGAGACTGCTCGTGTGGGGGCACCAAGGCCTCCCTGTCGACGCAACTCAGCTTAATAGTGCCTTGCTGTCCCATTGCCACCACTGGTAACTTATTCTAATATGCTCAAACTTCTACCCCTATTCTCGAACTAACGGCCTCTCTTCTCTTCTACATGCACATCAGAGTCCTGGCAGTACTCAGCTCCAGGCAGCAGATGATCCTGTGATGTTGGCCTTTAATGTATTTGTACAAGTGGAAAGATAGTCACAGGTACAGGAGGTAGGTTTTCCTGATGACCCAATAAACTGCATTGAAGTGTAAAGGAATCCACTAAGTTATCAGTGCTGTACAAGAGTCACACTGGACTTGCAATGTCAACTCTTGTTTCTTTCTCAACAGATGCTGCCAGATCTATTGAGTTTGTCTAACACACACTGTTTTTATTATCATCAATGTTGCGTTGGCTCAGGCATGCCCATGTCTGGCTGTCTCCATGGACAAGTTGGCGTCTGCCATGGCAAGCCATGTCCAGCAGAACACTCAGTAGCTGTGGGAAATGCACACAGGTCTGCATTCCCTTGCTTTAGGCGCTGGGGCCCAGCATCAACAGAAGGCGAGAGGGAGCTGAGGGATCCAGATCTCACTCCACAAGGCCCTTCTTCACAAGGAGACAGGGTGGTCCCAGCAGTCACCCTGACAGAGGAGGAAACAGGCAACATCCTCCCCACCCAGTGGTTTCCTCACAGGACAGTCCAGTGGTACCAGGGCCCTCCACCTTGTCTGTGATCTCCAACTCTGTAGAAGTTGCAGACGAGGAGAATAAACCTGCATCTGGGCAGGCCTCTCTCTGCACGACTGGGTCCTGTAGCAATTGTGAGAATCTGCTTGCTATACTGTCTGTGCTAAAAGGTAAGCCAAGCCAGAGATATCGTGCACATCCAAGTAAGCGCAAAGTGAGTGAGTGCTAAGAAAGTAAGATAAATGCGGTAAAATACAATTGTGTGTCCCTGCATGCAGAGTGGCTGTCAGGAGCATTGCAATGTAAGGTATCTTTGAGCTCCAAAGTGTAATGGTAAAATGCTGAATTGTATTATATCATGGATTCTCACACACAAGATGGTTGTTAGTATGGAACACGAGTGTATGCAAGGCTCTGTCACAAGGCATTCACATGGCCTTTGACCACAGTGTTCTGGTCCTTGTAGTCCCAAGTCTTGGCTGCACTCATGATAGAGTCATAGAGCTGTACAGCATGGAAACAGACCCTTCGATCCAACTCGTCCATGCTGACTAGATATCCTAAATAAATCTAGTCCCATTTGCCAGCATTTGGCCAATATCACTCCAAACCCTTCCTATTCATATACTCATGCAGATGCCTTTTGAATGTTATAATTATATCAGCCTTGATCACTTCCTCTGGCAGCACGTTCCACACACACACCATCTTCTGTGTGAAAAAGTTGCCCCCAAGGTCCCTTTTAAGTCTTTCCCCTCTCACCTTAAACCTATGCCCTCTAGTTTTGGACTCCCCTATCCTGAGGAAAAGAGACCTTTTCTATTCACCCTATCCCGTGTCCCTCATGACTATATAAACCTCCAAAAGGTCACTCCTTAACCTCCAACGGTCCAGGGAAAATAGCCCCAGCCTATTCAGCCTCTCCCTATAGCTCAAACCCTCCAACCCTGGCAACATCATTGTAAATGTTTTTTGAACCCTTTCAAGTTTTGCAACATGATCTTTAGGGTATGTGGATCCCTAACATCTCAAAGATAAAAAAAGCCTCACCATTATGACTTTTATTTTCCTTAGGATGTATGAGAAGGCTCCTGACATATTAGCCATTTAACCAGGTGCAATAGCTGAAATAACCATTACTCTAACATTGGCCATGATATTGTAGTGAAGTGGTATTTTGCCAATGCCAACTTTTGTAGATTAAAGCTGGAGGTAGTCACTGCCCATGGAGCATGTGATGAGATTTTGTTGAATAGACATTAAGAAGGAGGTTTAGGGAACTAGGTGGTGACCCCAGTCCATCAGATAACTGCTCTGACTTTGAAGTTAGGAATTGGTGACATCCAGATTCTTAGCAGTATTTGGGAAAATAGCAGACTGTGTATAAATGAGGTGAAATTAGTTAACGATGGGATGCAAATGTAAGTAAATAAGGTAGTTGGCAAATAATAGCAAGATTTAGTCCATCCAACTGAAATCTTAAAGGCAATGTCGGAAATTTCTTTCTCATCATCAAGAATCATACTTCTTTAGTCTCACTGTATTTTCCCAAATTTCCCTCCATTGCCCACACCATTCAAAAGTGGAAAATTTTGTCAAATGCTGCTGACAAAGTGCAAAGATGACTCTTATTGACTGGAGGGTTTGAGTTACAAGGAGAGGCTAGATAGCCTGGGACTTTTTTCACTGGAGTGTAGGAGGTTGAGGGGTCAACTTATAGAGGGGCACAGATAAGGTGAATAGGAAATAGCTTTTCCCTAGGATTGGTGGGGGGGGTTCAAAACTAGGGGGCATATTTTTCACACAGAAGGTAGTTCATATGCAGAATGAATTGCCAGAGGAAGTGATAGATGCAGGTACAGTTGCAACATTTAAAAGACATTTGGACAGTTATACGAATAGGAAAGGTTTAGACGGATATGGGCCAAAGTAGGCATGTAGGACTAGTTTAGTTTGGGAAACTTGGTCGGCATGGACAAGTTGGACCGAAGGGTCTGTTTTCCGTTTGAGTGGGAAGCCTCAAGTATCTAGATTTTAGGTATTTGATGTTTGAAAGAAGTATGACTGAATATGAAGTACACACACAGGATTGGAGATGCTATTCCATGGCAAATTGGTAAACAGGGCATTACATAGTATTCAGAGACTAGTACACCCAGACTACAGTTTAAACCTGACTTCCTCCAATTTTACCTCACGGTTTCAGACTTACTCTATTTGCTTTGTTGTTTCCTGCTCTGTAAAGATACTGTATTGAGTATCCTTTACATTATTTTGTTGCACTTGTATATATTTTATGTATAATCGTAAAACCTTATTCTTATGTGTTCTACAATATCGCCGTTGTATATAATTAATGTATTAAACCATATATTTCTTCATTATGGCAAGAGGTTATTCCTCAACAAACAGCTCTATGCCTAAGTAACTTTACCTCGTGAGGTTGTACAATAAGGTTCGACAGTTTGAAGTGGTCGATCAGAGGAAGTGGGTATCCATCAGCCAGGGCAGCTGCATAAGATAATAGCTTTCATGTCAGTTAGAAATATCATGGGAATTATTCTGAAATTAACAGAGGCCTTTACTGCTTATCTCTCGTTAACAAGCACGAATTCAGTAATATTTATAATAAGCTGATTGTTGAATGCGTTTAACTTAGGGCTGTTTTGTGATTGCTGGCATGTTCTAAGCTATATGGGTAGCACTGACGTGGAATATCTCCAATTCTATTAGTTTGTTAAAATGTTCAACTTGGTTCCAATAAATTTTTTTTGAAAAGATTTTATGTCAGTTTGGAGCATCTTCTTTCTATCCTATTAATTTTTCTTTCAAATATGTTCCCATTTTAAAATAAAGATTTCAGTTTAATGTATAATTGTGGAAGTTTTTGTATACATTAAATGTTCATCTGTGACACAACAATTACGTCAATGACATACACAAGTAAATTTTTAAGAAGGTAAATTTCATTTGTTGTCAATAAGGTGACAAAGTTAGTTAGTGCTGGGAGACAAAATCTTTCCCCATTTTGTCATCAATAACCAGTTTCAGAGCAAGGTATGCAGGTTGATTGCAGAATAAAGCTCCTTATACTTGGCTCTAGGTAGTAGGGGTATGCTGGGGAGACGTGGAGAATTTTGACAAGTTAGTTTAAAAATAGAATGGTCTGCTTGAAAGGGTGTTAGAAGCAGATTCAATAGCAACTTCATAGGATTAGGTGTAGACAGTTTAGCCCCTCAAGCATGTTCTGCCATTCACTAACATAATTATTGATTTTTATCCTAACTCCAGTTACACCACTTCTCTTTTAATTATCTTGGCTAGTAAAACACAAATGATCTCAGAGAGCTAATAATTGAGTTAGCGTCTATTGTTTTTTGTGGGAGAGGGTTTTATATTTATTATCAGCCTTTCCATGAAGAAGTTTTCTGACCATCTCTCAAATGGTCTAAAGGTTATGGCTCTTTTTGTGGACCTCCTACAACAGGCAAAAATGTTCCTACAGTAACAGGAGTAGATCATTCAGTTCCTCAAGCCTGCTTCTAACTTGTAATGAGATCTTGGTTGATCTTTGACCTTAGACAACTAAGATGTCATTAAAAAGGTCAAAGCAAAATGCATTTCTTAACCTATTTATGTTTATTATCCACTGGTGTCACTTAGGTTCTAATGAGTCTTTATAGAAATTGATTTATCTTTTTCCTAGCACTACTAGCAGCAGAAGTATATTTTTCAACTCTTTGTAATACTGGGTGAGACCATCCCTTTGGTCCTGTGGCAATATCTCTACCAATGGGCCAGAAGCTCTGGGAACACGTCCTACCTCAGGTCTTGATGGTCATGGAAGGCATGTCATAACATAGAAAAACAGGTTGATTATTAATTCATATATCGTTCTGATACGTCCAAAGCAAGCATTAACAGTGGGAGAGTTTCCTGGTGCAACAAGATTTCTATAATGGAGCACAAACGCCTACCATGTTAACAGACTGCACTCAAGTTCTTGCCAAGACCATGCATCCTTTTGTAGCCTACTTGTACAATGTAGCTCCAATGCTGGTAGCCAAGAATCTGAGACTGAATCCCCCTTTTTCCTGCGCTTTGTCTGCAATCTTATACCTGCACCTTTTCCCTCATCATTGCTGTCCTCTTTGTCCTTTTGCCTTCAGCCTTCTTGCACCACGAATGGGTCAAAATTCCTTCTTCAATGTTCGGTACATTTTCTAAGTGTTTGTGACTGTAACTGATTATTGGCCTCAAAACAATATTCGAGTTAGATCTGTCATCTCTCCCATCACCGTATTATAACATGGGGAATAATTTTGTGAGTATGTATTAGCAGCAAGGAACCTCACCATTTGAAAGGTATTATAGTTTATCACATTTTCATATTCCAAAGGTAAATGATATTTAATTCCTTCATCAATTTTGCACTCTCCTCTCCCAAATGCATTGATTGTCTGCAGAACTTCAGGCAACTTAACCATCATTAAAATGTCAACCTATTTTGTCAAGCAAAATGTTACTAGATTGTGATCAGAAGTGGAATTTGAATCCTAATTCATTTTTGTTTTCTTTACTCCTACTATTCCTCTAGCTGCAATCAGCTACTTCAGAAAAGATCATAGAATCAAGTTGTAAATTTGCTATTCTGGTCTTCATGACTGGGCTGCACCTTCAAAAACTCATCAGGAAAGCTGCTTATATTCTTCAGCATTTTGGGGGGATTTTCTATTGTTAGAAACTGGTGTCATTTTTAATACAGTAAAACTCAACTGTAAGTCATTATTTGTCATAGGTTGATAATTGTAAGGTCTAGCTTTGTTTTCCAGGTTAACACTTACCATTAATACGTGGTAAAATGACAATAGAGACCAGGAAATCAATTGCAGTTTGCAGACAATTTACCTGTGAGAATAAAATACATCATACAGTGAAAAGAGTTATATTCAAACATATACAAAATTGGTTAAAATGCTCAAGTTAGTTCTGAATAATTTCTTAACTGTTTGTGAATAGGCAACATAAGAAACTTGATAAGTGCTACTTTGGAATGAAAAGCAACATTTAATGTATTGCAGGCTCTGCTGACAATAAATCTAATGAATCCAGACTAAAAAAATTATTCATGTTCCATGATCTAAGTACGGGAAAGAGATGGAGAATAAGATGTTTTATGAATTGCTAAATTTCACATTCTCAAAGATCATTATCATTATATGCGTCAGTTCATTATGATTTTCCAGTTCTTCATTGATAGGAATTAGGAAATGAAAGATCCAACTCAGTCGAGCAGCACCACAGTTACTTATGTGGAGTGATAGAAATGGAAGGTTTTCTCCATCACAGGCAGAAATAATGGAGGAAAAGGTTTCTCTACTTTTAAGCCCAGATTTCAATGCAACTGACCAGCCTAGTGCAAACAATCAGGGACTTTTCAAATCAATAAGCCATGCCCAATGTCACTTGCTTCCTTGTTTCCAACAATGTTTTACACTTGTCGAGGATTCACTTTACTCATTTAAGATGCTATCCACAAAACTGACCATGCCTCTAAAATTGAGTTTTCTACTGGTCAAAGGTTGGGGAAGGCTATTCAAATTAATCATTTTCTTAAGTTGTCAGAAATTTAGTAATACATTTTAAAACATTCTAACATTAAAAAACATTCAGTTTACTAAGGTACTGGTGTGTTTAAACCAATGAAACAGTTAAATAGTTCATGATAGTTATTTTTAAAAAATCCTGTTTAGTTATTTTATATCAGGTTACTTACAGTGGAGTACTGGACATACTTACCAAGATACTTCCCTCAGCTGATCAGCTTATTTTCAGCTATATTACTAAATTCAAATCAACTTACTAATTTTAAATACATTAAATAAGTTAATTTAGTAGAGTGAAACAAGTACATTCTATTCATGTTAACAATTTTGCTGGGCCATGGGCAATTTTAGTTTTTTTTATTTGTTCATAGTATGTGGACATCACTCGGCTAGACTGGTATTTATTGCCCATCCTTTACTGTTCTCAAGACACTTTGAATGAATTTTTGAGCAAACCTAAACTATAAATTAACCAATTCAATTATAGGTAAAGCTTGACTGCAATTTTCTAATCCTTCGATCACAATTTGGCTAAAATTGCAAATGAAAGAATCAGAAAATCTCGCATGCACTCACTGAATTTTTCTTATAAATTCAATAAAATGAAAATACCTTTTTTTGTTTTAATTATTGGGATGCACCCCAAAACGTTTCTGCCACTGTAACCCTAACTGTGGCTTGAAAATTGTTGTAACTCTCAGTGAGTGGGGGGAAAGCTGTTAGAGGGGAAACATAGCTGCTGTAAACTCAGTCAGAGCACCATTGTTGCCTCAGAGCACTTCATAGTTCCACTTGGGGGTCTCAACACCCACTTTGGGAAGCTCTGCATTAGGATCTTACTTTAACATATCGTTATATTGAAACAACAATAGTACATAACAATGAAATTGGAATGCGCTCTGTATCAAATCATTTTCTGTTATACCAACCATGACAAAATTGCCAGAGCTGATTGAAGTCTTTACTTTCTGCATGCATTCTAAAAGCCTTCTTTGAAATATTTTCTTCTACTTTGAAGCTCACATTTTAATGTACTTATTTGAGACTTAAGATATCTAATATTTTCCTTTGTCTTTACATGAAGTATCTGTTTTATTCATATCTTTTGTTTCATTTAGAAATATTAATAGCCATTATCCTTCAAATTACACAAATTTATCTGCATCCTTTCTGAAACCTCTTGATATTTCTGGTTTGTTCAATGATCTAGAACATTTCCATGCTCTGTTATTAAAGTTGGTCTGGCTTAATTTCCTATTTATCTTTTTGTTTTCTTAAATCATTATCCCCACCTTATTCTGCAATGCTTATCTTAGGAAACAAACATAATCTGTTTCTAATTTATCAAACCCCTTCATATTAGGGAAAGCTTGGAAGAAATCTCTCCATAGTCAGCAAAATCATGGATTTACAATTACCCTTCATATCATTATATTTTTAATTTTTGTAATCTTAGAACATCACCTTAGCTTCTTGAATAATGCTGGCCTTTTTGAAACAGGAGGGTCAGAAATTGACACGATACATTGCATGCTTCCTCACCAAAGCCAAACACAGTTCTAATATCACATCTTTGACTTTATATATAATACTTATTCCTGTGTAGACCAATTTACTTTTAAATTTCTTGCAACTGGGAACATTGGGCCAATGATATTAGTGATGTGTTTATGAATATTCCAAGATCTCTCCTGGTCTGATATTTCTACCTCGTTCGCAACCAATGTGTAGTCCATCTTAAAATTTTTCACTTCATTTCATTGTTTCTTCTATCTGCACAGAATTGCACTTTCTATACAGGTAACTCAGCAAATCTTTCTTCCTCCCTGCTTGAACAGAAATTGTGCATTGGATATTTTTATAGCACCAGAATGGATCTTGACCGAATTTCACAGATTTTGGGTTCAGTTTTTTTAAGTTGCTTGGCAAGGGCTGAATGGGATTATCACCTGTGTAATCAGTGTTGAAGTTTGGAATTCTTGCAACTGAAAGTAAAGTTTGGAAATTACTTACTTGAAATGGACCAATGTTTGACTTCTTTAAAGACAATTGTATCCTAAAGAGGAACAATAGATATTCATTAGTGTTATCCAATGTTGCATTTGATATTAATTAGATGTCTCACAATTAGTTTTAGTTAGATAATCAAATCTTTCGAAGTGGAAAGGGAATAAGATTATTCTGTGTGTACTGTGAAATCATGATGAGTCAAAATTGCGTAACTCAAAACTCTGGTTGAGTTGAAGTTGTCAGCTATTCCTGGAGTAGAACAGGAAATCCAATAAAGGGATGCCCATGATAAATTGAAGTTATGATTGGTAACTCCAGAGCAGCAGGACTCATGCAAACTTGAAATATGACCATGCCAGATAATTGGAGTTAGTTCACACTAAAGCGCAAAATGATGGGCAAACCATTCTTCAACATTATAGATCTCTCTGAAACCATGCAACTACAGATCAACTTATGAGAAAAGTAAAAGAGCTGTTGGTTGGATGGAGAGTGAGGTTGATGTAACAAGGAAAAAACTGTGGTGCAAATCAAAAAGTGGTTATCACTAAGGAGTGGAAAATTCCACCATCAAGTTTGGCTACCCTTTTGAAGCACAAGGCAAAAATCATGGAATGGTTTGACAAGCGGGCCTTCTCTTCAGCAAGGAAGCAGATGAGAACGGCTTACTATCCTGATGTTGAAGAAGCTTTGCAAATGTGTTTCAAGGCAACTTATGTCGAGAACATTCCCATGTCCAGTTCAATCCTGCAGAAAAGGGGTGTCATCTGGACAAAGAGACAAAGAGACCATGAGAAATTCACTTGCATCAATAGATGAGCAGGTCTGGCAGCATTTGGGGATAGAAATCAGAGTTAATGTTTCGGGTCCGGTGACTCTTCCTCAGAACTGAAGATAGCTGGGAAAATGTTGGTTTATATGCAGAAGATGAGGTTGGGGAGGGACTAAGGAGTAAATGATGGGTGGGGATAGAGCCCAAAGATAAAGAAGAACAGTTGAACAGACAAAAGAGTTGGTAACGATCTAGCTAGGAAGGAGAATAGCTGTTAATGGAGACTGTTGGTGGCTAACAATGGATGGTGTGTAATGACTGTTAATTAAGCCTGCCAATAAGGGTGGTGCTGTTGTAGTCTTGCGTACTGACCTCTACATTGCAGATTCTGAGTGCCAGCTCTCCGATACCTCCTCCTATCTTCCCTTTGACCATGACCTCACCATGGCACATCAGGCCATTGTATCTACTATGGTTACTGACCTTATTTCATCTGGGGACCTCTCTCCCACTGCCTCCAAGCTGATAGTCGCCCAGCCCCACACAGCTCGTTTCTACCTCCTTCCAAATATCCACAAAAAGGACTGCCAAGACAGACCCATTGTTTCGGCCTGCTCCTGACCCACAGAACGCATCTCTTCCTACCTTGACTCAGTCTTCTCTCTCCTGGTCCAGTCCCTGCCCACGTACATCCGTGATTCCTCTGATGCTTTATGTTAGTTTCAGAATTTTCAGTTTGCAGGCTCCAGCCGCCTCCTCTTTACCGTGGATGTGCAGTCCCTTTACATGTCCATCCCTCACCAGGAGGGTCTTAAGGCTCTCCGCCTCTTCCTGGAGCAAAGGCCTGAACCATCCCCACCCACCAGCATCCTCTACAGTTGGCCGATCTTGTCCTCACTCTCAACAACTTCTCTTTCAACTCTCATTTTCTTCAGGTCGGAGGTACCAGGCTTTGGGTACCTGCATGGTCCCAGTCACACCTGTCTCTTTGTGGGGTATGTTGAAAATTCCATGTTCCAGTCCTACTTTGGCCCACATGCACAACTCTTTCTCCGACATATCGATGATGTCATCGGAGCTGCTTCCCTCTCTCGTTCAGAATTGGAAAAGTTCATCAATTTCACTTCCAATTCCACTCTGCCCTCACTTTCACCTGGTCTATCTCTAACTCCTCCCTTCCCTTCCTCAACATCTGTTTCCATTTCTGGGGATAGACTGGCCACTAATATCCAGTATAAACCCACCGACTCCCATAGCTACCTGGGCTATACATCCTCACACTCTGCTTCCTGTAAAGACTCCATTCCAATCTCTGAGTTGCCCCATTCCATCGCATATGTTCCCATGAGGCCAACTTCGACAAGGGAGCCTCTGAAATGTCCACCTTCTTCCTTAGCCAAGGATTCCCCAGCTCCATTGTCGACAAGACCCTCAACCGGGTCCGACCCAACTCCCACACTTCCGCCCTCACCCCCTTCTTTTCCTTCCCGCAACAGTGATAGGGTTCCCCTTGTCCTTACCTAGAATCCCACCAGCATCCACATCCAGAAGATCATCAGCCGCCATTTCCGCTATCTCCAGCAAGATGCCATCACTAGACACAAATTCCTCTCCCCTCCCTTGTCCGCCTTCTGCAGGGACCGTTCCCTCTGGGACATGCTGATCCACTATTTCTTCAACCCAACACCCCCCCCCCCCCCCACCCCCCAGCCCCCCACCCCACAATCGCCATAGGTGTAACACCTGCCCTTTTTAACTCATCCATCCCCAGTATCCAAGGGCCCAAACATACCTTCCAGGTGAAGCAACACTTCACTTGTATTTCCCACAATCAAGTCTACTGCATTCGCTGCTCACAATGTGGTCTCCTCTACGTTGGGAAAATGAAGCATAGCCTGGGTGACCGCTTCGCAGAATATCTATGTTCTGCTCGCAAAAAAGTTCCTGAGCTTCCAGTTGCCTGCCATTTTAATACTCCACCCTGTTCCCTGGCCAACATCTCTGTCTCAGGCGTTCTGCATTGTCGAGCAAAGCTCAGCGCAAGCTGGAAGAACAGCACCTCATTTTCCACTTGGGGACCCTGCAGCCCTCTGGACTCAATACCAAGTTCAATAATTTTAGGGCCTGATCTCTCCAATGTCCCAGCCCCCTACCCCACTCACCAGGCCTTGTTATCACATAGTCTGCCATTATACACTACCTATTGTTAGCCACTAACAGTCTCCATTAACAGCTATTCACTGTCCCAGCCAGATCGTTATCAACTCCTTTGTCTGTCCAACTGGTCTTCTCTCTCTTTGGGCTCTATCCCCACCTGTCATTTACTCCTTACCCCTCCTGTCACCCGATTTTTGGCATATAAACCGACATTTTCCTGGCTACCATCAGTTCTGAGGAAGGGTCACTGAACCTGAAACATTAACTCTGATTTCTCTTCAGAGATGCTGACAGACCTGCTGAGCTTTTCCAGCAACTTCTGTTTTTGTCCCTGATTCACAGCATCTGCAGTTCTTTCAGCTTGCATCAATAGATTGCTGGACCGATTCAAGATGAGGCACATCTGCAGCTTCTGCACAGTAGGTGGTGAGAGTGTGGCAGTGGTGGCTTCAAAATGGTCCTACCCACATCCTGAACATGATTGTGCCAAAGGACATCTTTCATATGGATGAACCTGAATTATTTTAATATTTTTTACCAGATCACTCATTCATGTTTAAAGACTGGAAAGCAGTTGACGAATGGGTCATTGCTATGGTCTGTGCTGACATGGATGGCACAAGAAAGCTGTCACTTCTTATAATAGAAAATTCTAAGAAGCACTTTGCTTCGCAAATGTCAAGACACCACCCACGCTGTACGAGACTAATGAAGCGGCATCGATGACCTTCAGCATTTTTGAGGCGAAGATCAGGAATTGACAAGATGGATCAGCAGAAGAAAAGGAAAATTATCATCATTACAGACAACTGCCCCGCGCACCTGAACATCATTGGCCTAAAGCTGACATTCCTGCCTCTCAACACCATCACCAAGCTCCAGCCAATGGGTCAGAAGGTGATCGGAAACCTAAAAAAAAATCATGTTCATGATGAAAGTATGGAAGAAGCAAGCCACAATCACCAATAGTATCCACCACACTGCGTTCAAAACAGGTTATAACTGCACAAAAAGCTGAGAAAAAGAGGAACGGGGTTAAGGCCGATCAAGTACATTGGTCCAATGACAAGATTCTTTTTGCTCACTTGCAGGAGGCGAGCAGAGAAAGTCCATCACAGACAACCATGGGAACTTATGCAAAAGTAGGTGACGCCATACTCCCACTGTGTACCAAAATTGACAGACATAGCAATCATAGATGCAGTATTTTCTTCAACTGATGACCAGGAAGACTCAGATGATGTCTGCCCACTGCCCCACCTGTTTCGCTAACTGAGACCACAAAGAACTGCAGAAGTGTTCTGGGATTTCAGTATGAAAATGTGGAAACAATGCCTGACTGCACTGACGACATGGCAGACTGTGTGGCACCCATCCAAAGACAGCACACTCTGTCGGAAAAAAGTCACTGAGTTTTCCAGAGTTCTAACAGCCAATGTTTTTCAATGCCCTTAACTGGACAAGGTGAGATCACTGCAATGTGTAAATAAATTGAAAACTAATAGAAAAATCATATTTAATGCCTCACTCTGTTTTCATTTGATATTTTCTGGCCTAGAGCTATTTGGAGGGAACCATGTTGCACAGGGATTCCTCTTTCTCAAAGCTCTGCTTAGGATTCAACTTGCTGTGATCTTACTAGGTTTTAATTAGAGGAATAATGAATTGAGTTTAGTCTATGTCAAAGGTGGTATTTTTAAAAGCATTACATCTTAACATTTTTTAAACTTGTTCCTTCACATGATGTAAGTGCCCATTTATTGCACAATAACAATTGCCCTTGAGGATGTGATGGTGGCATGCTTTCTTGAACCACTTCAGTTCATGTTATGAAGGTATGTATGCCTGAGGTGCTGTATGGAGTGTTTTTAACCCTGTAACAATGAGGGAGCTGATCTACGCTTCCAAATTAAGATTGTATGTAATTTGTAAGTAATGGCACTTCCATAATCTTGCTGACTTCCTTTTTCTAGATGGTAGGCTTAGGCTTTCTATCGCAGCTGTGAGAGGTACTATATTTTGTGGATGATGAGGAGGGACTGAATGTCTAAGATAGTGGATGGGAGTACAGATCAAGTACATCATAACATTAAACTTCTTGAATGTTGTCAAGCTGTACTCATCCAGATGGATGCAGAGCATTCCTTACACTTCTGACTCATCCTTTTTTGATTGTGGAAATACTCCGGGGAATCAAAAGTGGGTCATTCGCCACAGAATATCCAGCTACAGTATTTACAGCATGTGGCTGATCCAGTTATGTTTCTGGTTAATGTTGATCTTAGAATTTTGGTAGATTTTTCTTGGTGCTTTCATGGAATGTGGACATTACTGGCAACACCAGCACTTGTTGCCCATCGTTCATAGATTTGCTGTAACCCACAGTGAGGTTGTTGACTTGCTCGCCAAGCTGGCTTGTTTTTGTTCAGACGTTTCATCACCATGCTAGGTAACATCATCAGTGGAGCCTCCGATGTAATGATGTTGTTCTACTCCGTTTGGAATTTATACTGTCCGGTCCATTATGGTGAGTACTGTCATTTCCGGTTTTGATCTGTATGGGTTTGTATATGGGGTCCAATTCTATATGTTTGTTGATTTAAATATGGGTGGAGAACCATGCATCTAGGAATTCCCGTGCGTGTCTATGTTTGGCTTGGGCTACTATGTTTACCTTGTCCCAGTTATATTGATGGCCTTCATTGTCTGAATGTACTGATATTAAGGAAAAAAATAACATGCCAGCTTAGCGAGCAAGTCAACAACCTCATCAACAACCCAAGCTACAGATCTTTGCCAAAACTTTAAAGTAACCCACAGTGTTATTAGGAATGCAATTTCAGGTTTTTGACCTAGTGACTGTGCAGGATTTTATGACTGTGATACCTTTCATTGTGAAGTAAACATAAGTTAGAGTTTCTCCGGCAAATGAAACAAGCAGAGTTTAATCATCAGTGAGCATGAGCTCTTCTTTCCTTATAATGGAGGTCATTAAAAACCATTAATCTACCTGGTTTAAATCCTTTATTTAGGCTTTGTGGTGATTTGATACAACTGAGTGGCTTCCCAGGCTATTTCAGAGGTTAAGAGTCATCCACATTGCTGTGGGTCCAGAATCACATGTAGCCTGGATGGGGTAAGGATGGCAGATTTTCTTCCTGAAAATACACCAGTGAGCCAGATGGATTTTTATTGACGATTGACGGTTACATGGTTGCTGTTAGACTATCTTTTAATTCTAGAGTTCTATTACTGAATTCAAGTTTCACCATTTGCCACGGTGGTATCTGAACTCATGTACCCCGAACATGAGCCTGTGATTCGGGATTATATATTACTACTATATCCTTGTTTTATTCGCGTCTGGGTCACCCGACTGGAGCCCTTCCTCAGTTAATCTGGTACTGAAAGCCTCATTGCATGCGTTCCAAATAAGAGTCATTCTGGTCTCGAGACATTCACTCTGTTCCTCTCTCCAAAGAGGCTGCCAGTCCTACTGAGGTTTCACTTCACTTTCTGTTTTTATCCCTCATTCCATGCTCTAGGTAAGTGTGAGCTCATCTAAAATTCAACTTTTCATAACCTAATTTGCACCACGTTCCATTCACCCATTTCCCCTGTCTGTGCTCACAGGTCCACACTGACTCTTGGTCCATAATTCTCATTCTTGTCTTTGCATCCCTCCAGGATCTCACCTCTCCCTATCTCAGTTAGTTCTCCACGCAAACCCTACTTCCTCTGCGCTCCACCAAATCTGGATTCTTGTGCATCCTGATTTCAATAGCACTGCCATTGAAGGTTGTGTCTTTAGCTGTCTAGGCTCTCAGTCTGGAATTCACCTCTTAAACCTGCATCTCAATGTCCCTCTTATCTTTAAGATCCTTATCTTATCTGTTATCTCCTAATGGGAGTTGATGCCAAATTTTACTCAGTAATCCTCTTGTGAAACACCTTAGAACATGCAGGTTATTACTGTTGTTATCATTTGTAACTTTAATGTGGACACTGCACCTAAGAGACAAACAATTTGTTCTAGTTCTCAGACAAATTTTTACAGACACAATTTGGATGTAAAATTATTAAGCTACAACTGCCAGCAAAAATCTGCCTTTATTTTTATTTTCTATTGTTCTATTTTCAACATACATTAACTGGCTCTGGAAACAACATGGCCACCAAAAAGATTTGCAAACGACTGTGTTCTTTGATTCTGGTGCAAGAACTAGCCAAAGGGAAAATACTTCTTGAGCTTGTCTTCATCAATCTATATGGTGTAGATGCATCTGTCTGCATTGTGCGACTGACCATTACAGAGTGATCTTTACCATGACAGTGAAAACATTCTTTGTACTGGTGCATAGTGCTGCCACCATACAGAGTAGGATGCAATCAAAAAATAATCTCTCAAAATCAGGTATTTACCAAGTGTAGGGGAGCTTCAATGACAGCAGCAGAGTTGCATTCTCAAGCTGTAATCTCACGACCTGGTATATCCCCACTCTACTATTGCCATCAAGCGAGGAGGTCAACTCTGATTCAGTGAAGAATGCACGACAGCATGCCAGATGTTGCACAAGGCATACCAAAAAATGATGTGTCAATTTGGTGAAGTTACAACACAAGACCACTTACATGCCAAACATTAGAAGCAGCGTGCAACAGACGATCCCCTAATCAAATGATCAGATCTAAGCTCAGTGCCCTGCCACATCCAGCCATGAATGGTGGTGAACAATTAAACAACTTATTGAGAGGGAGGAAGCTCTCCAAATATCCCCATCTTCAATGATGGGGGAGACCAGTATATTAGTGCAAAGATAAGGCTGAAACATTTGCAACCATGAAAGGCCTGAAGTGCTGAGTGGATGATCTAATTTAGCCTCCTCTGGAGGCCCCTGCAGTACAGATGTCAGTCTTCAATCAATTTGATTCATTTCACATAATATCAAGAATTAGCACAACACACTGAATATAGCAAAGGCTATAAGGCCTTGATAATATTCAACAATAGTACTGAAGACTAATAGTCCAGAAATAGCAAGGTGCTGAGCCAAGCTGTTCCAGTACAGTTACAACACTGGTATCTATCCAACAATGTGGAAAATTGCCCAGCTATGTCCTAATCATAAAAGCAGGACAAATACAACCTTGCCAAGCACTGATCTAGCAGTCCATTCATGATCCCCAGCAAAGTGATTGAAGGGGTCATCAACAGTTCTATCAAACGGCAGTTACAAAGGATTAACTTGCCCACGGACACTCAATTTGGGTTCTGCAGGGCCATTCCTCTCCTGACCACTTGATCCAATCATGCTGCACTCCAGCGGTGAGGTGATAGTGACTGCCCTTGACATCAAGACAGCATTTGACTGAGTATGTCATTAATCAACCACTATCAGTGCCCTAGAGGTTACCATTAACTAGAAACTGAACTGGACCTGCCATCATTGTACTATGTTTACAATTGTGGGTCGGGGGCAGGAAATCTGTGGTAAATAACTCAAGGCCTATGAGGCCAATGCCTGTTCACCATCCAAAAGGCAAGGGCCAGGAATTTGATCAAATACTCTCTACTTGCCTGGATATATGCATCTCAAACAACACTCAAGAAGCTCAACTCCATCCAGGACAAAACAGCCCATCCAGCATCCCCAATATTCAGTCCCTTCACCACTGAGGTATTGTGGTAAGAATGTTTATCAACAAGATGCACTGCAGTAACACACTAAGACTCATTGAACAGCACCTTCTAAACCTAAAACATCTACCATACAGAAGGACCAGGTCAGCAGATGCATGGGAACACTTCCACCTACAAGTTCCCCTCTGAGTCACTCACCGTCCTGACTTGGAAACATTTCACTGTTTTTTCAATATTGCAGGGTCAAAATCCTGGAACTTCCTTCCTCATAGTACTGTGGGTATCCCAACAACTGTAACAGTTCAAGAAGAGAGCTCACCACCACCTTCTCCAGGGCAAATAAAGATAGACAATAAATCCTGGTTGAGCCAGCCGCACTCACATCGCACGAAGGAATTTTTTTTAAAAATTGTGGAGGTACAGAGGTACAGATGGTGCTGATCAGGTGTCAGGTTGAGAGGTGTAGTTGATGGCTGATGAGTACAGTTTGTGGCAGGAACTGAAGACAATGGCTCAATTTTCGTCATTTTTAACTGGAAGCAATTTCTGTTCTTCCTGCACAGCTTATCAAGCAAGCAATGTAGCAAATCAGAGACAAAGGATGAGTTAGTTTTGAGGAGTGCTGAAGGGTATCAAACTGCGAGCACTCATCAAACAGGTATTTAGACCACAGACTGAGAACAATTGAACAACACAATTATTTAACTTAATTCATTAATGATTTCTCTCAATCATTTTACTATCATATCACACATATTACCTATCCAACGTTAGTTGCCCAGTAATCTTGTCATCTTTTATACCTATTGTGGTTGTGATCTGTGCATTCTGTGAATGGAAATATTGAATTGTCAGGTTCCAACAATACTTGCAAATTTAATTTGACTTACAAGTTTATGTAAAGTCAAAAACTTACCAGCTTTACACTAAAGAGTGGAGCTAGTGTAGAATTTGGTAAGATAGCAAAAGCATAGACATCTCCAGATGTTGTCAGGATGATTTTACTGTACAAAAATGCCACAGTTGGTGCAGAATCAGTTACAAGGTGAAGCTCCATCTTCATAACTGGATAAATTTTTTTCACCTGGAATGAAAATATTAGAATCATAGAATCTCTACAATGTGGAAGCAGGCCATTTGGCCCATTGAGCCCTCCAAAGAACATCCCACCATTGATGACTCTATAATCCCTTCATGCAGTTCAGGGTAGTTGTAGCCGTGAGAGGAACACCAAGCTCTATGATTAAATCTGCTTTGTACAAAGTCTACAACTACAGTGTGAATGCTCTCTAAGAACAGGAATTTAATTTAGAATGTTATAATGTTAGTTTAATTTGACTGTTTTGTTAATTAGAGATAAATACTTATTTGGATAATTTTGTATTTGTCAGTTGTTTTTTAAAACTTTATCTTGAAGTATACTGAAGCAATAATAGTCAAGTGTAATAGAGATAACAAGGTGTAGAGCTGGATGAACACAGCAGGCCAAGCAGCCTCAGAGGAGCAGGAAAGCTGACGTTTCGGGCCTAGACCATAGTCAAGTGTAATTTTTGGTTTATGCTTGGATTGAATTTGGTAGTAACGAGCTTAGACCAAGAGAGGGCAGTATTGTTGCATTGATCAAAAACATTTTTTTTATTTCAGAAGTCCAAACCTTGGGACATGCTGGACGAGCAGATTTTTGCTGTGAAAAATGAAGGCTTGTTGAAAAAGAATTAATATTAAGAAATCTCTGTTTATTTTGAGTGAATTCATAAGTGCTTTGGCCAAAATAAATTCTCTTGAACAATTTGACCGCACATCTTGTTTTTGTGTTTTCCACTCTCCACCATATTTTCATGGCAGTAATTGATAAATCTACTGAAATGTGTCTTCACTGTCTTTGTGGTTTTAGGATC
>NC_063350.1:46088491-46133358 GCF_021869965.1 Rhincodon typus | reverse complement strand
CTTTACTGGCTCCATCCCAGCCTCTTTGACCTGTCTGTTTCCTCTCCACCTATCCTCTCCTCTATCCATCTTCTATCCGCCTCCCCCTCTCTCCCTATTTATTTCAGAACCCCCTTCCCCTCCCCCATTTCTGATGAAGGGTCTAGGCCCGAAACGTCAGCCTTACTGCTCCTATGATGCTGCTTGGCCTGCTGTGTTCATCCAGCTCTGCACCTTGTTGTCTCAGATTTTCCAGCATCTGCAGTTCCTACTATCTCTGATATCATTTATATTTTATTACTTTTCATGCAAAACAGTTTTTTATGCAAATCAGTAGAAAGTTTCTTCTTTGGGAAGCATCTATTATCCTTTAATTAGAAAATCTTGTTTGCATATCTATTTATTGTAATGTGTTCCATCATACCTTGAGGGGCAAAATTAGTGAATCTTTTGCCACTTCTGGAAGACTGGTTAAAGAGTAGTCAATCCCAACATATTTGTCAATTTCTTTTGTCACTGAAATAGTAAAAAAATTGGAAACACATTAAAATGTTGACAAACCTTTTCGTGCTATTCAGTGTAAGACATGAGAACAGAATAGTGTGGACTAAGAAAAGATCGCCAAACTGTGATTCACCAAGTCTACACCTCCTATTTGACTACATACAACCTACCTGGATTCAGTTCATCCAAATTTATTTAATCTGACCACATAACTATGTGTAAGATGCCACTTTGCTAAGAGAAAATAACTTTAATGTTGTATATCTGCAAACCGTTGTAATAGATTTCTATTATCACCATTGGGTCTGAAATTCTAGTCGATAGTTCCATGGATTTGTTCAGTTACTAAGGAATCACATTTGCTGCCTGTCAGCCTTCTGACACTATCTCCTTTTCTGATGATTTATTTTATATACATATATGGTACCTTTCTATTATATCAAGTATACATAGAAACCACCCATCCAGGCCACGGTTTATATTTCTCCATGTCTGATTAGATTATCAATGATCTGATTTCATGTTTTTGTTGACATTGGTAGGTGGTCTGGTGGTGTGATTGATCATTTTTATTTCTTATTTTAATTCATGTGTATTTTCTTTCTAACCTTCTGTTCATTTATGATGCTTTACTGAAGCCATTATTTTATATCTAATTAGTGTAGCTCTTTTGCCCCCTTTGTTTTACTTATCCTTTCTGGTTATGTTTAATGTGGAACATTTAATTGGCAATCCAGTTCTTCGTGCATCTAAGTTTCAGTTACTCTCAGGGTGTATCAGGTTCCTCTTCATGGACTTCTGCTTTCAGTTCCCCTGTTTGTTTCAGATACTGTGTACACTGATAAACAGGCAGGTTAATTCATCTTTTATAGTTGTTCTTTTTATTTTATTTTTAACAGTTCTTCATACTTCTGTTTTATGACTAGTTATTCGATTACAGCTCATCTTTATTACCTCAGCCTCATTTAATTCACATTCTCCATTTTTATTTGCAATTTAACTTATTTTCAACAGATTCTTTCCTTCATTTTAACAGATTAAATTGCTATTAACAGGCCTTTATATCCTTTCTGTAAAGGCACTGCTCCAGCTCCAGTTCAGATGGCACCTATATCACTGGTACTGCTCCTTCCAGTGCTGCTTTGCTGCCAATGTCCTATGAAATGGACACTCCTCCTTACCACAGCAAATATTCACCTTCCTGAGTTTGATATTTCTTTGCCAATTAACACATCAATAAGGTGGGAATCCCAAGAATACATTTGAGTTTCTTTTATTCATAACATCCCATACTCTTTTCTTCCCTCATGTAATAGGACCTCCAGTAGCAGGTGGCGACAGTGAAGGAGTACAGTCGAACAGACCCTGTGAGTCTTTGGCCAAAGGTGGATTCATGGGAAAAAGGAGCAGGTCAATATAGGATTCTCCAACTCAATGTAAACCACAGGCTTTATTCTATGTGAGTGCTGTAAATAATTTCTTGTATAACCTGAATTTCCCTTCATGTTTGTGATGACTTGTTGCCAGCAGAGTAAAGAATCCTTACTTCATGCTCTTTGGGCTATCTGTGTGTTCACATCTCATGTTGCAGCTATCTCATTGTGATCCAAATTGGAACCAACAATTGAATCCAAACCTGATCTTTCCAAGTTTCTTTCCATTTGCTCTGAGATGTAGTTTATTTTTACACCAGGTAGACAACACAAACTTTTGGTTCTGCATAAGACTATGGAAGACACAATCTTTCCCTCTAATAACAAAATCATCGCTGATCAAAATCTTTCTATTCTGCCCCTTCTCCAAAACACTCCTCCTCTCCAGACCCTCACACCTCTTGTGTCACCTGCTCCATAGAATGATAGAATCCCTACGGTGTGCAAGCAGGCTATTCAGCCCATTGAGTCCACAGCGACACTTTGAAGTCCATCCCACCTAGACCCACCCCTCTAACCTATCCTTGAAACCCTGCATTGCCCATGGCCAATCCACCTAGCCTGCACCTCCCTGGACACTATGGGCATTTTAGCATGGCCAATCATCTAACCTGCAAATCTTTGGACTGTGGGAGAAATGTTGGCGTAGTCAGCTTTCAGGCCATTTGCACAGGCAATAACTACATTGTATTTATTGGAATAGACCATTGACTCTGGGATTTCCTTGGCTTCACTTTCCTGCTCATTAAGTGTCATAATCTCTTCTTACTGCACCTGAGTTTATCTTTGAGAAGTGACTTTGTTATAGAGAAACTGACTCAAAAATTACTAACTGTGTGTCCCCTTTGCTCACCCATTTCTCTATGTGTCAGGGTATCTCCAACATCAGTTTTAACTCATTATCTGAGCCACAGTGTCTCCATGCAGAGACATTTACAGCAGTCAAAGACAGTATCTGCATACTTTGAAACATTGCAGTCTGGAGAGAGAGTTGTACTGCCAGTTGTTTTATATTTAGTTATTAGTTTTAATTTATTTCTATATGCAGTACAATTTTGATTTGTTGATGGCTTTGTGGAGTAAGGGGTTCATGTAAATCAATGATATAACTGATTACATAACCATGACACGAGCAGAAAACATTCAGAGAGGAAAGTTGGAAATGGAGACTGAGAGAGAACTAACATTCTGCATTAGACTGTAGTAATATACACGCAGTAGTGAGAATAAAGAGTTGGGATTACTTTATTGTGTTTATGTCCAGATATATGCATATGAAAGTTGCCATATCTTACCAGACTATAGGGCTCCTCTCTCATTAAAGAGAGATGACTGGTGGTGATTTAACCTGAGGGCCATCATACCTCAGATGAGGGGAGAGGTTGAGGTGGAGAGTCCTTCATGCCAACTTCAGCTGGTGATGGAAATTGAGCCCATACTGTTGGCATCACAATGCTTTGAAAACCAACTGTCCGGCTAACTGAGCTAGACCAACCCCACGTTCAGATATACTGGTAGAATACAGCAGCTAAGATTGTCCATGTGGATCAACACTGAAGGGGACCATGACACATCTATGCGAAGGTTAAGGGCTGACTAGACACCAGTGCAAACCTTCCTTCCATGGTCAAACACTGTCCCAAACCAAAAAAGGCCTGATTGAATTTCAGATTAATTTGTGATTTATTACCCATTTGTTTATTATTTTGCTTGTTTTATTATTTCCTGAATTATTATTTATTTTTGTATACTAGATTTTAATAAAATGATATTCTGAATCCTTCCATGTTTTTATAAATCTTCCATTGTATATAACAATTTTAAGCCCTGAAATCAGATTAATTAGTTAAACATTTGACTTAAGTATGTAATAATTGAAATACGTACTCTAATTGTAAGGTATATTAAACAAAAACTATAATTCCTCTGGCTCCACTGCTCTGCGCTCTTTAGCTTTGCAGATTTGTAGAGTCATTACAGCACAGAAGGAGCCCACGCTGCACATAAACTTCATGCCAGCTGTTGGCAAAGCAATCTGGTCAATCCCATTCTCCCATTCTATCCCTGAAGCTCTGTAAATTATCCCCCATCTGATTTCCTTTTGAAATTATTGATTATCTCTGCTTCCACCACCCTCTTAGACAGAGAGTTCTGGGCATTATTACTTGCTACATATATTAAAAAAAATCCTCACAACTTCCCCCCCACCCCCCCAACTATAAATCTTGCTCAAAACCAATAACGTGTGTTCCCTAGTCCTTGCATCGTCAGCTACTGGGAACATTTCTTTGTCTAACTTAATCAAGTTGTCATAAATATTGTGCATTTCTATCGCATTTCGTCTCAGTTAAGGACAGCAACCCCAGCTTTTCCTTTGCAGCAAAATTAATTGATGCCTGGAACCATCCAGATAAAACTCCTCTGCACCCTCTCAAGGCCCTTAACATCTTTCATGAAGTGTGATGACCACGACTGGTCCAACACTCAAATTGAAACCTAACCAGGGTAGCACAGTGACTTAGTAGTTACACTGCTGCCTCACAGTGCCAGCAACCTCGGTTCGATTCCAGCCTTGGGTGACTGTCTGTGTGGAGAACGCACGTTTTTTCTGTGTCCATGTGGGTTTCCTCCCATCGTCCGAAGATGTGCAGGTTAAGTGTATTGGCCATGGGAAACGCAGTGTTACAGGGATAGGGTAAGGCGGTGGGATTCTATAAGGCTTCAGCACACATTCCCAACATCTGTACTCAGGAAAAATATTTATTAAAGAAAGATACCATATACTTTGCTATCAACTCTCTCTACATGTCCTGCCCAAGACTATGACATAGTTCACTAAGCGTCAGTTATCCCTGTGCTCCAATATGCTTTGGAGACTTTGCCAGCCTACAATAGGCACCTCAAAGCATGGAGAAGTACTGTCAGTAGGAAGAAAGATGCAACTGCAGTGTCCTCTCCCAAACAATCCTGCCGAACATTGAGGCATTTATCACTTAAAAGCCATCTTCACTGGCCAGGGCTTGTCATTTGCACTAGACGTCCATTTCGAATACGGTCGCAATTATAAACTGCCAGGAGCTCAGCAGAAATACTTTAGGGATGTTCACAAAGCCTCCCTGAAGAATTGAAGCATCTCAGCCAACACATGGGAGTCTCTGAAATGAAAACAGAAGTTGCTGGAGAAACTCAGCAGATCTGGCCGATCTTTGGAGAGAAAGCAGAGCTAACATTTCAAATCCAGTGACCCGTCTAGACTCAAAATGTTAACTCTGATTTCTCTGTGCAGATGTTACCAGATATGCAGAGTTTCTCTAGCAACTTCTGTTTTTGTTTCAGATCTTCAGCATCCACAGTTCTTTGTTTTGTTTTCAATGGGAGTCTCTGCCCTGTTTCTGATCAAAACAGAGACCTGAGCAGACCCTCAAACACCATATCTATCTGAACCTTCAAACATCACCTCAACTGACAAGAGTTTGCAGACCATGCATTGGTCTTATCAGCATCTCAAAGTGTATCAAAGTGTATTGTACACATTTTATCTTTTGATCCTGAGGTGTATCTAAGAAAAGCAATGGCGTTCCACCTTTGTAGATCTGTGCACATGGACTCCCCTGTGCCTCTGCTGAAAACTCTTTAGAAATGTGTTATCAAGCATACATTTCCTTTTCCTACTTCTTCTGTCAAAAGACAGCATCTCATGCTTCTCTTTATGAGATGCCATCTGGTACTTGTCTGCCTATTCTGCTTGCCTATCCATGTCCTGTTGTGGTCGCTCAGTTATCATCCTCTGTTTGCCATATTCCCAAGTTTGGTATCATTGGCAAACTTTGAAAGTTTGCTCTACACTCCAAAATCCAGAATTTATTTTATGTCAGGTTCTTCCCTACATTCAAGCTATCACAATAGCTTCTCCTCTGCTTTAAGGCTAGACACATCTGGATGGCAATCTAAACCCTATCCTATTTGAGGGTTCTTCTGTGGCACTTATGGAATTATAATTATAGAGCACCAGAAGAACCTTGTATTTCAAAGCTCTAGTACTTAGGTGCAGGATATTTTCATTTTACTAAGCTCCTCTAATTTTCCGAAAAGGATTGTGGCAATGGTCAAATCTCTTAGGAAGAAAACATGCCTTTCCACAGTTTAACATTATTCTGCAACATAATGTTCATTTCATTGTTTCATATTCCTGTTTTTATTTAATAAAGATTTTTCACCTGCCACAATTGTGCCAGTTGTCCTGTGCTGACCTGTAATACTTGGGATTGTATGTGGGATACTTTTACAGTCATTCTAAAACAATTCATCATGAGTAATGCTATCCCAAATCAGCTGATATTGTTAGAGTCTCGTAGTCTGAGAATTTAACATGTTTCTCCCACCTGGCACAGTTTGGAGAAATGGACCTATTTTTTCAGCGAAGATTTTCTGCAATTCAAGACAGATCTGCAAAAGATACGTAAATGATTGTTTCAATTATGGAACTTTACATTTCACATTTAATTACATAACATAACTCATATGATGTTCGAAATGCACCAAATCCTCTTCCCTACTTATTTGTGAATTTAGACCATTTAACAAAGATACCATTATTTACAAAGATTATTTATTTGCATATTATTCTAAGTCCAATATCAGCTTCTATTGTGTTCATATGTGGATGTCCTTATGCATTTTGCTGCAAATTATTTACTACCCTGTAGTATACAGAACAATGAATCTGCCCAAATATTTAATCCAAGGATGGAATGTTGTTGCCATCTTTTATTCTCCCCAGTATTTCATACATTTGGGTACATTGGTGTCCTTTCTCTTGTTAAGTGATGAATTGCAGGTTGTTTGTTCTTTTGAAAATCCTGAATACTTCACTAAACATGTAGTTTAACAGGACTGGAAATCAAGTTTTATTGCATTATGTATTTTGGAATGTAGAAACAAATTTCAGAACCATAGGTGGAAATTTGGAATTGTGTCTTTTGTTTTGGGCCAATGCCAATTTATTTTGTTTGTTTTCCATGAAGATGTGGGGAAAAAGTCATTTTCGTAAATCGAAGCTGGTAAATTGGTTAACAGTGCGGCAGACTCATGGGAACACCACCGACCACAAGTATCCCTTCAAGTCAAACATTGTGTAGATTTTCAACTCTATGGCTGTTTCCTAACTGTGTTTGGGTTAAAATCCTGGAAGTCCCTTCTGAACAGCATAATGAATGTTCCTGCACTAAATGGCCTGGTTTGGTTCAAGAATACTTTTTACAAGCAGAATTAGAGAAAGGTAACAAATGCTGGCATTGCCGGCAACTCCCACATCGCAAAAAAATGTTAAAAATGTAGAGTTATGAAAGTTTGAGTGAACTTCTGGTGAATAAATGGTATTTTTATGTTTATAAAATCATCAAAATTATGCTCAGCATTTCTTCCTGATTAGAATCTGGACAATTTGTCAAGTGTTATTACATCACTGCCTGTTCAATTTTACCTTTTGGGGAGTCTTCTTCTTTTTCTGGGCAGGGTCCCAGTTCCACTTAGGTAGTCTATAGCTTGGACTTTTCAATACATACAGAAACATGAATATTCTAGTTACACTGCTCCCAAATCCAATGAAGCTCTTCAAAATTCTCTATTGTTCATTTCGATTATTGGTGCTTAGGTTTATAACTATCAATATATTTTCTTAATAAAGCAAATAAAAAGCAAGTATTTATTAGAAAAACTGTGAATATTTGATCCAAAAGAGAGTAAGTTGCCTACCTGAATTTGATACGATACTCAGAAACAAATATAAAAGTGTAAGATTTCTAAGGGACAGTGATGTAAAAAAGAGACCTCTTCAAAATCTTTTGATGAAGTTGCATTAATGAAAGGTGCATGGTACATTTATTTGCATAATGCTCATTGATCCTGGAATGAAACAATTCAGCAAGAGGTAATATCATGTTAAATAATATTGACTATTGCACGGTAAAGTTAATCCTTCCTTCATTTATCGATCAAAGATCAAAACTTGACTTGAAATTTCTCCTTTTGTTGCATTGAACCAGATCCCCTTCCTATACTTTTCCTCCATGTCATTGTTAGGAGTTACCAGGCTTATTTTAATGAGTTGCATACAATTGTTGATATAAAACTTAAAGAACAAGCTGAAGATGGATTTTTCATCTCGTTTGTCTTGTCTTCCTTGCACGAACAATCGTGTACTTTTTACATTGATTTTCATAGCTGGGATTTTAAGAGTGGTCGTGGCCATATCCACTGGTCAGAAAGCCAGGGGCAAACTCGTTGTGGCCTGAAGTGTACTTTCCACTCCTGAGGCAATGAACTGCCTGTAGAAAGGGGCTTCCACATCTTTACATGAGGATGCTCTACACCCCTCCCTCCACAAAGGTTTGCTGATGAATGAGAAGACCGGCAGCTCCTTAGTTCTAGCAGCGCCACTAAGAAAGTTGGCCATTATCAGAATTGCAAAAAGCCTGGACGAGCCGGATGAAAGTGGCCCAAGATTAAGGTGAGTTTGTGAGAGTTGCCGGCATCAGGCTGGCAGACTGTGACAAGAGGGAGTGGTTGGTTGCGAGGGTCAGGGCAACCTTTTAGCGTGTTTACCATTGCTGCCACAGGGCCGCTCTATGGGTCACAGTTTGGCTAATTAAGTGGCCATGCTGAACCTGCAGGGAGATTGCCACGATAGACGTGACCGCCATGTGAAGGGACCAAGTGTGGAATCACAGCTGATCAAATGCCAATAGCAAGGAGAATCTTCCACTGGTCTACAATATCTACCTCACTGCTGGTATTTTACCATAGCATTTACAGCACAGAAGCAGGCCATTCAGCCCAACCAATTTTTGTGTTCCACATAAGCTTCCTCCCCATTCTACTTCACCCAGCGCCATCAGCATACCTTTCTATTATTTTCTTTTTAATGTGTTTAACTATCTTCCCCTTAATCTATGGCAAGTAACACTGAAATATGAAGTAAGTAGTTCACAAAAAAAAATCTTTGGTAACAAAATCTTCAAATTCGTGTTACTTTTTATAAGCAAATAATGATGGATGGAGATTTTGGAGATACGTCCAATTACATGTGTTACTCTATCATACCTTGTCACTCAGATATCTTCTTAAGGTTGGTTCATACCATCTGATGATCAGGTTGTACAACCAGCTTAATATAAAAATAGAAATATGAAATATTAACTCCAACCTCCAGAATGATTTGAGTAAGAAATGCAATTATTATTATAAGCATAAAATGTAAAGACCTGATTATCTATTAAGGTTCTCTGGATTCATATTTTATCTTTTAATTCACTGTGCAGTTGTTAAAATCTATTCTTTAAGTCAACACCATTGATGAGTGAAAGAAAGAACAGAATTAAAGACTTGAACTTATAAAACACCATTCCCGTTCTCAAAATGTCCCAAAGTTCTTTATAGTCAATGAAGTACTTAAAAAGTTTTATCATTGTTAGAATATAAGACACCATTCCCATTCTCAAAACGTCCCAAAGTTCTTTATAGTCAATGAAGTACTTAAAAAGTTTTATCATTGTTAGAATGTCAAAATTGGAAGTTCCATTCTGCCTCATTCTGTTCTGCCAGTGATGGCTTTGATGACTGTATTGGTGTACCAGAAGTATAAATCCAGTGCTTGAAAGCTTGTTACTGCCTTTAGTATATCAAGGCAAATGTCCCTAGCACTGACAACAACCGGGGTAAAGAATTGGGGTGGATGTGCTGGATGTCATAAAATCCAGGTTGTGGTGATTTTGAAATAACTTGACAGAGGCCAGTATCCCATCAGCACATCACCCTTTATTTACATGTGGAGAGTCCTTGACACTGATCCAGCTCCCTCAGAGTGGTGGCTTCATGCTATTATCACTGGATTGTTAATCTGGATGACATTTTGCAGACCCAGGTTTGAATCCTACCATGGCAGATGGTGGAATTTGAATTCAATAAAAATCCAGAATTAAGAGTCTAACAATAACCACAAAGCCGTTGTCGATTGTTGGAAAAACCCATCTGGTTCATTAACATCTTTTAGGGAAGGAAACTGCCATCCTTACCTGGTCTGGACTACATGTTACTCCAGACCCACAGTGATGTGGTTGACTCTTAACTGTCTTCAGGGATTGGCAATAAATGCTGGCCTAGGCAGTGACATCTCATCCTGTGAATGAATTTAAAAAGAATACTTCTGGGAATCTTCATCTAACCACAATTGCTAGTACGCATGGCTCAAGTCCAGCTTTGTGAAGGACAGCAACCCCTGCCAGCTTTGCATATAAAACCTCTAAGCGAGGGATTGGGTGTTTATCCAACTGCAAAAAGCCGTTAACTACTCATTTAAAATTGGTGCTGCCCATTCTGCAAACTGGACTGGTTTGATTATTCCTTTACTTTCCAGCCTTCTGATTCCTGCCGCTGCTTTTGCCCGTAAGGCAAATGGCACGGGAAGGCCCTTGCAGAATCACAGAATTGCTTCCTGGTCAACGTGCTCCTTTGATAGTCCCGAGAACTTCCTGAGAATCTACCAGGTATTTAGTTAGGACTCCACTCAGGCAGCCATTTTCTAATCAAAAAATGTTGAGCCAATCACGGTGAATCTTTCTCAACCAATTTCTCCTCTTCAAGCTTGGCCCGAGGCTTTTACTACCATTACTGGTAACTGAACCAGCTGATTCTCATAAGAGACCAGAACCAAAGTTGTAGCCTTAATCTGGAAAGGTTCCCTGGTATCGGTTCTCAGCCTGGCTGAGGTCTTGCGCAACCTTAAGGGTTGGAGTAGAGAGTGAATTTTGTTAAAGATCGGTTCTGCAAATCGCTGATACAGCCACACTGGTATCAACCTCCATTAGAACTGGGTGATCATTTTGATTGGTTCTGATTTGGATGTTGTTGGGTAATATGACTGTTCCAAACCAGATGTAGGTGCAATTTCCTAGGTGTGCACTCTCCTTGGGACTGGCCTCTGAGTTCTCTCACTCAATTTTCATCTAGTGCTACTCTTTTGCTGTCTCCAGTCTACATATCAGCAGCAACTACTATGGCTTGCCAGCCCAGATCCTGAAGACTATTTTAATCATTTGACCGAGGCTTGGCTTTGTTTTGGAGTTTTGTTGTGGGCTGACCTAGAGTCCCTCTGAGTGAGGCTATGCAATTGCTTTCACTCAAGTGATGTACCCCCAGCTCAGTTGGACTAGCGTGGGCTTTCGTTTCCATCGAAATACACTGTAACTCATATCCTCCACTTTGCCACATTTTCCAATGATAAAGCCAGTTGTAGTATCTGTTTGAAGTCCAGTTGGGCTTTAGCTGTTAGGTGCTTTTATATGGTTACATCATTAATCCCACCTACCAAACAGTTTCTCAGGATCTCTAAAGGGTTAAACCAAAGTCACATGCCTCTGCCAGTTGTCTAAAATCCCAATACAGATTCACCTGGTTTTTGAATTGCTGAGTAAAGCCAATAGAGTCTCAGAATTAGAGGAGGCTTGGGGTCATTAGTATTCCTTAACTAAATCTGTCAACTCTTGAAAGGTTTTAGTGCCCTATGCCTCAGGGAAAGTTAGGCTCCTAACAACTGAAAAAGCTGCGAGTCCACAAGCTGTCAGGAGAATTATTTCTTGCTTTTCATCTGCCCCAATGTCCATTGCCTAAAAAAAAATGAATTCTTTCCACAGACTGGGTCCAGTCTTTGACAGCAGAATCAAATGAGTCAAGCTTCCCAAATAATGGCATGATGTTAGAAATCAATTCAAAAATGACTGATGTGAGTGAATTTCTTCAGGAGCATGCTTTTCTCTCATCAGCACTGAAGTAACTCCACAAAGGCCAGTATCCCCTCACCAAGTCACTCTTTATTTACATGTGGAGAATCCTTGACACTCATCCACCTTCCTCAGAGCCAGCTTTCAGAGTGTATAGGATGTCTGAAATGCCTATTCTTACCTGTCAGCCAGAGCTCCCTGTTTGGATTAGGTTAACAGTCCCAATCGGGGAACTCATATTCTATGAGGTCCAACTAGCTCACCTTGTTACAATCACTACAGATTTGTATTGGCAAATATTATCATTGCTCAGGATCCCCAAATGCTAATGATTGGTATAGATAAGGTTGTGTCAGTGAAGTAACTGTACCTTAAATAAATTACGTCTGTAAGTATTCTCCCTTCCCTACATGCATGTAGTTAAGTGAAGTACACTCAAGCACCCTGGATACTGTTATGTTAAGATTTTCTGATGGGTTTGATATTTTCCACGTGCAGGTATGATATCTGGTAAGATTTCTCATTGTGTCTACTTGGAATGCCTCCAGCTTCGAGGATTTGGTACAACACTTTGGATTGTGAGAAGGACAAATAGCTCTATATCTTCTGACTTTGTTGAATGCTCCTTCTCTCACCACCTGGTTTGAGAAAAAGTCAAGAGCAATTCTTGTCACCAGCCTGGCCCAACTACAGCAAGAAGAGACTATCTCTCCTGATACATAAGAAGGGAACATTGGACCATTGTTTATGTGAATTTTGCAGCAATAATTACACAAAATTTGTTACCTATGTTAGAAAGAGAAGTCAATGTGAAAGGTTTCAGTGTGAAAGAGTTTTACTTTTTAAGTAGTTTCCAGAAGGTATAACTTTAAGAAAAAACATAATGGACTGATTTTCCAGTTCCTTTACTTGATGAAGTTTACTTTGGGGCATTCCACGACTCCAGGTTTCTGTGTTCCAAAATGTATGTTTGGACCAGGCCAGTGATATGGTTTGCTTGTTTCTGGACATTGGCCAATTCTGATAAGGCCATACCACTTGAAATTGGGGACAAAGCCATCTTAAGGCCCAAGAGGTGTCCTCAGTGCCATAATCTCAATGGAGTCCAGCCTTAAGGCCTGTTGCCAATGATTTTGGGATAATATTGTAAACGGTTGTGCCATCCGGCTCAAACTCAGGAAACCAAAGGAAGGCAATATCTGTTCAAAATGCATGCCTCTTTCTGACACCTTGGGGGTAACTCTAAGAAATTCAGAGAAACGTAATGCAGATGAGGACTCTGAATCACATTTGGCATTAATCTTATTTTCCTGACTTTTACACAGGAGAAATTTGGTTTTCTTTGGAGAGTGATTGCAAGAAATGTCTTCACAAGTACAAATGAAGTCAGATCTCAACTTCCCCAAGATGAAAAAGAAATCTGTTCCCCATTTAATTTTTTTGGTTACTTTGACCTTCCCTAACGAGGAAGGTATGAAGAATATGATAAGGAAAGAGGTGATTTTTATTAAAGTTAAGAATCTGGATGAAGAACTAAAAATAAAGGCTATTATTAATGAATAGGAGAGTAACAGTTACGTGAAGTCAAACTTAGACTTTCTCATCCTGTACACGATAAATGGTAGAGAAGACCTGGGTGAGATAGCACACCAGAGCTAAAAATTAATCTGGCAAATAATGATTTTCAAGATCAAATGTGGCAATAGTCTCTATTTCAATTATTAGAGTTCAGCAAAGAAACTATCAGCTTGAGCAATGTATTTAGAGTTGAGGAAGAATAAAAGAAAGTTTAGAGGGACACGGGCATGTTGGTGCTCTGTATATAAAACACACAAAGACAAAGAAGACTGCAGGGAGCTAAAATGTTTTATAAGGCAGGGTGATCGAAAAGGAATCAGTTAATCAATAGTTAGAGGTGCGAACTATGGATTGGTCTTTGAAAAATCTCATGCACTCATGATCAAAGTTCATTCTTGATTACCAAGCTGACAAGGATTTACAATGCACAATCCAACCCTCAGAGAACGCACGCTCAGTGGTTATTGCAACTTCAACATTAGGTGTTGGTTAGTAACTTGACCGTGAAATTTGGCATAAAAGCAGAAAATGCTGTACATGCTTAGCTGCCTGGCAAAATTTTGAAAATCATAATAAAAATACACACTTTCACTTAACACACATTGACATCTGCAGAACACATGCAGAAGGAGAAGTGAGAGAAAGAACACAGTTACCTAGCTTTTCCTGAAACATAAACTTGGAGTTTTGAGATGTAACTTGCACAGTCCATCATTGATACAGTAGGGTGGCCTGAATTATCTTTGCCGAACTTAAGGTAAAATGAGATGGCAATGCTGTTGATCTGTGCCTTTACAGTACCATGAGTCCTGCTACAGAAAAAAAAGTAAAATTGATAATGGTTAAGAGTTAATGCTGGAACTAAATGCTCAAAATATGAATTTTTGCAGGTTAACAGGAAACAAAATAAACAAACTCAATTACTCAGTTGGATAAATCATGAAATTATGTTTACAGAAACATAGTAATATCCTGATGTTAATATCTTTCTTATAAGTTATGCGGACTGTTGTGCTCTCAGATTACCTGTGAACTACAAAGACTTGGCTACAAAATTAAAAGAATTCCCTAGGGAGTAAGTCACAGGTCTGTTCATTCAGCTTTCGTTCATATCTGGAGACTTCAATTCCATGGACTGAAAATTTGTGAACTATGAAAGCTTATAGTGTCTAAAATCTCTGTGGTACATCAAACTGTTTCTGGAAACTGGGACTGAAGTCCTGAGAGAGAGAGAGAGGATGTGATGATCACAATCTGGCAAAAGGGCGGGATATGTGCTCACAGGACATCTGACACTGGTGACATCAAAGTTGCTCAGGCCATGGGAGTATCTGAAATTAACTGTCAATGGTAGCTTAGTAAGCATTGGTTGTGTATCAAGGGTTGCCCAATATCAGAATGATATCAGTCAGCATAACTGATTCAAATCACAATACTATAATTATTTTTGAGGTAAAGAGTACTTACAAAATATTTGCTTTAATCTGCCAGTTACCATTCGTCTCAATGTAGCCATTGGACATAGCAACTTTCAGTCCCAAGTTAGGGACCAGGATGATACTCATGTCTGGTAAGTTCACATTACTTATGGTTATCCTGAAAAAAGAATTCTGCTGGATGAAATGTGTTTGTAATTTGAGCAATATGGTTATGCAGTGTACTCAGTCTTGATTTCCACTTGAACGACAGTGCTTCAGTGACATTAGCCAAAAAAAAACATACATCTTTGCGCAAGTGGATGAATTATGATTCACATATTGCAATTATAATTCACACATTATGCAGATATTTTGTAAAGCTAAAGATGGAGTGCTACACTTTCACATACTGTGTAAACTGAATTGTCAATTATGTCAGTTATCAGCTGGGCATGTTACATTAAGATTGCCTCTTAAGTCTTGGATGAGTTGCTACTTCCTTCAGTGAACAGTGGGAAGACATAAACTGTTGTTATTGCCATTTGCCATAAACCCTACTCCAATGCCTACAATGGCGTTTACTTCTCTGTTATTCCAAGCAAAAAATGATTGGAATGCTGCAACAATCATACCCTTCAGCTTCCAACAAAGCTCTTCCCACTATTGATGCCTCTAAATTTAAGTCAAGAGTCCATCACCTTTCTCTATCAACTCTATAAGCCCCAACTTATTAAAAACAAAGCTGCCTGTTTCTGTGCTGTTTCCCTTCCTCTCCATTCTCACTTATTGGTTTTCCAATGCAATGACTTCACTGCTTCATAGCCGTGCAACTTTCTCTAGATTTCTAAACAATTTTATTTCCTTCAATCCTTGGACTCTTGTCTCCAATGTGACAATTCCTCCCTTCAGTCCACCAGAAGAAGCAAGATTTTAACGGACTCAGTACCATTTTTCCTCTGTAAAATTTTTCACCTTTGTTTCCTTTCAAAACGTTGGAAAACCTTCTTCTATTCTTCAGTGACTTCTGTTAGTCTTTCTCCCATTAGTCCTCAGTATTTTCTTGTTAAGTACACTGGAATGTTTGGCACTAAAAAGTTGCAAGCTGTTGTACTCTTTCAGATATTTTTCCAATAGATTTTTTTTGTCTGTGTTTTATCATTCAGATGATATAGTTCTAATTAGTCCATTCAACAAAATTTGTTATTTAAGCTATGATACCAGTGTGCAAGGAGGTTACAGTCAATTAAACCATTTTAGGTCACTAATGACACAAAAGGAAACATTTGTGCATGCCAGAAATAAAAAAAAAATTTAGCAAGGAGGTCAAGCAGCATCTGTGGAGAAGGAAATTGAGTTAATGGATTGAATTTGATGACACTTTGGTGATGGGCTGTGTAGTGTTTGGAACGAGGGCAGGTCGATCCCATTGTACATGAGATCTCCAATTGGCCCAGGTTATCAGCTCCAATCAGGGAGCCTTCGCTGACAGATTTAAACAAGAGATTGAGAGAGTCTCCTCACTGTAGGTACTGACTCTGAGCTAGTTGGTCAGCATCCATGTGCGGTGCACGTGTAAAGAAAGGGTGACTTGGTGATGGGATACCAGCCTCTGTGCAGATATTTCAGACTGGGAGAGGTTAGAGGTGGTTGTTAGATGGCAAGTGACAACTATGCACAGATTGCCTAAAATCCTACTGCTGTTGTGCCAAAACAATGCTGGAATATTGGATTCAACACTACAAGGAACAGTTGATGCAAATGACATTGATGCATTTAAGGGGAAGCTAGAAAAACAGGTGAGTTAGAAAGGAATAGAAGAATATTTTAGTATGTGGAATGAAGGAGAGTGGGAGGATGATTGTATGCAGAGTAAGCATAATCACATGCTTTTGGTATGATCGGCTTTTCTTGGTGCTGTAAATACCATGGCTTGGATTTTCACCATGATGGAGAACCTCTCTGTGAGATTTCTCCTGACTATGGTCCCACCCTAAGAATGAAAATTGGGCTCATGTATTAGAGAGTGGATTTAAAATAAATCGTTCATAATGTTTAAAAAAACAATTTCTGTCAGTTTAAAACCATGAATGTGGTCTAGTTTTTTTGTTAGCCTTTGTTGGGGACCTGTTCTTTATGTCTAGGTCTCTTTTATTTTAAAAAAGAACTTCTCCACAAACATAAACACCTTTGACTCTCACATTTTTTTTGCATTTTGGCTGTTGGGATTACTGTGCTAAAATTAGCAGGAACGTAAAAATAGAGAGTGAGAATGATAAAGAGAATTGTGACCAAATTCGGAAGGGCATAGGCTGGTTTGTAGTTTGGATAGGTAGGTGCCACATAATATAATGAAGACAAGATTAAGGCAAAATGTTTTAAGAGGAAATATACACTTTATAGAACATAGGACTTAGTTGAGGAGCAGGTCATTTTGCCTGTTGAGCCTGTTGTACCGTTTGATATGATCATGGCCGATCTGTTTGTGGTCTCAAGTCTACTTGCCGTAACCCTTGACTTCCTTGTCTATTAAAAATCTATTTGACTCAGCCTTGAATATATTTAAAGACTCGGCCTCCACAGCCTTCTGGAGAAAAGTATGACTCTCTGAGAGAAAAACAATTCTCCTCCTTTCCATCTTGAAAGGGAGATTTCTTTTTCTGAAAGTATGCTTCATATTAATGTCCCCTGCAAGAGGAAATATCCTGCCAGTATCCAGCCTATTCAGTTCCCTCACGATCTTGTATGTTTCAGTAATATCACCACTCACCCTTCTCATCTGCAATGAAGAGAGACCTAATTTGTTCAACCTTTCTTCAGAAGAACATAGACCAGTGTAGCACAGGCCCTTTGGCCCACCATGACTGTGCCGATCATGATGCCAATCTAAACTTATCCCGCTTGGTTGTATATGGTCTGTATCCTTCTATTCTCTGCCTGTTTATGTGTCTGTCTAAATGTCTTTTAAATGCTGCTATTGCATCTGCTTCTACCACCTCCTCGGCAGCATGTTCCTGGCACCTACCACCTTCTTAAAAAAACTTGCATCGCACATCTCCTTTAAACTTTCCACCTTTCACCTTAAAACTATGCCTCCTAGTATTTGAAATTTTCACCCTAGGAAAAAGATTCTGACTATCCACCCAATCCACACTTCTCATAATTTTATATACTGCTATCAGGTCACCAGTCAGCCTCCAACGCTCTAGTGAAAACAATTCAAGTTTGTCCAATATCCCCTTATATCTCATTTCAATCCAGGCAACATCTTGGTAAATCTCTTTTGCACCTTCTCCAAATTCTCCACATCCTTCCTAGAGTGTGGGGAGCAGAACTACACATAATAAAGATAGTGCTTCATCCTACAAATGTATCAAGTGAAGTTTCTGTGAACTGCTTCCAAAGGAGTTGTTTCCTTTTTCAAATAAGGACAAGAAACTGTACATAATAATCCAGACATAGTCTCACCAAGGCTCTGTACATCTGCACTTCCATTCTTTGATACTCTATTTCATAAATGACTACATTCCATTTTTGCTAATGTAATCACTTGCTGTACCTGCATACTAATTTTATGTGATTCATGTACCAGGACACCCAGATTCCTCTGTACCACTGAGCTCTGAGACCTCTTTCCATTTAACCACAGTACTACTTACCATCTCTCCCTACCTCGCCTCACATTTGTTATTGCACTGACCCCAATGGCCAGCACTTGTAAATTTTTTTGTTTAATTAGAGACACAGATGATTTAGTAGTGGAGAAAAGAAACATTCACATGTATGTAAACACATCTCCAGATAGAAACAAAAACGATCTGCGTGTTCAGTGGAAAAGTTGAAATTGGTGTTTCTTTTAAACTATAGATTTACGATAAAACTGTTATAAATCTGTGAAAATTGTTTGCTGCTTAATTCAACATACAGACATCAATCTGATAAACAGAAACCATTTACTTGCAACTCTATTTAACATTAGCCCTGGCAGCACCAATTACATTATTAAAATGCTGCTTGGAGCTTTTAACTTTTGAACTTAAAACGGTTTGATTTATCATTGTATTTGCAATATTGAGACACTTGGGTGTCAAACAAAGCAAAAAAATTACAAATCCAAAATGGTCAAAAATGATTTACATTCCTTTTGATGGTGCGATTGGAAACTGGATAATGTAAAGCTTCTGCTATTAAGGGGATTTCAATATCTAGACGTAAGGATTCTAAGGGGGTAGTGGCCTTGACTCAATTCTTAAATCTGAAACACCAACAACTTTTAATATAACTTACGCAATTATTGTTGAGTCAGAAAGGTAAAGTAGACTTAACTATTGTTTTATTGGAAAATTCTATTTTCTCACTAGTGTTATTTTATGTAATAGCCATTCTTGACGCGTACTTAAGGTAAGCTGACTCTAATAATATATAATAACAGCATGATAATAAGGTACATCCACACTATTTAGACAATTACAATCAAGGAAACTATAATTAACATACCTATTTATGTTGTATTGAAGTTGATGTAAGGCATTGGTGTATTTGATGCCTGAAATGTCTGGAATTTTCATATTGAGTAACCTATTTTGCAAAACAGACGTTATGATCTGGCAACCTGAAAAACAATGATACCAATTTTTTTTCAAGTCATTTGAAATGTTTGGATGGATTTTAAACTTGATGAGGTGTTATGGTTGTCAAAAGTCTTCAGCAATTTTCCTGAGTCTTCCCTAACAGAATCATGTGATGATCTAATTTTCCTAACAGACACAAAGGATATTATTATACTGTAACACCTGAGCCTTTGCTCCTAGTCTCTGTGATTCAATGATCCTTGTAGAAGGGCTTGGAAACATGTTGGACTTTGCAGTCAGTCATGCAGAAACTTCAATCACAGTTCATTATGTTGCTCACAATCTGTGACATTTTTGGGCAAAGCTAAATTGGAAGGCTCTTCAACCAGCTAGATTGGAGAATCCTCACCAAATTGCAGATTTCGAACGGAGTTTTAAACTAAAAAAGAGAGTAAAGTTTGGGTCATGGTGATGTGGATTAAAGTCTCCACTCAGTTTCTTGACCCCAACTTCCCAATTTCCTGGCATGGCCAGTGTCCCACTTTTCAGCCTAAGGATCCCTGCTTATTCAGCCTCCACTCAACAACATCAGTGACTTTTATTGATTTCAACTATATGATTAATAGCACCTTCCAAGACATTACATGGTAGTACCATGAGCAAACTTTGGCATTGACCATGTAAGACAGTATTGGAGGAGATGGCCAGATAGGTCAAGAAAAGCCTACAGCCTTGGCACTTGAAGGCACTGTCATCAATTGTGAATCATTTAAAATCAAGAACGTACAAGAGGCCAGAACTGATGTGCAAATAGTTATGAGAGTTGTAGAGATGGGCAAGATCACAAGACCATGGCCGAAATTGAAAGCAAATATGAGAATTTTAAAATTAAAGTGTTGTTCAACTGGGAGCCAATGTAGATCAATGAATCAGTGAACAAGGTTATCTCAGAGTACAATGGGACCTTGATCAGATGGGTCAAAGGGCCAAGGAGTGGCAGACGGAGTTTAATTTAGATAAATGTATTGCATTTTGGTGAAGCAAACCAGGGCAGGGCTCTTAAAGAAGATACCAAGAACTGCAGATGCTGGAAATAGAGATAACACAGTGTGGAGCTGGAGGAACACAGCAGGTCAGGCAGCATCAGAGGAGCAGGAAAGGCAATGGTTTGGGTCAGACCCTTCTTCAGAACTGGGGAGGGGGAAGGGAGCTGGGAAATAAATAGAGGGAGGAGGGATGGCGCTCGGGAAAGGTAGGTGGGATGGTGATAGGTAGATGCAGGTGGGGATTAGTCAGTGGAAGGAGTGGGGTGGATAGGTGGGAGAGAAGATGGGCAAATTGTGTCAGGTCAAGGAGGCAAGAAGAAGGATGGATGGGGCTGGGGAAAGGTAGGTGTCTCTGCTTGCTCCTGCCCCACTGAAATCATCTTGCTTGCGTTGACTCTGTCTTTACCCCCCTGGTCGAGGATCTCCCCATCTATGTTCAGGACACCGCCCTCCACTTCCTCCAAGACTTCCAATTCCCTGGCCCCCAACACCTCATCTTCACTATGGACATCCAATCCCTGGACACTTGTGTCCCCCAAGCAGATGACCTAAAATCCCTCTGCTTCTTCCTCTCCTGCAGGCCCAACCAGCCCCCCTCCACCGACACTCTACCAGAATTTGTCCTTACCCTGAACAACTTCTCCTTTAACTCCTCCACTTCCTACAAACTAAGGAGGTGGCTATGGGCACCCGTATGGGTCCAAGCTATGCCTGCCTCTTCGTAGGATACGTGGAACAGCCCCTTTTCCGCTGTTACACCGGCACCATCCCTCACCTCTTCCTCTGCTGCATTGATGACTGTATCGGTGCTGCCTTGTACTCCCGTGAGGAACTTGAACAGTTCATCAAACTTTACTAATGCCTTTCAACCCAACCTCAAAATCACCTGGACCATCTCTGTCTCCATCTCTGGTAACCGCCTCAACACCGACATCTATTTCAAACCCACCGACTCCCACAGCTACCTAGACTACACCTCCTCTCTCCCACCCTCCTGCAAGAATGCGATCCCATACTCCCAATTCCTCCGTCTCCGCTGCATCTGCTCCCAAGATGGAGAGTTCCACTCCCAGACATCCCAGATGTCCTCCTATCTCAAGGACTGCAACTTCTCCTCTCTGGGTGATCAAAAATGCCCTCAACTACATCTCTTGCATTTCCTGCACTTCTGCCCTCAACAAAAATAAAGACAGAGTCCCCTGGTCCTCACATACCACCCCACCATCCAGCGTATCGATCTCTGCCACTTCCACCACCTCCAATCCGACCCCACAACCAAAGAGATAGTTCCCTCCCCATCCCTATCTGCCTTTCATAGGGACCTCTCACTCTGCAACTCCCTTGTCCACTCCACACTCCCCACCAACCCCACCAGCCCGGCACCTTTCCCTGCAACTGCAGGAAGTGCTACACCTGCCCCTACACCTCCCCCCTCACCTCCATCCAAGGCCCAAAACAAACTTTCCACATCCAACAGGGGTTCACCTGTACATCCTCCAACTTGGTCTACTGTATCCATTGCTCCTGATGTGGCCTCCCCTACATCAGTGAGACCAAGTGCAGACGCGGGGACTGTTTTGTGGATCATCTGCACTCTGTACGCGACAAACAACACCTTCCGCTCGCCAACCATTTTAACTCCCCCTCGCACTCCCTTGATGACACGTCCATCCTGGGACTCCTCCAGAGCCACAATGACGCCACCTGCAAACTGGAGGAGCAACACCTCATAATCCCCCTCGGGAGCCTACAGCCCAATGGCCTAAACATGGAATTCATCAGTTTTAAAATCACCCCACCCCTGGCTTCATCCCATGTCCAACCGTCCATCTCAGCCCCTCCTCCTTGACCTGACACAACCTGTACATCTTCTTCCCCACCTATCTGCTCCGCCCTTGCCACTGACCAATCCCTACTACACCCCACCTGCATCCACTTATCACCATCCCACCTCCCCTCCCCCAGCCCCACACCTCCTCCCTCTCACCTCCTTGACCGGATACAACCCATCCATCTTCTCTCCCACCTATCTGCCCCACCCGTCCCACCAACCGGCCTCACTATCCCTACCTGCATCCACCTATCACTACCCCACCTATCTTCCCCCAGTCCTATTCCTCCTCTCTCTATTTAGTTCCCAGCTCCCTTCCCCCTTCCCAATACTGAAGAAGGGTCCCGACCCAAGATGTCGACTTTCCTGCTCCTCCGATGTTGCCTGGCCTGCTGTGTTCCTCCAGTTCCATACTGTATTGACCCAGGATTCATACAATTAATGGTAGGGCCCTACCAAATAAAGAGAACTAGGGGTGCAGGCACATAGTTCCTTGAAAGTGGAGTCGCAGGTTGGTGAGGAAGGCGATTGGTACGTTTGCCTTCATCAGTCAGAACATTGAGTGTTGGAGTTAGGACGTCATGTTGTACAGGACATTGGTGAGGCCACTTTCAGAACATTGCGTTCAATTCTGCTCTCTCTGCTAAAGATGTTAAACTTGAGAGAGTTCAGAAAAGATTTACAAGAATGTTGTCGGGATTGGAGGGTTTGAGCTATAGGGAGAGGCCGAAAAGGCTGAGGCTTTTTTTCCTGGTGCATTGGAGGTTGAGGGGTGACCTTATAAAGGTTTATAAGATCGTGAGGGGCAGAGATACGGTGAATAGCCAAGGCCTTTTCCCCAGGGTAGGGGAGTTGAAAACCCTGTAGGGTTTAAGGTGAGAGGGGAAAAATTTTAAAAAGGGTCTGAGGGGTAACTTTTTCACGCAGGGGTTGGTGCATGTATGGAATGAGCTGTCAGAGGAGGTGGTGGAGACTGGTACAATTACAACATTTAAAAGGCATCTGGATGGGTACATGAATAGGAAGGGTTTAGAGGGATATGGGTCAAATGCTGGCAAATGGGACTAGATCAGTTTAGGATATCTGGTTAGCGCGGATGAATTAAACTAAAGGGTCTGTTATGTGCATATAACTCTGATTCTATGTCTCTATGAGTCTGGGGGTGCTGATTTTTCACAATTCCCATTGGCACTGATTAATTTTGAGAAGTTATTTCCAGTGAATGAGCTAAAGGCGGCATGGTGGCTCAGTGGTTAGCACTGCTACCTCACAGCACTAGGGGCCAGGGTTCGACCCCACCCTCGGGCAACTGTCTGTGTTGAGTTTGCACATTCTCCCCATGTCTGCATGGGTTTCCTCTAGGTGCTGTGGTTTCCTCACACAGTCCAAAGATGTGCAGGCTAGGTGGATTGGCCATGCTAAATTGCCAGCAGTGTTCAGGGATGTGTAGGTTAGGTGGGTTATAGGGGGATAAGTCTGGGCGGGATGCTCTCAGGGTTGGTGCGGACATGTTGGATCAAAGGTCCTGTTTCCACACTGTAGGGATTCTAAGAACTTTAAGACAAAATTTCAGGTTCCAGCGATCATCAGTCAGAATTCATAGCAGGACACTTCATTACTCAACTTTACCTTAAATTTAAAGAGACAATTTAAAACATAATTATATCATAAAATCTCATGTTAGTAACAGGGTTAACAGTACTTTGTGAGAGTTGGGACATGTGTGAAAGTATGTTGCGTCAGCTCACGAGTGTGAAGGGAAGAATGTGAGTGTCTGGCTAAGGGTGTGTTGAAATAGTTAAGTCTATAAGTAAAAAGACTGCAGAAGTGTTTAAGCAGTTGAGCTGAGTAGAGTGATAATAGGGAGATTTGTCCATTATGGCAGTCAGTTTTAGTAATGGCATGGCAATGAGTTTGAAAAATTCACTCCAAGATTTTGATTTCCTCCCCCTCTTCAAATTTTATTTGTTTCTCAAACCCCCAAATATCATAGTCCCCTTCCAGATTGCTGCATTTCAGTCAATGCCAGAAACTCAAACAATATTTGTAAATTTGTGATATCATATGACTGGACAGTACTAAAACATGAAAATTTGAGATGAAGTATAAAGCTATGAGAAGTGAACAGCTATACAGTTGAAAAATAGATGGTTTACAAAAATCAAAATTGCAAAATATACAATCTGTAGCCTCAGGTAGCATGCATCCTTTTACGTAAAACAACATCCATTCAAATGTTACAGGTAGGAATTGATGACCAGGTTTGATTTTGGTCTTCTTAACAATTGTTCTGTCTGTTATTGGTACATGAATTCATGGGAGAAATGGAACAGACTAAATGGAAACACAGACTGTGTTAAACCTGCACCAGCTGCGTACGCACCAAAGACGCTGCAAGTACTTCAAGCAAATGACCATATCTGAACGTCTACTGGGAGAAGTGCTCAGCCAAGTCCAGGCAGACATCCTACAGGGATTCTCAGCACGGTAACCAAGGGAAGCCTCCAATATTAATCCAGAGGGTTGGGCATGGTCAGTCTGCCAATCATGGTCAAGGAGTCTATATTTTCATTTTCTGGGGAGGGGGCCATGGTCAGCCGATGAGTCTGATGAGTCACGGAAACACAGTTGGGGAGTTGTACAGATATCAGTCAGGGGTCTGGTCACTCATTGCTTCAGGCTGTCTGGATAAGTCTTTCAAAAAGGTGGGTCACAGTCAGTCCTGAGAGTCTCTCCATAAAAGGCAAGGAGTTATCAGGGGTTACTGCTGTGGAAGGGAGACTGGGGAATGTAATTGTGGTGATTAATTCAGAATGCTGGGATGCAGAATGAAGAGTTCAGTCATGGAGAGGGGATGGCAACTCAGTTTCGAAGAGGAGACATGAATGACCATGGAAGGGAAAAGAGTAATGCTGTAGGTTTTACTGGACCACGGAGACTGCATTGACCCAGTTGGTAACCTGGCAGGGTCTAATATTGTTGCTGCCTCTGCTGGTCTTGGGGAATAAGCTCATTTCTCCTCTGCACTAGCACATCTACCAGACTTTCAGGTCCCTGTCTGCAAAGCAGGGCACCCATTTCCTATTGTCTGCCATGTCCAGGGCAAATATCCCCAACTGTGGAGGGTTTGATCCAGGCTGCCAGCACTTGACCTAGTGCGCAGTAGCCTTGAAAAGGTGGGAGCAGCACCAAGGATCCCAGAGTATCTCGGTAATTTTGTGTATTTCCTGCTGTGACAAATGGGACAATCCAGTTGCCATCAGACAAGGCGGGTATGGAATCTAACTAATGAGGCACGTTTGGGTTGATTGCAAAAGAAAACTCGTTTAGATTCACTGTGAGAAACCTTCCAAGAAACCTGAAGAAAATGGCACTTAGCCGATTTTGGCAAAATTCAACCCATGCAGTGAGAGGAATAATATTGGCTTAATTACCCGGCTGCCATAGGATGATGGTCAGCGCAGGAGCTCCACAAATCACCCCAAACTCTGTCAATGCCGTGGTCCATCTTTTCCCAAAGTAACCTCCTCTAATGGCTTTGTGTCACCAAAGGAGAGATTGTGACTGTTCAGTACTGAGATGTGGAGGTGGTATAATGGGACTATTTCAGAGGCTGTAATGACTTTGAAAAGGAGCCCAAACAATGCTAATAGTCGAACAAATGAATTTTCTTTGAGGCCTAGGACTGGGTTGTGGCAGGAACTTGGCACTTCTACGCTTAGTGAAAGGATTTCCATTTTACCTGCTGATTTATTTGTATTTCTACATCTTTGTGATATGTCTGCAAAATGAGATATATACATGCAACAAATACTATTTTGTAGTTCACCCTGAAACACATGAACAGTATAACATTTCTCCCCACCGCAAATCTCCCCACTGAACAGACGAAGATTATAGAAAAGGCAGGCAATCCTTAAAGTTGCCTCATGCTAAAGCAGTGGATCATCACTAGCAAATGCCAATTCCTTCAGTGAGTTGCTTAAAATTAAACCTTAGTTTGTAAGTGGCATAATATTCCCTATGCAAGCTGCCTTTTTATCCTGAGAACAAGTGGAGATTGTTGCAGAAAAGAATTTTAGAAAGTGCAATGTAAATAAAGGAGAACAAATGCTTAGCTACCAAATTGGAAAATCTTTTGTTAATATTGAAAAGCATTGCTGAGGGACTCCGTTTTACCTGGTTTCATATTGATTTTCATTCTTCAAAATTGTTATTTTACACCTGAATACCACAAATGGGGGTGATTGTGGAGCAACTGATTATCAAGCTTCATACAAAGCAGATATAAAAATATTTAGAAAAATATTAACATTCTAAGCACTTCAAACTATCTGCATATACGATCAATATAAATGATTAGATATTATATTATGATTACGTACCATAATTAATTCCTTTTGTGGTAATTTTTCCTTTAAATCCAGGGTTAATGGCCCTCACACTGACTGCATGGAAAAAAAAAGCGCAGAATACAAGATCTCGAGTCCACTTCATTGTGAAACCTTGAGCCTAAAAGTTAAAATTCACATAATGAATCATCAAATCTATTGCCCAAAAAATTGTTAACCAGTTTTCCACCAAACTCCACCACCCTCAGCCAACATTACAAAAACAGATTATCTGGCTGTTATCATTTTGTTGTTTATGTAAGGCGAGTGCCTTTTCTTGTTAACTCCTTAACTAGGTGAACCTGACAGAAGTCTTAAAATCAGTACAAATTCCTTCAGTATTTGCCACACCACTCCCTGCAGATGTTTGCAAAATACATGAACAATACAAAGCACTACATACATGTGATAGGAAAGCAATAGCCAGAAGAATTTAGTCTTCAATTAACATGTAAGTTGTTGATGATCACTTTAAATACTGTTGGAAAAGGAACAGTTGCAAATCCCTTTTTATACCTTCACATCTGCCCTTCATGATGCTTAAAGTGTGTTCAGTTGTTCAAGGTTATAAGAGGATGCTGGCAGCATTGGTATTAGATAACATGCCTGCCTGCTGTGCATAATTGTGAAGAATAATAATTGCGTACATGCCAGTCCTTTACTCGAAGGTGCAGGGTGGAAGTTATTTTCAAACCTTAAGGGGTCATTCAGTGCCGAATAAAGTGAGTCTTAATGACATTGACTTTGCTCCCACTGCCTGTGAGCAAATGACAAAATGCAACATTTATTTGGTACACTTTAAAATGTTCACCGGTTAAAAAGATTGTTCGCGAGGCGAATTTCCATGCCTGAAACTCCAGGTGACAAGCCAATAGAAAAGAATGTACCTTTCCTGTCAGGTGGTAATAACTGGATTCATTGTCCTTTCCAAAATGTCAGTGATATTCTGCACTCTTGGAATGTCTGCAGTCCAGGGAAAATTCTGTACAGCGTGCTATTGTCACAGGGAAAGCAATACAATACTCCTTGAAAATATTCTATATTAGTTTCTTGATAGACAGCAGTTTCAGAACACGTTCTTGGTTGTGACATGGAAGAACTGTGACTTAAAAGAGTTACTCACATCATGTTCACAAGTTATCGAAAGGACATTTGAGTTGTCTGAATAGCCTTCAGGGAGAGGCACAACTACGTAGGATTTGTGAAGAGAAGATGCTGGTGATAGTTTCCCACTGATATGCCCAGGAAAGTTCATACAGCTCAGTAAATGAGGTTTATGGGGTAGGGAAGGATCAGTACATAATGCATGAGGTATTGTTGTGAATCCCTTTGTATGCCTTCACAACTGCCCTTCCTCTACCAAATGTAAGAACGTTACTGGAAGCTTTCGAGACCTGCTGTCCTGCCACCTTGGTTGCTACCAATGTAAGTTTAAATGGAATTGTTTCAATTGCTTCCCTTGTAACATTTGGGCTTAAAGATGACCTGTTGCTGAAAAAGATTTGTTCCTTTGAGTGAGACTTACATAGATCAATTATTATTTGTGTGAAGGACTGCAGTACATAAATTTATTAAATGTCTAAATTTCTGAGAAAAAGGTCATATCTACATTTCAGAAAAATCTCAATTTTAATGCTTTGATATATTTAGAGTGGAGCCCACACAAATGTGGCACAAACTAATTCTGCAAGAAATTTAATGCTTTTAATTAGCCCCATGGAAATAAGTTGAGCCCAGAGCTTGTCTGCGCAGTGCTCATTATAGATTGGCTTGAGGCCAGCTTATTACTGGTCTACCTTTGAGCTGATTTTGGTATTTTTATCTTTGTGATTAAAGTAATGAGTAGCTATATTTTAAATTTAATTGCATAAGCCTATTTTCTTGTTTGCATCATATTTTTAATGTGGATAGTTCTTTTCTGTTCAACGCATCAAGTATGTAATATTTTCCCTGCAAACAGTATATATTGAAATGTACATGAAAATCTATCAAGTGTTAGATTTCTGAACAATTAATTATGTGTAGTAATATTTGATTTTGCATTCCTGTCTTAGAACTTCATGCAAATACTCTCAAAGCTTTGTCTAGTGAATACTAAAGACATAAACCTCCCTCTGTATGTATTCAAAGTTGTGTATGAGAGCATGACAATTTGGATGTCGGAGTTATTCACATCTACATCATTGTATGATCCTTCTTTTCAGGAAGTGTTAACTCACTACTTTGAGCCGTCTTCAGCAAAATGACCTGATTCAATAATTCCCCAGTTCAGCAGGAAGAAGCAACCACAAAGCCAGGTTAATTGTTGATCTGTCCATTGTTAAATTTAAACGGTCAAGTAAGAATTTGCAATTTTCTGCTTATTACAATTTAGCCTGTGGGCTTTACTCCATGCTTGGAGCATAGGAGTACGGAATCATCATTCCTTCACTATTGCTGGGTCAAAATCCTGGAATTCCCTCCCTAATGGCATTGTGGATCAACCCGCAGCAAGTATACTGCAGTGGTTCAAGAAGGCAGCTCACCACCACCTTCTCAAAGGCAAGGCCATAAATCACATGATACCCGGTTATGGTCCTACAGGTTCTGCAATAAATGCTGTCCAGCCAGCGATGCCCACATATCACAAACGATAAAGTGAAAAAAAAGGCCCAAATCCAGTGATTGTACATATCTGACATTCTCTGTATTGAATGTTGGAATTTATTATGTAGAATGAAGTAGTGGCTCAACACTTCTGGTTTCCAAATCTTCAATGATCAGAAATATGACTCACAATGTGCATCAGGATCCTGCAGAACTCTAACCTACTGATTCCAGGGTAGCTGAAGTTTGAACTTCCAATGGGCAATTCCTCTGTTCCCAGGGATCCACCAATAAAAGTCTCTAATTCTCAGCTAGAGATGGAGACTTCACAGTTCTGACATATTTAACATTTCCTGGGTAACTATTCAGCTAAGCAGGAAATTCTTAGCTGGAAAATTCCTGAGTAACAATGCAAATGACCCCACAACTCACTCTTCACTCCCCTGTCTCCAAAACTCTCTGACTCAAACTGACCTGACCTTTCTATCCTACTCAGCTTTTACCTGACCCACCTTCCACCCTATTTGCTACTGTACCTCATTCACCCTTTGCCCTTACTTGCTGTATCCACCCAACCCACTTACACACCTACATGTTTACCTTTTCACTCACCCAATACACTCACTCATGAACACATGGAGAAGCCTTTGGACATTTCAACTCTCACTTAAAGAATTCTGCAACTGGTGCTTGAAAGAGGGCACAGCTTCTGTCTAAATTTTCTTCATCGATGCCTCCAAGGTTTCCTGTGTTATTTGAGTTTGGTAAGATCCTCCTTTGGACATTTGGTCAGAAAAATCAGGGGAAGTTGGTAGTATTTTGTCTGGTCAGCACTGGAAAAAGAGTTTCCGATGCTGATCGAAAGATTTTGATCAATGTCATCTGATTGGGGACATCTGCCATCACATAGAATTTGAACCTGGAACAGAAAAGCTTCTGCCTCATAACCTTCATAGTCCATTTTTGTGCAGATTGGCAGTATGTGAGTGAGTTGAAAATACTTCAGCTTAACTTTCATCCAGCTGACCACAATAAAACTTACCTGTGCAGAGTGATTGTTGATATGCTGGGATACTCTCCTCCTCTATTGCAGACCTCCGTGGTTCGTAATTTTTACCATCACTCACTATTCCTTCATCACCTCTCCTTTGTGATTTACTTCTGTAGCATCAGTCTTTCCTGACTCCATTTCCATCTTTCCAACTGATCTAATGCATCATTTACAAAAGCTTCTCTACCTTCAACTTCATGACTATCATCAATTTTCTCCAAATTTACAGCTTGGCAACCTTGAACCTGTATGCATGTGAAAAACCAACAACAATGTCCGTTAAATTATGGTGATTTTTTTATTCTGGTTGATAACACTCACCTTTAGCTCTGTGAACCACCCTTGGATATGTAATAGTTTGTTGTATGGATGGACTGCCAAACCGCTCCCCAGTTAAACATCAGCAACACTGAAACCATCTTGTTTGGCTCTTGTCAGAATTCCATAGCCTCCTACTCAATTCCATCAATCTCCCTGGCTAAATGTAACAATGTGAAACTTTGACGTGGTAATCAGTGCTGAATTTATCTTTAGATTTAGATATTCATCACATTTTTATTTGAATCAAAGTATTCTCTGAGAGCACCTAATGCCTTATCAAATGTAGATGTAGCTTTTGTTATCCGCTTAATTATTCACTGGCCTTCTGCTCTGAGACAATGTACAACCATTGCTTTCTTTTGGATCGGTGGTTCATCTAGGTGATCCATCCCCATAACAAGCAAATAGGTCTTCAGCAGTGAAATCCTGCACATTAAAACTCTGCTCCAACACCCTCACTGCCATGTGTTCTGTTTGGAATAACTTTCTGTATATCTTATCTATCTGATATATCTCCGAGCAATGTAAACATAAATTCTAAATGCAAATTGTTTAATAAAACTTTAAACATCACAGAACTTCACAAAACTTTCAATATACATGTATTCTTTGCAGGATCCTCAGGTCTTCCACAACTCTGTAATTTCGCCACTTGATTCACCAGCACTATCCCTAATCTGAAGCAATCAAGCATCGAATCAGTGATCAGACCAACATAATCAACCATGGATGAAAACATACCATGAGACAATTTATTTAATTTTACAAATGAAATTCATTATAGAAGGAAGCAAATATAATTTCAGCTATTGCCATAATCCTGCAGATTGAGGGGAGTTTTGGCTACAGTCTAAAATAAATCTGAAGCCCTAGCTTTGTTTGTCCTCAATAAATGTCAAGAGGCACTAAACCATTTTCAGGTTTGTTGCTTATGTAAATAGAGATGATGAGTTGGAGATTCCAAAGGGATACTCCACTGCAGCTGATCAGTTTCAGAAGGTCTGGTTTCTCTATTGATCAGTATGAGCAGCAGAGGGGATCTTATCCTTTCAGCCTGGAAAGAAGCAAACCGCATTATTTTTGTGAAGCCAGAAGAAGCACTCCTCCCCCTATCTCCCGAATATAATTGATAAGGTACGTTTAAGATTGTTTTGTGGAGCAGTGCACATTTCAAAGGTCATGGATTTAGTTGTTCTCCATCTGGTCATCTCCATGTATGCAGTCCATTTCCATGGTTATGTCATCGCCACCCAGCTCTATCTTTCTACACCTACATTGATCTTTCAATTCTCAAAGTCTTTAACTCTTGCACCTCTATCTCACTCATCCCAGAACTCAAATTTCTCTGCAGCTTCACCCCAACTCACCTTGTCTCTCTAAGCTCACTGTGCCTCTGAGAATCAACTCCAGCTTCCCTTGTCTTTCCTCATGGAATAGCTGAGTATCTATTGACCTTTCTAGTGCCAATGATAGCTGATGCTATCAATAAATCCCTCTCCTTAAGTGTTCTTTCCCCTTCAAATCTATTATCATAATTCTTAATATACATAACATTACATTGCTTTCACCCCACCAATGTTGCAATAGACATCAAATACTCCCTATATCCATTTATGCTTTCAAATTGTTTCTCTCATGCTCCATCTCTTTCATCATTTACTGAACAAATTCCTCTGTTCAAATTCAACCCAATTCACAGCACTGAATAGGCCTAACCAAAGAAACGTGTGGCATTCTCTCTGACTAGGGACTAGGAATAGTACTGTATGCCTTCTCTTCTCCTCAACATTAGTCAATCTCTTTTAATTCATTTTATGTCCAAGCATGATTCGGTTCCTATCTCTCCAAACATAACTAACTAAACTTTCATAATGATATCTTTTCCGCAATATGCATAGGTGCTTCTGGAGTCCTTGGAGGATCTAGCCTAGGCTCCCAAACCTTGCTTAATTGCAAGCTGTACCTTATTGACACTCCACATTACTGCCTCTCCACAAGTTCCTTCAACCCCTCAATTGTCTCTGGACTGTTTGGCTACTGATCCATTTTCCCACAACATTGGGAAGGACCATGCCACCATTGTCAATCTTCAAAGCAAACACCATTCCCTTGTTACCAATTTCATCCCTTCGCCAGCTGCTGAGTCAGCCAAACCTTCCATGACCTTGATGTACCTCAAACCCTTGTCATTTTTATCACAGAGTTTCCTGCTGCCAGCAAGAGATTGTTTGCTTCATTTCTACCTGGACCTCATTGATATCAAAACCTCCATTCTTACTTTCATCACTTCCAGACTTTATTTGTCAAATGTTCCTATTCCTCATAAATTTCAGTGTGTCTAAAATATTGCTGCAAACAACCTGTCCAACAAAAAAAAATCCTGTTTGACCAAAATTCTTTTTTTATTCATTCATGGGATGAGGGCGTCACTGGCTAGGCAGTATTTTATTGCCCATCCCTAATTGCCTAGATAGCAGTTAAGAGTCAACCACATTGTTGTGGCTCTGGAGTCACATGTAGGCCAGACTAGGTAAGGATGGCAGTTTCCTTCCCTAAAGGACATTAGTGAATTAGATGGGTTTTTCCAACAATTGACACTGGATTCATGGTCATCAGTAGACTCCTAATTCCAGATATTTATTGAATTCAAATTCCACCATCTGCTATGGTGGGATTTGAACCCAAGTCCCCAGAACATTATCTGGGTCTCTGGATTAACAGTCCAGTGATAATACCACTAGGCCATCACTAGCCTCAAGCATAAATAATTTTAACTCTCTTTTTAAATCTGTCCATTATCTCATCAACCCAATTTCTTCTAACCCTATAGTTATACCTAGCTTGACTCCTTTGAGCACCTTATTCCTCAGACCCTGACCTTGGTGTATCCATCCCCATGCCCTTCCACTCTTCGCTTATCATTGGTGGCAAAGCAATTAGGTGGAAAGAATCCTATTCTCTGAAATTCCCTTTCCAACCTTTTATTCTCCTTGAAAAGACTTCTTAAAACTCATCTCTTCAAAGCAAACTTTGTGCCCTAATTTGTAATCTCTGGTTCCACATTGGTTTTCAGAACCAGTTTGAAGTAGCTTTGAATATTCCCGACATGAGATGCAATATATCAATCATTTTGTTATTATTCTTGTAGAGGTAAAGTTCCAAAGGTTGAATTTGTCGATTTGAACAATGTGTATTCTGTATATTCAATCAGAGAGGCCAGGGAATTGGTGAGTCCATGACATTGTATGTGTAAGCATTGCAACAAATGGCTTCTTCATAGGCAATAAACTCCATGACCAATAAATTGAAAAGAGTTCCACTCTACATATTAGGGAATAGCACCTCAGAAGTCAATGACTTAGTCTTGGTAACAACCATGACCTTGGCAACCCCATTCAAATAGCCCATGCCAGGTTCCAAGAGGTTATACAGGAATGCACCTTTAGACTCCGCCATAGAGTCAGCCTGCCAGCCAGGTCTAGCAGCATGGGCAAGGAGATCTCAATAATCTCAACAGCATGTTGTGTCATCATGAGCAGATATCCTCAAAACAGCTCATGAAATAACAATGCTGTGCCCAGCTTTAGGGAAAAAGTGCAACTTATGCTTAAAGTGGAATAATTTCGTGAATCAATTTGTGAATCACTTTTGCAGAGGGTCATCAAGAACACTTTATCTGTTTGACACATGGCAGAGTTTTTTTTTCCCTGAATGTGACTTATGACATGTATATACAATCACATAAGGCAAAGCAATAGATTGGTACATGTGAGCATTTGGTGGATGCCTACCAGTACCCCTATTGTGGCAAAGCTTCCAGCAGGACATATGGATAGGAAAGCCTTGCCAGTTCTCAGAGTGTAGCAAGTTTTATTCAGAAGACAGCTCTAGATGAACATATGAAGACTGTAGCCGAACTTATATCAGATCATAACTTTTGCATGTCATTGTCCAGTCTTCAGCCATTAAAATCAGTTAACAAGAATGTCAGAGCGAAGATAAATGAAATCAGAAGTCGACCTCAAAGAAATGATGCAATGTACATATACTTGTTGTTACAAATGATTGATTGAATTGAAAACAAGCTCTTTCTTTAAAAAGGGTGGAAAGGATATACTCTTTCATAGTTTGTTTTCATCAATGTTCATTATGAGATTCTGATCACAAATCTTGGGACTTTGATATATTGCTTAAGTCTGTGGGTGAAGTTAATGAATCAAGCATGACCAGTACAGAGTTTTCAGTCCTTGATCAACATGATGAGAAAGATGGGGAAATTGTATGGGATAGCCAGGAAGGAACTTCTGGATGTTGAGAGTGAAAAGTCCCATTTTCCAACCAAGTTTTGAATGATGAGATTAGAGTGGTGAGAGACCTATTTGCATGAATGAGTATCTTATTTAAACTTGCTTCCATAATATGCTATCTTATGGTTTTCCACTATCCCACTTGCCAGATAGAAACTAGACTGTGATAATTCCCGACATGAACATCGGAGCAGTTACTCAGTGGCTCCAACTCGACGCTTACTCCTCCAGACCTCCATTTGAACATGCAGCACCAATATCTCTGAGCACACTCCATAGACGATGACTGTATGCATCTCACGTCCACTTGATATTTGACATATATCAGCCTCATGTAATCATTGTGGCATATCTCCAATCCACATTGAGGTTCTGCACTTCAATGCTGCACTTTGGAGCACACCGGCACCGTTCATTGCAGTGCTGCTGTCAGGACACTTGACACACAGTGATAGTTGCCCAGCTCCTGGATTGGGCTAGGGAGCATCTCAGGGCTGCTCATTCACTCACTATCTTAGTGTTCACTCACTTTGTTACTTGTAGTAACCTGAATGAGAGGTGCAGTCCTAAACCATGGCACTGTTGGTCACCATCAAGGTGACAGCTGTGTTGAACTTTTGTGCAACTGGTTCATTCCAAGGAGTCACTGGGGTCCTATGTGGGATCTCTCAATTATCCACCAATAAATGTAGCAAGTCTTCTACTATTTGTGTCAGATTGCACCGCTTCATCTCATTTTCCTGTGACAATGTCAGTGTTGCAGTCTGGGCTGTAGGCTTTGGCAAAATAGCTGGTTACCCCCAGGTGTAGGATGTAATAGAATGTACACGAGTCTCATTGAGAGGGCACATTGATGACTCAGTTGCATTCTGACATGGCCCTCTCAATGACACTCATGTACATTCTATTACGTCTAACACCAGGGGGTAACCAGCTATTTTGCCAAAGCCTACACATGTGTTCATGTGTACCACATCTTACCACAACAGCGAGCTGCCATGATGCATATGTCATTGAAAACTGTCACCTTCCTGCTGAGTTTCAGTGGTCAGATAACTTTCAAGATTGGTTACTGGGGGAACGAGGGCTACACAATGTGATCCTGATTGACGATGCTGTTACACAACGCCCAGAGTAAAGTGAAGTGTTGATGCAGCTGATTTTTTGAGTGGACCATGGAGTAGACATTATACACTGTGGTGATGAGTTCCATTGCTTGGATCAAACTTGAGGGGCCTTACAGTATATTCCAGACAGTGTTTGCCGCATAATCATAGCATGCTGTGCTCTGCATAACTCAAGCAGGCAAAGGGAGGATTTGATGGAGACTGACAAGTTGGAAGACTGGGAGCAGTCCTCTGAGGAGGAAGATAAGGACATTGAACAAGAGGACTATCACCTACTTTCTGATAGAGTGCAGCAATGAAGGCACAACAAGTGAGATAGGACTTAATTGAAAGACAAAGGGTCCATTTCTGTTCCAAAAGGCAAATTCACCTTTTTTGGTTTGTTTTTCCTTTGCATTTGCTGTTAGTGCAGAAAAGCGACTGGATTGAAGCATTTAAATGCTTTCCTTACTGTTATAGTCCCAGGTTGAACAATGTTAAGATGTTATCTACACTAGGCATCCGCAAAAGAGTAACACTGACCTGGACAGGGTCGTAAGATGGAATATGGCTAATGATGGGTAAGCTCTAGACCTGGTGTTTAAACAGTGATAGTTGTAGGAATGTGCACTGGTATGATCAATGAAGTGTCAACGATGCTGTTTATGTGCTCCAAGAAGCATTAGTTTGTGGTTGCTGCCCCATTGCATTCGTAGTGAAGATGAACTCGGCACTGCCAGTGTTTGACTGTGCATGGCTGTGGGTCAAAGGTGACAGTAAGGACCCTGAGATATCCCAGCAGTGATGACTACTTCCAATTACGGCGAGTGGGAGAACGTAACAAGTGGTACACCACAGGAGTGTGATACATAATTAATGAGGCAACTTTGAGTTGATAGTGCACAAAGATTTGTGGAAATAAACCCTCTATGATACTTGCCAAAAATGACCCTTCACTGAGTTCCCATAAGATTCAGACTAGAGCATTCTGGAAGTCCTAGGGATCCTGCAAACACTACGTGTTAATTGAAAATTCTGCCAAGTTCTAAGATGTTTAAAGTTCTGTGGATAAATGGTTTGAATTGAGCACAATTTCTGCATTGCTCTGAGGTAAATTAGATGTATGACATGCAGCAACTCTATCCAAAAAAAACACACTATATGTTATAAAATGCTCTGGACAGTGGCATTCTGAATTTAGGGCACACTGATGTAAACTCTCAGATTTAGTTCATATTGCTTGTGCTTGGGGACTAGACAATCAAAGTTTAATATGAATGGAATATTCTCATATTGACTTGGAAAACTGATGCTCGGACTTTCAAGTTGATTTTATAGAACTGTTTCTTTCTTTAAGAACATATGAAGGCAGCTCAGAAGAAGAAAACAACCATTACTATTCCTTATTCCAGCAAACCAGGACCAATTTGTACTGTTACAAACTCTTTCTATCTTTTTTTTTTCTTATTTGCTCATGGGATATGGGCATTGCTTACTGGGCCAGCATTAATTGCCTTTGAGAAGGTGGTGGTGAGCTGCCTTCTTGAATTGCTGCAGTCCTTGGGGTTTACGTAAAATCACAGAGCTGTTGGGAAGGGAGTTCTATGATTTGATCAAGTGACAATGAAAGTACAATGACAGTTCCAAGTCAGAATGGTAAGTGGCTTGGAGGGGAACTTGCGTGTACAGTAATGGTGTTCCCATGACTGTGTCCTTCCTAGGAGTTGAACTCATGGGTTTGCAAAGACATTCTCATTGTTTTATCTACTTTAGATGTGTGTGATTTATAAGTCATCAATCTTTGTCTATCAAATCTGGGTTTGCTTCATAACATTGGAAGGACACATTCCTAATACTGATGGAGTGATTTAATCACAATTTCAAACGTACAAACGTTAGATGATTTTAAAAGTGACTTGAGTTACTAAGTGTCATTTATTAGAAGTGTCAACCTCAGTTTGCTTTAAAATGAATGCGTTTTGACGTGTCATTCTTAAAAGTGCACATAGGGCCACTTACTTTAGTTGATTTGCATGGTCTGTCTGATTTTGTGTGTCACTCCCAATATTACCTTTGTTATGAGATCAGTGACAAAATATGGAACTTGAAGTTTGTTCCCCTACATGCTTGTAGCTATTTTAATGTGGGGATTACAAGTACTGGCAATTGGTTCTGGAGAAGCACTTATTTATTCAGATAGATGGAGCTAGCGTGTCACCTTTCAGTAAGTCAGCTCATGTCAGTGCCATTGACTTTAGATGGATGAATAACATACACTGTCTTCAGCTGAGATTGATTTGTGTTCCAAGTGATTATGATTCCTGAAGTTATTGTCATCAGTTCTCATTTTGGCTGACAAACTTTATTATTTACAAACATTATGAAATGTTATGCATAACAATGACTGCCATTAACTTTCATGAATGATACTTTTCCTGTTTGCATCAAGAAGGATTTTTTTGTAAAACTTTCACCATATTGCATCTTACAATGATGACATTAATCTAACATTAAATATTTTACTGAATCTTCATTGGTTTAAATTAAAAATGAATTTTACACATCAGAGAGGCTGGTATTATTTAACATTAACCCACATATTTTAGTGTAAATAATACAATTATTACACAGCATCACACAATTGATCCATTAGATGACCTTTATCATCCCTTTCTTATAATCCTATGTCCAGTTTATCCCAGACAGAATCCTATATGGTATAAAAACACAACATGTGAGTGAAAATCCAGCTGGGTCTGATTTACTGTAGTTGATATTACCTGAGTTCTGATGAAGAGTCACCAGGCTCAAAATGTTAACTCTGCCTTTTCCCCAGAGATGCTGCCAGACCTGTTGAGTTTTGCCAGCAATTCCTGTTTCTGTTTTTGATATCGGAATTTTAGGAAAAAATATACATGGATAAAAGGTGTTATCTTGTCAAGATAAAAACAGCTATACACTATTTGTCAGCATTTGACACTATGCTGAGAATCCCCTGTGCTATCAGTTGGAAGCATGCTTTATTTCAGGTTACGAGGTCAGGAATTTGAGTCCATTCTCAGACAAAGAGTGGAATCTTTCCAGTCCCTGAATAATGAGAGTCGCGTGCAGAAAGTTGGGAAAACTGGTTCAGATGCTCAACAACGAGCCTCTGGACATCTACAGCAAAAGGTCCCATTTTCCAACTAAATGTTGAACAGGGAGATGAGATGATATTTTTGCTAGTGATTGGTGAAAGGTCTATTTGCATTTTTATTATGCATTAAAATCTAATTTTCCCTTATTCCACCTCACTAATATACAGTTTCTCATAATCCCACCTATTAGACTGAAACTAGACGCCAAGAATTTGTGACATGAAAGTCAGTGCAATTACCTGGTAACTCCAACAAACCGCTTGCTTCTTTGGACCTTTATTTTGGACACCAATCACCAACACCTCACAGCATGCTCCATGGGCAGCAATAGCATCCCATGTCCAAAGACCTAGGCCTCTGATACATACCAGCCTCACCATATCATCAAGACACATCTTCGATCAACTTACACAGTAAGGTCCTCCATGTCAATGCTGCCTTTGGAGACTTTGTGGACACAGGCAAGCACCCATCTCATGGATTGGACTAGGGAATATCACTGGGATCCTTGCTTGCTCTCTTAACGTTGTGCCTACTTCGATGCTCACTGCATCTCTACCCTGCCTTGCTATTTAGTTCTTTGCCACCTCACCCACATCTTAAATGCTCACTGTACTTAATACAGTACAGACACAAAGCTAGGCATCTTCTCATGGTTGTCAGCTTTCACCAGTGATAGAGGTAAGCATGTTGTTATAAGGATCTGTGCTACATCAGTCTCACACCTACAGGATTCACCAGCAGACTCTGTGGCAAACATGTGCCTCATGAAATGGCTCAAAGTTGAAGGGGAGTAGTCCTCAGTCAAATCAGGAAGGGCTACCATCTGTCCAAGGGTGCTGGTGCAGTAGGCCAAAGGTCTGATCGAGACCACAGTCTAGGGGCTTGGGTACAGTCAGTCATCTGCTTGATGCTGTCCTGGTCAGTGGGTTTAACTTAGGCCATTCTGGGGAGTGGGGCACAGTCAGTCCTGCAGATCCCGTGCAAGAAGTCAGGGGATTCAAGGAATGTCATTCAGGAGTTGCCTGGTCAGTTATCAGTTGGGCTGTCCTTCAAAGTTGGTTGGTGGGTGGCTGGGACATTTTCAGTCCCGGGGTCAGTGGATTGAAAGACAGGGTGGGTTTGCTTTGAGAGGGGCACTGTTGGGTGCTAGGGAACTGGAGAAACTCAAACCCAGAGGCAGTAACCTGGGATAAAAGGGGGACAACGGTGATAAAGGGAGGAAATTTGACATGCGTGGGGTTGCTTAAACAGTGATAGGTGAATGAAAATGCACATGTATGTGCAATGAACTGTCAGCTGTGTCACTTATGTATTCTGAGAAGTGTGGTTTGTGGTTGCTGTGCCACTATGTACACAATGAAGGACAAGTCTAACTGCCAAAGATTGACCGGCTGAACAACTGGGTCCAAAGATGGTATTGGTGCCAAGGATCTTGAGATATATCAGCAGTGGTGAGAACTTCCGCCTACACTAAATGCAAGAATCAGACAGGTAGGGTGCCAAAGGGGCATGGTGCATGGTGAATGAGGCAAGTTTGGGATGGTTATATGAGAAAGCCCAGTTAGCCTTGTGAAGAGAGCCCTTTCAACAAACTCACCAAAAGTGAAACTTAGCAGATTTTTGGTAAATATAAGACTCGGCCCAAGAACATTTGTTGACACTGGCATTCCATCTGGGTGTGATTTGATAAACTGGAGTGTTTTGTTGAATCTGAACATTAGCACTGCCCACTGGGGCCCCATACACGAAAATTTGGAAGTATTACCACAGAGGAAAAAGTAACAGCAATTTGTAAAGCAAATAGTTAATTACTTTGGTAACATATGATACAAAGAAATTTCATATGGGCTTACTGCCTGGTGTGGAATTTTGGCATTTGCTCAGAGGTGGAAATCTGGCTGTAGTATTATCTTGGGTTTTTGAAATTTAGGAATGTCTGGAAGATCCACAATAACAAGGTCAGAATTTGTATGTGACTTTGTTCCTTTCCTGATTGATGCAAGCTATCCAAAAAAAGATGCAAGACATTTTTAAAAAGCTGTGATGGATTGAGATAAAGTATATATATTTACACCTGAGGTTTTAACCAGATTAAAAGGCTCAAAATTTATCATAGCCTTATCTCTGCAAACTTTCCAGATGGGGAATTCTTTCCAATATAAGCTTTGACTTATTTCACAGCTCATGCCCAAAACCAGACACTGTGGCATTAATTTACTAATCTTAATAGACACTGCATTCTTTTCCAACAGCTGTAAGATCTTTAAGTCTGTTCCATGCATGATTCACCTTCGTATCAGGTGGATAATGTCTCATTTCTAATATTGACAAGCTAAGTATGTGGATATGATTGCGTGCAAGATTTGGCACTTCCTTTTCCCCAACAGTCCTGCATTACTGCCTTTCTTTCAATCATCCCCAAGTTGCTGTGCCAAATTTCACTCCAAGACACTATGACAATGGAAATATGACAGTTCCCGATTCTGTTTGATGTGACATAATCAAGTGAGTATATTGGTGTTTCTCTCACAGGGCCTGAAGAACTTTCAAGAACACGTGGTTAAATGCAGTGCAGTAATCAAGGGGCATCAATCTTCATGTAGACTTGTCAAGTTAACTGGCATTTAACGCAGTTTCTAAGAACAAAGTATTATTGAATCATTGAGCCAACAAGGAACAAGGCTATTTCAGCAATTATCTTCTGTAATGAGACTGAGGTTAACTAGAAATTTTATAATAAGGGATTCTCTGGGACAAAACATAGACAACAGGAACAGGAGTAGATCATTTGGCCCTTCGAGCCAGCTCTGCCATTCAGTATGATCATGATTGGTCATACAACCCAGTATCCTGTTCCCACTTGCTCCCCATACCCTTTGAAGCCTTTAGCCCTAAGAAGATATCTATCTCCTCTTGAAAATTTTCAATGTTTTGGCCTCAACTGCTTTCTGTGGCGGAGAATTCCATAGACATGCCACTCTATAGATGAGGAAGTTTATCTTTATCTCAACCCGAAATGGAGTACCCTATATCATTAGACTGTAGCCTCTGGTTCTGGAATCCCCAGGAGGTCATCGTGAACATCCTTTCCATGTTTACCCTGTTGAGTCCTATTAGAATTATATAGATTTCTATCAGAACGCTGATTCTTCTAAATGCCAGTGAATATAATCCTAACCAATCCAGTCTCTTGTGATATGTCAGTCCTGCTATTCCAAGAATAAGTCTGGTACACCTTTATTGTGCTCCTATCATAGTCATAACATCGTTCTTCAGATAAAGAGATCAAAACTGGACACAATACTCCAGTTATGGTTTCACCAAGGTCCTGTACAATTCCAGCAGACATCCCGGCTCCTCCGCCCAAATCCTCTTGCTCTGAAGTTGAACGAACCATTTGCTGCCTTCACCAATGGTAAAGCACCTGGATGCTTATTTTCAGCGACTGGTGTACAAGAATGCCCAGGTCTTATTGAACCTCCCCTTTCCCAATTTATCGCCATACAATCTCCCTTCCTGTTTTTTTTGCGATCAATGTAGATAACCCCACATTTATCCACATTATATCTTCTTTCACATGCATTTGCCCACTCACTCAACAGTGAAAGAAGTTACTCAAAAATAATCAAAATATAATAAAATGTTACAATGAGTTTAAGAATGACATAATTAAGCCTGAAACTGATGTACTGAACTTAAATAAAGTCAAATACATATGTACTGTATTGGGGGGCAAGATAAATGTAACCAATAGCTGATATTGGATTTGGGCAAGGAAAATAACAGACAGAAAGCTGCACGGGATGGAGCTAGTACATTAGTCCAAAGGACAGATTTGGAGGAAGTAATCTCCATAGTTCAAATTAGATGTGGGGAGGTGCAACATGTAACATTTGTTTTCATGTAAGAATACAAGAGTAACTTCTAGACTGAGCAAACACGTGGTGACATGAAATATAATTGAAATCATAATGACCTGTTATCTCATAGCACAAGGCTGTACAATTATGCTATCATTAGTTACCATTCTGTACATTCCTGTGCCTGAGCTAATGCAGCATTTTTTAATGGGAAAATACCTTGCAGCTCATTAAGTTTATGTGTTTTAGTTGGCCTCAATTCTACCTAATCTACTTTATTTCCTCATGCACTCAAATTTCATCCTGTATGCAAATTCAGATGCATTGCATTGCTGTAGCCTTCAGGGCTATGGAGCATGTGCTGGAAAATGAGGATAGGTTGGATGGCTTCCTGTGCTACAAACGCCTACACGTCTATGTTAAACCAAAGATGTGTCTGCCTGTGTGAGGTTTTCATAGCGTTGTAGCCAATAGCTTTCCCTCAGTCATACCTCACCCATTTGTGGGACATTGCTATGGACGAAATGTCTATCAGTTCTACCAATGAAATCATTCTCACTGCAATTATCAATTGTAAAGGTCTTTAACATATTCCCAGAAAAGGTGGTGTAGTAAGTCTATTTTTAATCTTCAACTCACATATTATCTAGCCATATCCTTTTTTTTAGCAAAATTGAAAGAAAATGCATCAGTAAACAAGTGATGCTGAATCCTGAGAATTCTGAATTTGAAGGTATTGGAGAACTATCTCTTAATGAGAGAAGTTATCATGTTTCTGAAATTATCAAAGAGAGGCCATTTGTTACGTGACTGCAAAACATGTCATTATAAAGAGGTCCCAGAGCTCACATAACTCAGTGTAGTGCAATTCTTGATGTAGTTTTTACCTATATATGTCATGCTGTCTCTTTGTAAAATATAAGTTAAGGTTGAGACAAAGAGTAAGTGTACTTAAATTGCACTAAATACACCCGTGTTTATCAATAGACTCCAAGAGACCTAAAGGGTTCTGAATTAATCCAAAATAATTTTTGGGGTAATTTGTAAATGAACTGGAGTAGGAATGATGTTTACTTTTATTCATCGAATTGATCAGGCAGGTTCCTACTAACTTCCAATTGAAATTGGATCAATAGCTGAAAAGGAAAACATTGCAGAACAATTTGGGTAAAAGTAAGGAATGGGACTAATTGCATTACATTTGCAAATATTATCATAGAATCATAGAATCCCTACAGTGTGGAAACAGGCCCTTCGGCCCAACAAGTCCACACTGAACCTCAGAACATCCCATCCAGAACCATCCCCCTATAACCCACCTAATCTACACCTCCCTGAACGCTATGGACAATTTAGCATGGCCAATCCACCTAACCTGCACATCTTTGGACTGTGGGAGGAAACCACAGCACCTGGAGGAAACCCACGAAGACATGGGGGAATCTGCTCATAGATGTATGGCTGAATGTCTGCTTTCCGTGCTGTATGGTTATATAAGCAAATCTAAAATATTAATTTATGCTCGGTCAAAAGAATCCAAATTTAACTGAGTTAGAAATATTTTTGAAATTTACTAGGAAGAATGCCTTTGCAGACATAATTAATGTTTTAAATGATCTGCTAAATATTTTAATAGAGCAAAGCACTTAAGGTTCTCAAAAGTAAGAATAGATGCACCATCAGAAACTTACAATAATAGTTAAATTACAAAAGAATGAATAATTATTTTGAATTCTTAACTTTTAAATATCTTTATCATTGGCTCATATCACATGCTAGATGATGTGTTTATCAATTTAGTCATGTAGGGTGCCCAGAGTTGAAATCTTCAAATAATACTCACATTAAATGCAAATTGTTTCAAATCTGTAGTTATGTAATGGTGAAATGAACAATTAGTTCACCAAGAGATAGTAGGAACTGCCAATGCTGGATAATCTCAGATAACAAGGTGTAGAGCTGGATGAACACA